>NC_083701.1:1503125-1803750 GCF_033118175.1 Dama dama | reverse complement strand
GCCCACCCCCAGGCTCTCCCCCACCCCCACAGGTCCATGGCATAGTGCTGCCACGGTCCCCAGATCCCCGGTGAGTAGGCCACGGGCTCCGGGGTGAGGCTGGGGCAGAGCCTGTTTGGCGTGGCTGAGGCGCTAGCTCAGCCAAGCCCACCTCCCCACCCAACAGGCACGACCGCATCCTCCGACTTCAGGAGGCTAGGGTCCAGAGGCCTCCCATGAGACTGAGGGGTGAGTGGGGTCAGGGATGGAAATCGGACCCCGGCCCAGCCCAGTTCCCGCTGAGCATCCGCCCCACACCACGGTCTCACCATTCTGCTGGCCCCCCAGGCCGAATGTTGTCCCAGCTCTCGGCAAACCACTCCCTGGACCGAACCATCCGCATACTGAAGCTGCCACTGCCTCGGGTGGAACTGCAGCCTTTCCCCCCAGACTGGCCCAGGTCCACCCGTCCGCTGCCCCCACGGCTCCTGCAGCCTGCTCTGCAGCGCTACTTTCTGCCAGATGACACCAACCCTGACAGCTACCGCTAACCCAGCGAGTGGTCCTGGCCCGGCCCTGACTCCCCCTTCCCTCCAACATGGAGTCAAGACATGGCTTTCCAGCCAGCTGTTTGCCCCAGCTAAGGCTCAGGGCTGGAATAAAGTCCAGAGGCCATAACCCACACACTGGATGCCACCTTCACCTTTGGGGGCCACTGAGGTGGGTAGGGGGTCTGGTGTGTGGTGAATCTGCTGGTGGCCAGTTGCCCGTGTGAGGCATGTGTAGGGGCCTGGTGGGGTCTGGGGTGGGACAGGATCTGGGCTGGGGTCAGCACATGTTGAGCAGTGTTCCTGGTGGGGGTGCGTTTGTCTGCCCAGAGAAGGAACCCACAGCACAGGCATGTCCCTGCTCAGGCACTCAGCCAACCTTTCCTTGTTAGTTACTGGGGTCAGGATGGGCAGGAGATACCAACAGGTGGGCCAGGTAGAGGGGAAGGTCTGGGTGGTGGCAGGTATGTGTGGGAGAACCTGTAGTCGTTCGATGCAGATGAAACCAGGAATGGTCGGAGCTTTGCTACCTCTAGGCTGGAAAGGAGAAGACTGATGAAGGGGCCCTGCATGTTTTACCCACAAAGCAGTAAAGGGGTAGTGTGTCCTCTGGATCTTTCCCCTCAGTCACCAGGGGACGGACCTTGTCTGGGAAGTGCAGGGTCTCAGAGGGCCTCAGCCTTCTTCTGCACTGCCATGACCTCACAGGGCCCTGCCCCAGCCCCCACCGGGCCCACGTGTGCACTGGCTGTCAGGACGCTTGTGTGAAGGGCCAGTGCTAGCTCTTTACGTCCTGCTGCTGGGAGGCCTGAGCAACGACTTCTTTCCTGCACTGTCAGCCTCTGACTTTTGACGTTCCTTCTCAATGGTTTTGTGGTTAAAATTGGCTACTCACACCTTCCCCCAAAACCCCTACCTGTGTGGGGTCTTGTTATGGGGCTTCTGCTGGCCAGCACTTGGATGTTTTTCAGTACATGATGTTCCTTGGGGGCTCAGACAGCAAAGAATCTGCCTGCAATGCAGGAGACCCCGGTTCAGTCCCTGGGTTGGGACGATCCCCTGGAGAAGGGAATGGCTATCCACTCTAGTACACTTGCCTGGAGAATTCCATGGACAGAGGAGCCTAGCAGGCCACAATCCATAGGATCGAAAAGAGTCGGACACAACTGAGTGACTAACACTTTCACTTTTGGGCTTCCCTAGTGGCTCAGATGGGAAAGAATCTGCCCACAATGTGGGAGACCTGGGTTTGATCCCTGGGTTGGGAAGATCCCCTGAAGAAGGGAGTGGCAACTCACTCCAGTATTCTTGCCTGGAGAATTCCATAGGCAGAAGAGCCTGGCAGGCTACAGTCCATTGGGTTACAAAGAGTCATACACAACTGAAAGACTAAAACATAGACACACATGATGTTTTTATAAAGCGGAACTGCGCACCCTAAAACAAAGATTGGGAGGCCCGTGGTAGCCTGCTTCTACTGGTTCAAATTATAGAAGCAATAAATGCTTTAAAAAATACAAACATGGGAATTCTGATGGTCCACTGGCTAGGACTCTGCTCTCTCACTGCCAAGGGTAAGGGTTCAATCCCTGGTAAAGGAACTAAGATCACACAAGCCGTGCGGTACGGCCCAAAATTAAACAGTTAAATGTCAATTTTGTGATATGTATATCACAACTATTCACAAAAGTTAATACACCACAAACCATGGACTTTAGATGGATGATCTGTTGTGGTATGTTGGTTTTCTCTCATGTGTGTGAGTCACTCGGGAGGACAGTCTTACCTGACTCTGCCACTCCATGGACCATAGCTCACTAGGCTCCTCTGTCCATGGAACTCCATGTTGAATTATCTCTCAACACATAACCAGATGGAACTAGGCCTGCCCCTGATGCACAGGAAGCCCACCTGCGAACACTGGGTTGTGGCGGAGGGTGTAGGGTTCGGGCAGTTGCCCATTAGGGAGAACAGGCAGCTCACGTTCAAAAGATCCGAGCTCCTCAAGGCTTTCAGGGGAAGGTTTTAAAGACAGCGTGAGGAAGAACGTCATGGGTTTCATGATTACGTTGCACACAGTTCTCTGACTGGTTGATAGCGAGGTGGGGTCACTGCAGGCAGCCTTATCACTTTTCAGTTTCCAGTTGGTCTGGGGACTAAGTGCTGGTGGTCAGCATGCAGTTAACTTCTTCCACCAGCAGGGGGTTTTGGTATCTGCAAAACCACTCCATGGCTATTGCTCAGGTTATTACTTCTAGCCTTTGTGTAGAAGTCCTTGCTTTGGTTTTATGGCTAAACTATTACTACTTTGTCTTGTGTGACTGCTTTTGTCTTTGCATTTTCTCACTTCTCAGATAATTTTGCTCACTGGAACTTGGGGAAGGCCTAGGAGGCTAAAGCTCTTCTACAGAGGTGGGGGACATTCTAGTGGGGGAGGGGGGTCTGTCCCCCTAGGAAGGCCCTACAGAGTCCTGTTTGATTTCAAATAAAGCTATTTTAAAAAACACACAGAAACCTCCTTGAAGGGGCTTCCACTGACCAAATTGAGGACAACTTGAGGATCAAGATAATGACAGTAAAGTATTATATTTCTTTGAATAAACTAGGAATACATGTGTCTTCTTTGATATAAATAGATAAAGAGAAAGCTTTTTTCCCTACAATAAACGATAAAATTAGAAAAGAGCCACTTGGCAACCATCATGGTAATAACTAATTCAGAGAAAAAAACAATACATGCAAAAACTAGGGCGCGAAATTTATTTGAGAAACAGTGTGTTCACACAGCCTCAAAGTAGCCTCCCATAAAATACTTATTAAATGCCAAAAGAAAAAGAGTAACTTGACAGGGAAGAAGTTTGGGCCACTCCACTTTAATCAAGTGATCAAGACAAGCCTCTCCAACAGACCAAAGCCATGCTACCCAATTAGACAGGAAGAAAAGAACCCAGCATCTCCTCCAGAACACTCCTGCCAGAAAGATACAACCTGAGTCTAGTCAGGAGGCAACCAGACACATGCAGATTGAGGAACGTGCTACATAGCGGCTGGCTGGGGGTCTGTGTCAAGGGCATGAAGAGTTGTTCCTGTCTGAAGGGCACAAGAGGTGACACACAGGTACTGGGCTAACTGGGGTTATCTGGGAATCTGACTGAGGTCTCTGGATCAATGCTATATGGGGTTTCCTGTAACTCTGAAATCACTTCCAAAGACTTCGGATCTTTTAATTCATCTTAGGAATAGTTAAGGCTCCCCACTGGTGATTCTAAAGGAAATCAACCCTGAATATTCACTGGAAGGACTGATACTGAAGCTGAAGCTCCAACACTTTGACCACCTGAAGCAGGGAGCCAACTCACTGGAAAAGACCCTGATGCTAGGAAAGATTGAGGGCAGGAGAAGGGGGCAACAGAGGATGAGATGGTTAGATAGTAACACTGAGTCAGTGGACAGAAGTTTGAGCAAACTCCAGGAGATGGTGGAGAAGAGGGAAGCCTGGTGTGCTACAGTCCATGGAGTAACAAGAGTCAGACATGACTTAGCGAGTGAACCTGGTGATTTCTGTAAGCACTTCCTTGAATCATGCAAAGCACGGGTCCTGAAGGTGCACATTTTTGCCTCAGTCAAAAGCACCCACCAGAGGGCATTATTTATCTAGATTATCCATGATATTTTAATTCCACATCTTGAGGAATTTTCAACTCTTCTGCCTAGGATCTGTGTGGTTGCTTTGGAGAGGCAGCACTTCGTTGGACTCATCCACCCTCTTCCTCAGTTTCCAGGAGACTTTCAGGAAAATTGAGGTTGGGATTGAGGCTATGGAGTCTCTTCCTATTGGTCCAAGGCTCCTGCACCTTCTGACCTGCTGACTTAAGGGGCACACTGTTTCCTGCAACTGGCTATCCTGGGCGCTACGGCCCCTCAAGGCTTCGTCCTAGCCCTTAGTGTGAAACAAAAATAACATCCACCTATTAAGGGGCATGTAGCTGTGGAAAAGTAATGCACATAACAAATAACTCATGAGTCAGGTAACAAATGGGGGGAAACCCCTACATGAGAAAAGAAAGGTCTCCAATTAGTGACCCAAGCTTCTACCTTAAGACAATAGGAAAAGAACAGCAAATTAAGCCTGAAGTAAGCAGAAGAAAGGAAAAAGGCCAAAGTAGAAATCAATAAACTTGAAAAAGAAAACAATAAAAATAAATTAATCCAAAAGGTGGTTCTTTAAGATCAATAAAACAGACAAACCCCTGGAAAGACAAAAGGAGAAGGAAGACACGAATTACCAATATAAAGGATGAGAGAGGTGACACCACGACAGAGTATACACACAGTAAAAGGATAAGGAAATATTACGAAAAACTTTATGCCAATTAACAATTTAGATGAAAGGGACTAATTAAAAGACGCAAACTACCAAATGTAACCCAAGAAGAAAAGGACAACTTGAATGGCCATATTTCTATTAAATGAATTGAGTTTGTAGTTAAAAAAACCTTCCCAGAAAGAAAATTTCAGGCTTCATTGAACATTTACAAAGAAGTAACACTAGGTTTAATTCCCAGGTGGCACAGTGGTAAAGAATCCGGTGTGCTAATGCAGGAGATGAAAGAGACATTGGTTCAGTCCCTCGGTCAAGAAGATCCCCTGGAGAAGGAAACGGCAATTCACTCCAGTATTCTTGCCTGGAAAATTCCATGGACAGAGGAGCCTGGCAGTCCATGGGGTCAACAAAGCATGAGATACAATTGGGCGACCAGCACCTACGCACGCAATGTTAGGTTGACAAACTCTAACGTAAAATTCATAAGAATACTTTCTCCAATCCTCCTGAGGCGAGCATTACCCAACACGAGGCGAAGACATCACGAGAAAAGAAAACTACAGACCAATATTCCTCATGGGCAGAGATGCAAAAATTCTAAACAAAACTTCATTAAATTGAATACAACCATAAACAAAAACGAAAATATATATCGTGACCAAACGGAGATTATTTCAGGAATGCACTAGAAAGTCAATCACTGTAACTGATCATGCTTTTCTTCCAGAGCAAACAGATCTCTGCCAATCCCACGAAGGAAGAGAGCCAACGTACGCTATGAGGGGGTGGGCAGGAGCCCCCAAAAGGCCGCTGTTAGTCCTCCAGCGACAGTCAAGATCTCCGCGGGTTCACGCCGGCTTCCGGGCGGCGGCGGCTTCCAATCCCACAATCCCCCGGGCCTCGACATGTCCCCGCCTCTGCGCGCAGGTCCCACCCCTTGGGTAGAGTCGTGGCCTCGGATTGGTTATTGCGGCTTCCGCTACCTGGTGGGCGGGGCCGCTGACCACCTGTAGGTTCCCGACTTGGCTGAGGGTGCTTCCCGGAGCTCACCGACCTGCATCCGGGAGGACGGGGCGGACAGGGGTCCGTCAGCCGATGGCCTAGGTCCCGTAGGGTCGCCCATGTCGCAGACCAGCCCGAAGGCGGAGGCGGCGAAGCTGCTCCCTTTCCTGACGCTCGGGGAGCGGGCTGACCTGCAGGCGGCGGCGGCGCAGCATGTGCTGGCGCTGACTGGCTCGGGGCCCGGCCGCACGCTGCTGGCCGGCCAGGCGGCACTGCTGCGGTCGCTGGTCGAGCTGGCGGTGGCCCCTCCTCCCGCCCCAGCCCGAGACGCCGCTCGCGCGCTAGTCAACCTGGCTGCCGACCCCGGCCTACACAAGCCGCTGCTGGAGGCCGAGCCCGGACTGCCTGTCCGCCTGCTGGGCTGCGCGTTGGACCCACAGTGGCCCTGGGCCGAGGAGGCGGCCGCCGTGCTAGCTAACCTCAGCCGCGAGCCGGTGCCGTGCGCTGCGCTGATAGAGGCTCTGGCGGCCGCAGAACCCGGGGAGTCGGGCCTGGAGCGGCTGGTGCGCGCGCTGTGCACTCCGGGCTACAACGCCCGCGCGCCCTTGCACTACTTGGGACCAGTGCTCTCCAACCTCAGCCAACGTCCCGCGACCCGCGCTTTTCTGCTGGACCGCAACAGGTGAAGCTCCGGGCGCTGGCGGGGAGGGGTTGGAAGTGAGCAGGGACGGCACTGAGTGGCCCTTCCCTCCAGGTGCGTGGTCCAGCGGCTGCTGCCCCTTACCCAATACCCGGACTCCTCCGTGCGCAGGGGCGGGGTGGTGGGAACACTGCGAAATTGCTGCTTCGAGCACCGTGAGTCGTGGTGGGGATGCTGCCTTATCGGGGAGTGGAGGGAATAGGCTGTTCTCTGGGGCCCCTGTGGACAGGCCTGCATTCCTGTTTCTCCCCAGGACATCATGAATGGTTGCTTGGGCCCGAGGTGGACATTCTCCCCTTCTTGCTACTGCCCCTGGCTGGGCCTGAAGACTTCTCTGAGGAAGAGATGGAGCGTGAGTGGCTAGGGTCGAGCCTCAGGGTTGGTTTAACGAGGGGTGGGGGAGGGTGGCGGCGGGCCGGTAGTGGAGAGGCAGAAGGAGGTGTCCAGATCAGGGACCTTCTGAAACCTTCCAGCAGGGAGTTGCTGAGCACAGATGAACCTTAAAATGGCAGGGTCCTGCCTAGTGGCCCAGGGGCCAGCATGGAGACCCACTGACTCACAAATTCACCCCCAGGGCTGCCTGTTGATCTGCAGTACCTGCCACCAGACAAGCAGCGAGAGCCTGACGCTGACATCCGCAAGATGCTAATTGAGACCATCATGCTGGTGAGCAGGGGTCTTGCTCCATTAATGCCACCCCTCCACACACACACACATACACATTAGCACACTGACGCCTGGGTACCCTCTGCCCTCTTCCAGCTGACAGCCACAGCACCTGGTCGGAAGCAGGTGAGGGACCAGGGAGCCTACTTGATCCTGCGAGAGCTGCACAGCTGGGAGCCTGAGTCTGATGTGCAGGTGACTTGTGAGAAACTCATCCAGGTGGGTGCAGGGTTGGGGGAGGGGTGGGCGTCCAGGGTATGCCAGCCAGCTCCTCACGTGCCTCCCCTGCTGGCAGGTACTTATTGGGGACGAGCCAGAGCAAGGCCTGGAGAACCTGCTGGAGGTGCAGGTGCCAGAGGAGGTTGAGCGGCAGCTGCAGCAGCAGGATCACCAGGAGCGGGAGCAGTGTGAGCGGGAGCAGCAGGAGCTGGAGCTGGGCCCAGGGCCACAAGCAGAGGGAGCTGCACCCACGTGAGGCCCCTGAGGCCTGCCAGCATCTCCCGGCCCACTTCTGTTTGAAGTCCGTCCAGGCCTCCCAGACCAGGCCTGCCTGCTGTCCCCTGCTCTGAGAGTGTATCTGGCTGAGAAGTAGAGCTGCCCTTAAGCTCCAGGTCTTTGCTGAGGGTTGAGGACACCTCCATGTGCCCTGTTGCTTCCAATAAGAATGCTGGCTGCTCAGAGGAGAACTGTTCAGCCAAGGCTGGTCCAAACCTCTGATTCGCTCAGGTGTCTCCAGGCAGAGGGCTGGCAGGGCTGGACAGAAAAACACTGCAGACCTGAGGGGCCAGCTAGAGCTTCCCAATGAGTCTCAGGGGTGCTCTAGGGGTCTGGATTCTTGCAGTGCCCCTTGCTGCCAGTTCCACCCCAGGTCCCTCCACCCTGGAGGCCCTCGGCTGGCCCTGCCTGAGATCCAGCCTCACAGGGCTGACCTGTTGAGAGTTTCACCAGCCACAGCCTGTCAGGGTCTCCCAGGGCTGCATCCCCTGGCCTGTCCTTGGGGCGCTTGCTGGTGCTGCCTCCTCTTCACCCTCAGCACCTTCCCTGTGCCCAGACACAGCCCTCGGGCCTTTGAGAGCACTGCAAGTGCTGCTTCCCAGTCCTGGACTGACCTGATGCTCCCACCTTCCCTGTCTAGCTAGGCCTTCTCCCTGCTCAATTCCCCTGAGCCTCAGCCCCCCAGATCCCATGCCCACCAAGCTAATAAGCCTTGCCCTTGGCCCTAGTCTTCCCCTGGACCACACTCTGTCCCTTTGGAGCCCCTTGGCTCCATGTGGTACCTTCAGGTACCATGTGGTACCTTCAAGTCCACGGCCCCAAGCCCGGCAGGCTGTCCCTCACCCCACTGTATTTCCTTCCCGGGCCTCCCACCAAACCTAGTGCCATCTTCCGCCCCCGATCCCTGTTTCCCCGCCCTTCCAGGCTTCTCTCCACAGAGCACCCCCACCACTCCCAACCCCCGCCCAGTGTCCTCAGTCCTGGTACTACCTCCAGAGCTGGGGCCAGCTCTACTGGAGCTCAGATCAAAGCCAAGTTCTTCGTGGGTATCAGGTGTATTCCTCTTGTGTGGTTCCCTCTTCATTCTTCCTCCCCCCAATTAAATTAAAGCTCTGGCCTGAAGGTATGTGGACAGTTTTCCAGATGCCCCAGCATCCCTCTTCCTGCATTGAGAAGTCCACACCCTTGGCTTTAGAGAATAAATGCTTTATCTGGCCTCACCCCTGCCCTCCTGCCCGCCCTCAGCTAACCAGGTAGTGCCCAGGCACACTCCGGATGGAGCATAGCATCGGTGGATGCCTGGAGCGACCCACCCTGTGACCGGCCGTCTCCACGCTCCAGAGCTCAAGCCTGGCAGAGTCTGCACCTCGTCTCAGGCAAACCCCTGGGGGCTCAGGCGCCAGACCAGAGACACTCTCATGAGAGGTGCCCTGTAGCTGGGGTCGCCACAGTTGCAGGAGCGACCTTGTGGGATCAGAGTCCGCATTGGTCTCCACATTGTCCGGGGATGTTCGGAGCTGGGGCTTCTCTGCTTTTTCTGCAATGGATCGCAGTGGGAGGGTCAGGAGGGGCACTGAGGAGCCTCCCACCTACCCACCCAGGTAGGCCTGCCACACCTGGTATAGCGCTGGGCGTGATGCAGAAGTGCGCATGTGCAGCGGGCAGCATCCAGTGGTGGGTGGCCACCTGCTGCAGGCCCAGGCGAGCTCGCGGGCGCAGCTGGAGCAAGCCTCGGATCAGGTCCTGGCACTCTGCGGGTGAGGACTCAAGGCTGCAGCCTCACGTGGGAGTGGCCCCCTCCCACCACCTCTCATGCCCCCAGCCCACGGCCCTCACAGCCAACGATACTGGCCACGTGATGGGGTTGCCCCATGGAGTCTTCCCAAACGGCTAGAGGGTGTCTGTGTTTCGCACGTGGGCGGACAGGCAGAGAGAGGTGAGGCAGCCTGACCTAGGGCTAGTGCAAGCTTAACGGGGCCACCAACCCCAGTTTCCCCTGTCACCACAGTCCATCTCCCAGCCTGGGCCGGGGAAGAGGCCAGGTCAGCATTACCCATGCCACCGCACGTGTGGCCCTTCTCTGGACCTAGGTCTCTCTTGCTGCCCCCTCTCCAGGCACGGCTAGGACTTGGGAGGGACACGTGGTGGAGGTGCTCACCTGGGGACAGGCCTGGCCGGAAGGTGGGGCCGCGGCGCATCAGGTAGAGCATTCGGTGGGGCTGGCGCTCCTTGAAGGGCAGCTTCCCAGTCACCATGGCGTAGAGGATGACACCTCTGGGGGCATGGGCTTCTTAGGGACCGCCCCTCCTCCCCTGCCCCCACACCTTCACCCCCCCAGGGTCCTGGAGCCCCTGGGGTGGTGCTCACAGGCTCCACAGGTCAGCCTGCTCCCCGTTGTACTTCTTGCTCATGAGGATCTCTGGGGCTGTATAGGCCACAGAGCCGCAGAAGGTGCTCAGCAATGTGTTCTTGAACCCGGACTGATGGGCAAAGCCAAAGTCTGCAAGGGACATGCAGGGAGGGTGGGGCGGGTTGTTAGAGAGAGGGCTCCTGAGGGGGCTGTGGGTGACTGCAAGTGTGGCTGTGGGCAACTGTTGGGTGCAGGCCTCATCGGAGGCTTGAAGGACAAGGCAGACTGGGGTCAGAAGCCTGGAGCAAACCAGTGTAGAGGCTGGAGCCCTGGGCTTGAGCCCCAGCAAGACTGGGGTATGGGTGACCCATGGAAGTTGAAGAAGGTGATCAGAGCTGGCCCAGGCTGGGAGCCTGGTTGGGGGCTGGGCTGCAGGCTCACCACTCAGCTTTAGGCAGCCTCTGTCATCTAGCAGGATGTTCTCACACTTCAAGTCCCTGCATGGGGAAGGGGAGGCGGGGCTGAACCTGGGCTCAGGCAGGTCTCCACGCGCTGGGCAGCGGGCTGGGTGGCACCCTCACCGGTGCACTATGCCTGAGTTGTGACAGTGCGCCACAGCACTGACCAGCTGCCACAACAGCCTGCGGGCCTCCTCCTCCTCCAGTCCCGGGCAGCGGCGGTGAGCGGACACGGCGTTGATGTGCTCCAGCAGGTCGCCGCGGGCCGCCAGCTCCAGCACCAAGTAGGTGCGCCGGCTGTTCGCGAAGGTCTCATACAGCTGCACCTGCCGGGCCCCGCCCCACTGCGGTCACCCCCAACCAGGGCCCCCGGGTGCACGGGGCTGGGGTCTCGGGATGGGGCCGACTCAAGCATAAGGGTCCCAGGAGAGGAAGGGGCAGGCCTGGGGTAGGTAGGAAGGGCCAGGCTGCCTGGGGTCTCTGCCCACCACGTTCAGGTGCTTGTAGGTAGCATTGAGTGATGAAATCTCACGGGGCAGGAACTTGCGGGAGAACTCCACAGGGGCCTCCGCGGTGGAGACGATCTTGATAGCCACCTGCAGGTGTGGAGGGTGGCCACTGCGAAAACCACAAGCCCCCTGGGGACAGGATGTGGTAGAACAGGCCCCGTGGTCTTTGTGCATGTGGCCGAAGTTGACCAGGGCAAGGTTCGATGAGCAGCAGCCTTGCGAGGCACCGCTGACCTTCCCCCTCATCCTGTCCTGGTCACTTATGTGTTCAAGGGGTCCAGGAACTGGGAGGGATCAGACTGCCAGAGACTGGGCCTTCTGGAAGATGCGGGACTAGGAGGAAGCCAGGGCACCTGGGAGGTGCCTGGGTGGAGTTAGGACAGGGGTCACTGGGGCTGGGCTGGAGGGTGGACCGTGGAGCCCCCACCCCGTGAGGAGTAGGCGAGCCTGCCTCACCATGGAGTGGTGCTTGCCCCACAGGTCAGAGGCCAGCTTGGAGTTGTGCTGCATGCGCTCCTGCGTGGCGTAGGCCAGGTAGACTTTGGAGAAGGCCCCAGAGCCAATCTTCTTGAAGGACAGCAGGTAGCCATTGTCCCTGCATTCATGCACCTGCTCCAGAAAGGCTCTCTGGTCCAGCTTCTGCCTGCCAGCAGCCTTCATAAAAATCAGGGCTCTGTGGGAGAGCTGGGGCTACCCAGCACCCCGCAGGGCCGTGGGGAGGGGCTCTGGGAGGTTCAGCTGAGGCCTGACTTGTGTTAGAGGGATGGGGTGATGGGTTGTAGACGGACGGAGCAATGCGCTGTGGAGCGATGGGGTGATGGACTGCAGGAGGCCAGTTGAGGCCTGCAGGCCCTCAAGGCTGCAGCCAAGTTTCTGAAGCCTCTCTGGGACAGGAGCAGAGATGGGAAGGGAGGCTAACACAACCACACACCCATGGACTGGCACGGGGTTGGACAGGCTCTGGGAAAGCACGGGCAGATTCTAGAATGGAAGGTTCTAGAGCTGTGCCTGCATTGTGCCCTCAAAGGGGTGTCGTCCTATTCCCCAGGCGTTGCTTGCCTGAGAACATCTTGCTGGAACCAGCCCTGCCCTGTGTGAGGCCCACTCCATGGGGTGAGAACCCCAAGGCCCACAAACAGCCTTTTTTTAGTTTTGGCTATGCTGCACGGCATGGGGGATCCTAGTTCTCCAACCAGGAACTGAACTCAGACCCAGCAGTGAAAGCACAAGTCCTAACCACTGGACCGCCAGGGAATTCCCGAAGCCACCCAACCTTCCTCTGCTGAGGCCTGCTGCAGGAGGCCATTCCCCCCAGAGCGCTATACACACTTGATGACATATCCCCAAGCAAATGAAAAGCCCCGGCCCACCTCAAAGAGGTGAGCCAGCATGCCTCTCCCTTCTCCCGGCCCCTGCAGTGCTCTGTGAGCGCTGTTACTTGGGGAGGAGCTGTGTTGCCTGCTGCCTACGGGTGCTGTTCGAAGCTGCAACCACCACCTCCCACAATCCTGCTTCTGTGCACACCAAAGTGCCTGTCCCGTGGTAGGCAGTCCACACCCAGGATTTCAAATGTGAACATCACCAAGTGACGCCCCCTTTACAGACGAAACAAGTAAGGGCCAAGTTCATGGTCTCTCTTCTGTGGGCTGGACAGCATAGTGTCTGTGGACCAGATTTGTCCCCACGGGATCCGTGGTGCATGCAGTACTCCCTCTGCAGGGAATGCCTTGGAAAGCCTGGAAGTGAACTGTGGAGACATTTTCTCCTCCCTGTTGGACTGTGGGTCGCTTGAGGACAAGGCTTGTGTCTGATATCCCCTGGCTCACCCACAGCCCTTGTCTGGCAAATTGCCTAGAGGATAGAAAATATGGACAGATCAGCTGGTTTGTTGCTCCATGGGGGTTAGGAAGAGAGAAACTGGGTGTTTCAAGGGGAGAGAATTTAACTTGTGATGGTTATGAAGGTGTTACATGGGCTGGAGATGCGGGGAGCCTACACCGCCTCCCTGGCTCCCCCTCATTGAAGAACACAACTGGAAGCCAGTGACTGTTGCTCAGATAGGTGACAGGCAGCGTCCCGAGTGCTCCCCGGCTCTGCTCACCCTCCTCTTTCTCTGCACCCAGGGTCATCCATCTATCTCAGAGCATTGCTGTGCTAGACTTGCTGCCAAGCCCTCGGGAGCCAGTCACAGGCACAGGCCTTTCTCACAGAGCTTACTGTTACAGAAGAGAGACTGCCCTTAATACTCTTTTTTTGAGGGGGAGGGGCCTTGCAGCATGCAGGGTTGTTAGTTCCCCAAGCAGGGATAGAATTCACGCCCCCTGCAGTGGAAACAGTCTTAATCACTGGATGCCCACCCAGGGAAGTCCCTGACCTTAATAATTTAATAAAAGTTGAATGATGCTGTGATCTGTGCCAGGGCAGCGTGTGTGCATGCTTGGGAGTGAAAAAGTTCAGCTGAGCTTGGGGAGGTCAGGACCAGTGGGGTGTCCTGGACCCTGGCCATGGGGGACATCGACCGAAGAGTGAGCCATCCAGGTATGAGCCTCCCTCTGGCAACTTCCATGGGCTCTGAATAACCACCCCCCTTCCTGCCTATGCAGTACCTGAGGGGTGGGAGCTCTTTCTTGGGGGCCAGGCCCCATCTGCGGATCAGCACGCTGTATCAGCCGTCTACAAGAGTTCTGTCCCAAAAGAAAAAAAAAAAAGAGTTCTGTCCCGCTCTCTGCATTCTATCCTTAAGACAGAAGCAGGCTGCAGCCCTTCTCTCTGTGAAAAAAGAATCCCCACATCCCTGCTGTACTGTCCAGTGACCAACCTGCCCGCATGTTTAAACTGAGGCCACTTTGCCTCCTCGCACCCCTGCCCACAGATCCCTGCGGACCCAGTGAGATGCAGACAAGTTGTTTATGCCGTGCATGTACTGTTGCTGACTGGCCCTTTCTTCTCCAATCGCTTTTCCTTTCCTGAGCTTCTGGAACACCACTTGCTCCTTTCATTTTGGTCTGTGGGCACACCCAGGTGATTTCAGCTTTCCGGGCTCTGTGGGGGCCAGTGTGTCTGTCCAGAACCTGGGCTCCTCTCCCGGCTTCTCTCTTTCTCAGCCCCCAGCTTCAGTTCTTCACAGCACTTTGTGCAACTTATGAATCATTGACTTGCTTGTTCTCTGTCTCCCTCTCCAGATCCCAAGGTCCCAAATGCATATACTTGCTTTTTTTTATTTCAATCTTTTATTAAAGACTAATAAAGGATTTTTTAATTTTTTAAATGTTTTATATTTTATTGAAGTATAGTTGATTTACAATGTTGCATTAGTTTCTGGTGTATAGCACTGTGATTAGTTATACATATATATTTATATTCTTTTCCATTACAGTTTATTAAGGCATATTGAATATAGTTTCCTGTGCTATGGAGTAGGATCTTGCTGCTTATCCACTGCATATGCAACAGTTCGCATCTGTTAATCCTAAACACCCACTCAACCCCTCCCCTTTGGCAGCCTCATGTCTGTTCTCTATGTCTGTGAGTTTGTTTCTGTTTCATAAATAAGTTCATTTATGTCATATCTTAGGTCCCACATATAGTGATATCATATGGTATTTATGACTTACTTTCTGACTATCTTTCTGACTTATTTCACTTAGTATAGTAATCTCTAGGTCCATCCATGTTACTGCAAATTATGTTATTTCATTCTTTTTTATTGCTCAGTAATATTCCATTGTACATATGTACCACATCTTTATCCATTCATCTGTCAATGGATATTTATGCTGTTTCCATGTATTGGCTATTGTAAATAGTCCTGGGGTACATGTATCTTTTCAAATTATACTCTTCTCCAGATATATGCCTTAGAATGGGACTGCTGGATCATACAACTCTATTTTTAGTTTTCTGAGGAACCCCTTACTGTTTTCCATACTGGCTGCACCAATTTGCATTCCCACTAACAGTGGAGGAGAGTTCCCTTTTCTCCATACCCTCTCCAGCATTTGTTATTTGTAGACTTTTTTTTTTAATTTATTCATTTGGCTGACTTGGGTCTTGGTTGCAGTATGTGGGATCTTCACTGTGGGCTCTGTAACTCTGCAGCATGTGGGATCTTAGTTCCCCAACCAGGGACTGAACCCGTGTTCCTTGCGTTGCAAGGCAGATCTTTAACCACCTGACCACCAGGGAAGTCCCTAGAGTTTTTAGTGATGGCTATCCTGCGTGGTGTGGTACCTTATTGAAGTTTTGATTCGCATTTCTTGGGCTTCCCTGGTGGCTCAGATGGTAAAGCGTCTGCCCACAGTGCGGGAGACCCGGGTTCGATTCCTGGGTTGGGAAGATCCCCTGGAGAAGGAAATGGCAATCCACTTCAGTACTCTTGCCTGGAAAATTCCATGGACTGAGGAGCCTGGTAGGCTACAGTCCATGGGTCGCAAAGAGGCAGACACAACTGAGCAACTTCACTTTCACTTTTCTTTTAATAATTAGTGATGTTGAGCACCTTTTCATGTGCCTATTGGCCATCTGTATATCTTCTTTGGAGAAATGTCTGTTTAGGTCTTCTGCCCATGTTTTTCCCCCAGACTTTAAACTTTTTATTTTGTACTAGTGTATAGCCAATTAATGTTGTGATAGTTTCAGGTGTACTCTGCATATAAGTTAAGTAAGCAGAGTGACGATATACAGCCTTGACATACTCCTTTCCCAATTTGGAACCAGTCTGTTGTTTCATGTCTGCTTCTAACTGTTGCTTCTTGACCTGCATACAGATTTCTCAGGAGGCAGGTCAGGTGGTCTGGTATTCCCATCTCTTTCAGAATTTTCCACAGTTTGTTGTGATCCACATAGTCAAAGGCTTTGCTGTAGTCAATAAAGCAGAAGTAGATGTATTTCTGGAACTCTCTTGCTTTTACGATGATCCTATGGATTTTGGCAGTTTGATCTCTGGCTCCTCTGCCTTTTCTAAATCCAGCTTGAACGTCTGGAAGTTCACAGTTCACGTAGTGTTGAAGCCTAGCTTGGAGAATTCTGAGCATTAATTTGCTAGCGTGTGAGATGAGTGCAATTGTGTGGTAGTTTGAACATTCTTTGGCATTGCCTGTCTTCGGGATTGGAATGAAAACTGATCTTTTCCAGTCCTGTGGCCACTGCTGTGTTTTCCAAGTTCGCTGGCATATTGAGTGCAGCTCTTTCTTAACATCATCTTTTAGGATTTGAAATAGCTCAACTGGAATTCCATCACCTCCACTAGCTTTGCTCGTAGTGATGCTTCCTAAGGCCCACTTGACTTCACATTCCAGGATGTCTGGCTCTAGGTGAGTGATCACACCATTGTGGTTATCTGGGTCATGAAGATCTTTTTTGTATAGTTCTTCTGTGTATTCTTGCCACCTCTTCTTAATATCATGTGAAATGCCGGGCTGGACTAAGCACAAGATTGCTTAGTCCGCTGGAATCAAGATTGCTGGGAGAAATATCAATAACCTCAGATATGTAGTTGACATCACCCTTATGGCCGAAAGCGAAGAACTAAAGAGTCTTTTGATGAACATGAAAGAGGAGAGTGAAAAAGTTGGCTTAAAACTTAACATTCAGAAAACTAAGATCATGGCATCCAGTCCCATCACTTCATGGCAAATAGATGGGGAAACAATGGAAACAGTGAGAGACTTTCATTTTGGGGGGCTCCAAAATCACTCCAGATGGTGACTGCAGCCATGAAATTAAAAGACGTTTGCTCCTTGGAAGAAATGCTATGACCAACCTAGACAGCATATTAAAAAGCAGAGACATTACTTTGCCGAAAAAGGCCAGTCTAGTCAAAGCTATGGTTTTTCCAGTAGTAATGTTTGGATGTGAGAGTTGGACTATAAAGAGAGCTGAGCACCGAAGAATCGATGCTTCTGAACTGTGGTGTTGGAGAAGACTGTTGAGAGTCCCTTGGACTGCAAGCAGATCTAAACAGTCCATCGTAAAAGAAATCAGTCCTGAATATGCATTGGAAGGACTGATGCTGAAGCTGAAACTCCAATACCTGGGCCACCTGATGGGAAGAAGTGACTGATTGGAAAAGACCCTGATGCTGGGAAAGATTGAAGGCAGGAGGAGAAGGGGGCAACAGAGGATGAGCTGGTTGGATGGCATCACCAACTCAATGGACATGAATTTGAGCAAGCTCCAAGAGTTGGTGATGGACAAGGAAGCCTGGCGTGCTGCAGTCCATGGGGTCACAAAGAGCCAGACATGACTGAGTGGCTGAAATGAACTGAGTTTCAGGTGACCAGAGAAGAGACTCAGCCAGATACATACATTGTCCCCCAAATCCACCTCCCATGCAGGCTGACATATAATATTGAGCAAAATTCCATATGCTATACAATAGGTTCTTGTTGGTTATCCATTTTAAATATAGCAGTGTATAC
The DNA here is from genome assembly GCF_033118175.1 of Dama dama. NCBI lineage: Eukaryota > Metazoa > Chordata > Mammalia > Artiodactyla > Cervidae > Dama > Dama dama. The sequence continues at coordinate 1,786,300 of NC_083701.1, read as the reverse complement.
ATGACCTTCCCAAAGTCCCTAACTCTCCCTTCCCCGCTGGCAACCGTAAGTTTGTTTTCTAAGTCTATGAGTCTCTTTCTGTTTTATAAGTTCATTTGTATCATTTCTTCTTAGATTCCACATATAAGGGATGTCATACAATATTTCTCCTTCTCTGTCTGACTTACTTCACTCAGTATGACACTCTCTAGATCCATCCATGTTGCTGCAAATGGCATGATTTCATTCTTTTTAATGGTTGAGTAATATTCCACTGTATATATGTACCATATCTTCTTTTTCCCTTCCCTCTCGATGGATATTTAGGTTTCGTCCATGTCTTGGTTATTGTAAACAGTGCTGCAATAAACACTAAAATATCCTTTTAGGTCATGTTTTTCTCCGGATATATGTTCAGGAGTGGGATTGCAGGGTCATATGGTAGCTCTAGTTTTAGTTTTTAAAGGAACCTCCATACTGTTCTCCATAGTGCCTTTGCCCATTTATATACATACATATATATATACACACATACACACACACACACACACACACACATTGAGTTCTACGACCTGTTTGTGTATTTTGGAAATAAAACTCTTGTTGGTCACATCATTTGCAAGTATTTTCTCCCATTCTTTAGGTTGTCACTTTGTTTCGTTTATGGTTTCCTTTGCTGTGCAAAACCTTGTGAGTTTGATTCAGTCCCAATTGTCTAGTTTTGGTTTTACTTCTAGTGCCTCAGAAGAGTGGCCTAAGAAAACATTGGTACCACTTAGGTCTGAGAACCTTTTCCCTGTGCTCTGCTCTGGTTTTATCCGTGCCTTCACATTTTGATTCCCAGGGTCTATTGGCAGACGAGATGTGTGCCTCGTGTGTGCAGGTGTGTACCTGTGTGTAGAGGGGCCTGAGGCCCTGGGCTCTCTGGGGTATTTGTTGGGTGTCCATGTGTAAGAGATATAGGGCATGACAACTCCTGTATGTGTCCAGGTCTAGCCCACCTGGCGTGTGTACCTGGACAGGTATGTGTTTGCAAAGGGACTGGCTTGGGTACATTGGTGCCCCAGGTATCTCAGGGTATGTGGGCCTGTGTCTGTGTGACAGGATCACCGTGGTGAGTCGGCGGGGTCACAGACAGGAGTGGCAAGCGGGCCCGGTCCCTCACCTACACAGTAACCTGCCGCACCCCTTGAGGCCCATAGGGCGGCCAGACTGGCGCTCAACAGTCAGATGTGGTCACAAGGCGGCCGGGGGCGGTGCCGAGCGCGAGGCGGAGTTTGCGCACTCCTGCTCTCTTGGGTTAGGGGCGGGGGGCGGGGGGGTGCGGGAGGGAGGGAGGGAGAGAGAGAGAGAGAGAGAGAGAGAAATGCTCTTTCGACCAATGAGCGCAGAGATCGCTTGGGGGCGGGGCCAAGTTACCGCGCGCCGGGCCGCGGTTGGAAGGGGGCAGGCTCGTCTCGTGGCCCCGCCCACTCCGGTCAGCGGCTGCCGGGAGGGCGGTGCCCCGGCCGCGGCTGCGGCGGCTCCTGAGGTAAAGGGCGGACAGGTCCCGGGGGTCAGGGCCGGCCGCGGTCACTCGGGGAGGTGCCCCTCGGGGAAGCCTAGGCCGCAGAACTTCGGGTCGCCCCCTTGGCCAGGCCGCCGCGGGAAACCGAGTCAGGGGGCGCCTCTCCAAGGTCACCAGGCGAGCGCAGGGACGGTCCCGGGCTTCGCGGGGCCGAGCCCGCCCTCTTCCCTGGGCTCAGGTGCGCCCTGCCCCGCGCGGAGCCGGATTTGCCGCGTCACAACCCGGAAGAGCGGCCTGGGAGCCCAGCCACTCACTTTCTTCCTCGCCCAGCGTGCGGAGCGCGTTCTCCGTGCCCGGCCCCTCCCAAGGTGGGACTCGGGGTGCTCGGCCCCCGTGCCTGGCCCTGCCCTGAGGGGCGTTCAGTTTGTCACTTTTCGGAGGCCTGTGGTCCACCTCCTTGCTTCCCCAGGGGAAGAACGGGGGTCCTCTGTGGGAAACTCATCTTAAAACCGAGGGTCCCAAAGCGCGGGGACCATTGTATTCTTTCTGCTTTCTCTTTGGCGTGAGAGGAGGAGGCGGTCCAGAGCCGGGAGGTAATGTGTTCTCAGTCCTGAGGGTTACTGGTCATGCCCTGTAGGCGTGAAGCTGGAGAGGCTGCGGGAATTCCGCTCTAAATCCGGGTGAGAGCTCAGAGGTGCTCGGCCACGGCTGGCCACCAGTCCCTGGACTCTTAGGCCCAATTTTGGGTTCCGGTTTTCTGTAGCGCCAACTGAGCTGCGGTGCAACCCTAGGGCCTGATAAGAGGGCTCTGTGGGCATGGCGGTTCCCATCTTCACACTTTACAGAGGTGCCCCTTTGCCAGCCCAGCGGGGTAGGGGAGGGGCGGACTGGAAAGCTCAAGGACGATGAGGCACAAAGGGTTGTAGGGGGCAGAGGGGACTGTTGTGGCACTGTTAGCTGGAGTGGCTGTCTGCTGCAGGGCCAGGCGGCGTTGGGGTGGAGGCTGGCTTGAGGGGACCACTTTGGAAAGGGAGGTGGTAGAGGTGAAGAAGGTGAGTCACTGTAGGGTGTGGGGACGGAGGGAGGTGGAGGAACAGGAAGGGGTGATGCTACTTCTGACCTGAGAGCTAAGTGCATGATGACACAGAAGAGGCAAGTGAGGTGTGGGTCGGAGAGGGGTCAGGTGACAGTGGTGTCGGAGCTGTTGGGTTTGTGGCGATGATGGTCCAGGTGGAGATGGCCAGCAGGCCCTGGGCCCCAGGAGACCTATGTGGGAATCATCTGGTGGGACACTTGAGTGGTGCAGGATTGTGATGTGGTCACCCCTCTGATCCTGACAACCAGAGGGCCTGGGAATGCGAGTGTCAACAGGGCTTTTGGCCGCCACGACTCAAGTGAGCATGCGCCTCAGGTCTCTCTTTGTTGCCAGAGTGGAATGACAAAGTTGAGCTGTTTTGGTTACCTTGAAATCAATATCCAGGCTGATGTGGGTTGTTGTTGGTGCATTTTACTCCACCACGACTGCCTGCTGAGGGCCCCCGTAGATCAGAGGTGGAACCCTGGGGTGCTTGCTTGCTCCCTGGAGCTCATAGCTGCCACCTATGCCTAGAGGCAGGTATCTGTGCTTAGTTCAGACCCAGGGTCCATCGAGGCACCAGTGAGCAGCCCAGATTGCGTGAGCCCTTTCTTGGAGCCGAGTTACTTGACCTTCTTGAGGCAGGCACTCCAGGAGAGTCCCTGCTATTGTTCAAGGAATGCTGGCTGCTGGGCGTCTCAAGACGTGTGCTTTCCTCACGGAGCCGGAGGGCCAACCACTTCTGTGGGGTGACACGGCTGGTGTGGCTTACATTGAGAATTAGTGCTCTCCAGGAGCTGTGAGCAGTGAGCTGTGGACTGTGTTTTCCAGGTCATCTGCCCTGGTTCTTGTTGGTAACTGGAAGTTGGTTCCTGCTCTGGCTCCTGTGCTGGGAGGGAAAGACCCTGGGCCTGGTGGGGCGATCTTGTGATCCCCCCTGGGCCTCCTGACTTCCTAGTCTCCCCTCACACACCTACCTCCAGTTCCTGTTGCCTCTGGGCTGGGAGGTATGTGACCCTCCTTGGTCTCCCACACCCCATTCTGAGCCCCATCCAGCTCAGTGAAGTGATCCTGTACCACTGTTAGGTTTGTCAGTCCATGTGGCAGTCGAAATACAAGTAGGTGTTTTTCAGGCCAGGGGCAGTACCTGGTGGGCATTTACTAAATGTCATTGACTCAATGCTGACTACTGGTGAGCATGGGGGAGGGGGCAGCTGCTTCCTCACTGGCCCACCGTGTGTCCAGTGCAGGGAGGGAAGGCCCTGATGGCTCTGCCCTGTGCCATGTGCTAGGAGCATCAGGGTGGGCAGGTGGGCAGGTGTGGAGGGGAGTGTGGGAGCCAGTCCTGGTGGAGTCCCGCCCCACCGCTGACCAGCTGCTCACAGTGTGCCCCTCTAGGACCTACTTGGCCATGCAGATTGAGGAGATGGTGCCTCTAAGGTGCTTCTCATGGGAGGCAGGGAACCTCCCGGGCGCTCCCCTGTCTGTGTGCCCCCTTCTTCTGTGGCGGTTTCACCTGGCTTTGCCATCAGCACTGTGCTCACAGGTCAGTCGGCTCCACAGACCTCCTGGCCTGGGGCAGGGGCCACAGGTGGAGACCTTCGAAACCAGTCAAGTCCAGGTAATCTGTACTTACCTGGCTACCACTTTTTTTCCAGTGCTTGTTTTTTCAAATCTAACCAGATCCCTGATTGAAATGTGTTTTGTGTTTTGTTTTGTTTTGTGTTTTTTGCCAGGAAAATCTGACTTTTTATTTCTTAAATACTGTGAAGGAAGGGGTGGGGGGGAAATGGTCCCCTGATGATGGAGGGCCATGGAGCAAAAATATGGAACGCTTCACGAATTTGCGTGTCATCCTTGCGCAGAGGCCATGCTAATCTTCTCTGTATCGTTCCAGTTTTAGTATATGTGCTGCCGAAGTGAGCACAACATATGTGTTTTTTATGACACTGTGGGCTTCTGTAGATGGGTATTGAAAGGTGGACGATCCCATCACAGAGTGCGACCATTCAGGCTTGTAGGAAACACTCCACAGGCTCTGCTGGCTGTCCCCACCTATGTGTGGCCACTGCAGGCCCCACTACCCGACCCTCAGTCCTGCGGGGCAGTGGGGGAAAGTGGTGGTGCACGGGAATCGGGGTTCCGGGCTGCTGGTCTTCTTTGTGTTGCCTGTCTTCCTGTTTGTCTTGTTGATGTGGGTGCACTTCTGTGCATGTTAATGTTAGACAGATTAGGCTTTTGTCATACCTATAATGAATGATTTGACCCATTTTGTCTTTCATTTACTTTATGCTCTATTGAGGATGGGGTGAGGTCTGAGAGTGTACGATTGTGGGCATAGGTTTATGTATGGATGTGGTCTTGAGTTTGTGTACGCTTCTGATTTTTAGAAATTGAAAAATTTCATATAGTCCAACTGAAAGCTTTCATTAAGGTGTGTGGAGTTTTGTGTCTGGCTTAGAAAGCCCTTCCCTACTCTAAGACTTTAAGATATGTCCTTGTATTTTCTACGTAGGATTACATTTACTTTTTACATGTGATGCTTATATCCATCTAACACTTATTTTGGGGTAAGAAAAGATGTAGGGAAAACTAATTTTTTTCCCTGAGTGCCTACCAAGCTGTTCCTACACTATTTGTTGGCTAATGTCCTTATTATTTAAAATTTTCCCTTTTTATTCCTTATTGGTGTTTATTTCTGGACTGTCTGTACAGTTCTGTTGATTTGTGTGCCTCTTATAACAAAGGCATAGTTTTAATTATGGCAGCATTTTAGTACATTTTAACATAACATAAAATGGACTGGAATGGGAAAATTTAATTCAGATGACCATTATATCTACTACTGGGCGAGAATCCCTTCAAAGAAATGGAGTAGCCCTCATAGTCAACAAAAGAGTCCAAAATGCTGTACTTGCGTGCAATCTCAAAAATGACAGAATGATCTCTGTTCGTTTCCAAGGCAAACCATTCAGTATCACAGTAATCCAAGTCTATGATCCAGCCACTAATGCCCAAGAAGCTGAAGTTGAATGGTTCTATGAAGACCTACAAGACCTTCTAGAACTAGCACCCAAAAAAGATGTCCTTTTCATCATAGGGGACTGGAATGCAAAAGTAGGAAGTCAAGAGATACCTGGAGTAACAGGCAAATTTGGCCTTGGAGTACAAAATGAAGCAGGGCAAAGGCTAACAGAGTTTTGCCAAGAGAACACACTGGTCATAGCAGACACCCTCTCCCAACAATAAAAGAGATGACTCTACACATGGACATCACCAGATGGTCAGTACTGAAATCAGGTTGATTATATTCTTTGTAGCCAAAGATGGAGAAGCTCTATACAGTCAGCAAAAACAAGACCGGGAGCTGACTGTGGCTCAGATCATGAACTATTTGTTGCAAAATTCAGGCTTAAATTGAAGAAAGTAAAGAAAACCACGAGACCATTCAGATATGACTTAAATCAAATGCCTTACGGTTGATTATACAGTGAAATTCAGAAAGATTCAAGGGATTAGATCTGATAGAGTGCCTGAAGAACTGTGGATGGAGGTTCATGATATTGTACAGAGGCAGGGATCAAGACCATTCCCAAAAAAAAGAAATGCAAAAAGGCAAAATGGTTGTCTGAGGAGGCCTTACAAATAGCTGAGAAAAGAAAAGAAGTGAAAGGCAAAGGAGAAAAGGAAAAATAATCCCACTCCGAATGCAGAGTTCCAAAGAATAGCAGGGAGAGATGAGAAACCCTTCCTCAGCGATCAGTGCAAAGAAATACCAAGGGAACATTTCATGCAAAGATGGGCACAATAAAGGACAGAAATGGTATGGACCTAACAGAAGCAGAAGATATTAAGAGGAGGTGGCAAGAATATAGAGAAGAACTATACAAAAAAGATCTTCATGAACCGGATAACGACGATGGTGTGATCACTCACCTAGAGCCAGATATCCTGGAGGGCAAAGTTAAGTGGGCATTAGGAAGCATCACTACGAACAAAGCTAGTGGAGGTGATGGAATTCCAGTTGAGCTATTTCACATCCTAAAAGATGATGCTGTGAAAGTGCTGCACTCAGTATGCCAGCAAATTTGGAAAACGCAGCAGTGGCCACAGGACTGGAAAAGGTCAGTTTTCATTCCAATCCCAAAGACAGGCAATGCCAAAGAATGTTCAAACTACCACACAATTGCACTCATCTCACACGCTAGCAAAGTAATACTCAAAATTCTTCAAGCCAGCCTTCAACAGTACGTGAACTGTGAACTTCCAGATGTTCAAGCATTTAGAAAAAGCAGAGGAACCAGAGATCAAACTGCCAAAATCCATAGGATCATCGAAAAAGCAAGAGAGCTCCAGAAATACATCTACTTCTGCTTTATTGACTACAGCAAAGCCTTTGACTATGTGGATCACAACAAACTGTGGAAAATTCTGAAAGAGATGGGAATACCAGACTACCTGACCTGCCTCCTGAGAAATCTGTATGCAGGTCAAGAAGCAACAGTTAGAAGCAGACATGAAACAACAGACTGGTTCCAAATTGGGAGAGGAGTATGTCAAGGCTGTATATTGTCACTCTGCTTATTTAACTTATGTGCAGAATACATCATGCAAAATGCCAGGCTGGATGAAGCACAAGCTGGAATCAGGATTGCTGGGAGAAATATCAATAACCTCAGATATACAGATGACACCACCCTTATGGCAGAAAGTGATGAAGAACTGAAGAGCCTTTTGATGAAAGTGAAAGAGGAGAGAGAAAAAGTTGGCTTAAAACTCAGCATTCAAAAAATGAAGATCATGGCATCCTGTCCCATCACTTCATGGCAAATAATTAGGGAAACAATGCAGACACTGACAGACTTTATTCTCTTGGGCTCCAAAATCACTGCAGATGGTGACTGCAGCCATGAAATTAAAAGACACTTGCTCCTTGGAAGAAATGCTGTGACCAGCCTAGACAACATATTAAAAAGCAGAGACATTACTTTGCTGACAAAGGTGGGTCTAATCACAGCTATGGTTTTTCCAGTAGTCATGTATGGATGTGAGAGTTGGACTATAAAGAAGGCTGAGCACCGAAGAATTGATGCTTTTGAACTGTAGTGTTGGAGAAGACTCTTGAGAGTCCCTTGGACAGCAGGGAGGTCAAACCAGTGCATCCTAAAGGAAATCAGTCATGAATATTCATTAGAAGGATTGATACTGAAGCTGAAGCTCCAGTAGTTTGGCCACCTGATTCGAAGAACTGAATTAGAAAAGACCCTGATGCTGGGAAAGATTGAAGGCAGGAAGAGAAGGGGACGGCAGTGGATGAGATGTTTGGATGGCATTACTGACTTGATGGACATGAGTTTGAACAAACTCTGGGAGTTGGTGATGGACATGGAAGCCTGGTATGCTGCAGTCCATGGGGTTGCAAGGACTTGGACACGACTGAGCAAATGAACTGAACTGAACATAACAGGACAAATCCCACTGTTCACAGACTTTTTAGAATTTAGTTTGCTACTGTTGTATGTTGATTCTTCCATATGAATTTGGAACCATTTTATCAAGTGGAACCCTCCAGTAGCCTGATTCACGTTTTTATAGATGAAAGAAAATTGACAGTTTTATAATATTGAGTCTTACATGAGAATTTTGAGTCTTTTCCTTCAATGAACAGTGTTTTGTTTGTTTTTTGAAATTGTGTGTATGCTAAGAATATAAGCCAAAGATTTCTCTGTGTACACGATGGGCTGAAGGCAGATCAACATGCATATCTGCTGTTCAGAAAGGATGCCACCATCCGTGTAGGAGCCAGGGCTGGGGGAACCCTGGGTCACCCACTAGAGGGGTGACAGTGTCCTGGGGGAGGTAAATGATGGACCTCTGAGGAATGAATGTGTTCTGTGGGGTGAAGAGGACAGGGTGGGGTGCTTGTAGGGATCAGCAGAAGCAGAGGTACAAGAGCCCAAGCGCTGGCCCAGGGCATTCAGGATGCCTGCAGCATGAGGGATGAGAGAGGAGCAGAGAGGGACTTGGGTCTGGGTTGCAGAAGTCTTTGTCGAAGGTGTTGCTTTGATTCTGTGAACAGCAGTGAAAACCGCTGAGCAGTGGTGTGGCATGATACGACCTGTGTTTGATGAAGACCAGCACTCTCAGGGTGGAGGAAGTGGCCAAGGCAACGTTAGGAGAGGCAGTCATCAGAGATGGGCTCTCAGAGCGGGAGCAGGGCACCTGCTGCCCAATATGAAGGGTAGGAGCAGGGTGAGGAGGTGGGTGGCTAATGTTGATCACAGTATGCCTGTCACTGAGTGGTGTGAAGTGTGTCTGCTACCAAGTGGTGTGGTGTGCCATATAACTCTTAAAGTCACGTAGTATGGGTTCTCCATTTTTTTTTTTTTCCAGAGTTATCTTGGCTATTTTAGGTCCTCTGCATTTCCATATGAATTTTAGAATTAGTCTGTCAGTTTCTACAAAAAAACATGCTGGGATTTTGATTGGGAATGCATTCAATCTGTAGATCCATTTGCAAAGAATTGATTTCCTGTACAGTATTTCTCTCCATTTATTTAAGTTTTCTTTTGTATCTCAGCAGTGTTTGATAGTTTTACTGCATTGTCCATCTTTTGTCAATTTTGTCCCTAAATATTTCATATAATTTTTGCTCAGTGGCAGATGTTGTGGCTTTTTCAATTTTTGATTGTTTATTGTTAGTGTATGGAAATACATTTGATTTTTTAATATTAATTTTTTTAAAAAATTTAATAGTAACTTTATATTTTGTGATCTTGCTAGATGACTTATTGATCTGGTTCCAACTATAGATTCTGTAGCATTTTCTGCATAGATGATCACATCACCTGTGAATAAAAATAGTTTTACTTCTTTTTCAGTTTGGATGTCTTATTTTTTTTTTTCTTGCCTTATCACACAGACTAAAACCTCCAGCTGATAGTGAATAGAACTAGTGAGAGCAGGCATCCTTGCCTTGTTTCCCATCCTGTAGAGATAGCATTTAGTCTTTTACTGTTAAGTATAATGTTCCTGTAGATTTCCCTTTGGTGCTGTTTATCAGATTGTGGAAGTTTTCTTCTGTTCCTGTTTGTTGATAATTTTTATTATAAGTGGATGTTGGATTGTGACAAATGCTTTTTCTGCATTTGTTGAGATGATTATATGGTTTTTATTTTTTGGTCTGTTATTTAACTCCAGTGGCTGGAGTTAAAAATACCCAACCAACCTTGCATTCATGGAATGACCCAATTTGGTCATGAGGTATTATCATTTTTACATGTTGTTGGATATGATTTGATAAAATATTGTTAAGAAATTTTGCATCTATGAAGGATATTGATTTATTGTTTTCATTGTTTGTAATATCTGTGTCTAGTTTTGCTATCAGAGTAATGCTAACCTCAGAGAATAAGTTGGTAAGTGCTTTTTAGGTTCAGTTTTTCTGGAAGAATCTGTGTAGTGTTGGAATTGTTTCTTCCTTAAATGTTTGATAGAATTCCCCAGGGAAGTCATCTAGGGCTAGAGTTTTCTCTGTGTGAAGGCTTTTAACTACAACTTCAATTCTTTGTTAAATACAGGTCTATTTTTTTCTTTCTTTTCCTTTTTCTTTCTTTTTTTTTTTTTGACTGTGCCACATGGTAGGGGGTATCTTAGTTCCCTGACCAGAAATCAAACATGTGGACCCTGCCGTAGAAGTATGGAGTCTTAACCACTGGACCACCAGAGAAGTCATAGATTATCTATTTTTTCCTTTTTTTAAGTTTATTTATTTTTAATCTGTTTTTTCTTGAGTGAGCTTTGATAGTTTGTGTTTCAAGGAATTTGTCTTTTTCTTTTGTTTTTTGATTGTAATAATTTTTTATTGAGGTATAATTGACTTGTCTGTTTCATTTAAATTGTCCAATTTACCTTTGACAAATTAGATATATTATCTAAAGATATAAATAAAGATCTAAAGATATAAATAAATATAAATATATCTAAAGATATATTATCTAAAGATTATTATCCTTTTAATATCTGTAGAATCTGTTTGTTCTCATTCTTAAGATGGGTAATTTGTGTTGTCCGTCTTTTTCCTCATCAGTCAGGCAGATGGTTATCAAATTTATTGATCTTCTTAAATAACTACCCTTTGGCACTTTGATTTTTTTTTTTCATTTAGTTTTATTAGTTGGAGGCTAATTACTTTACAATATTGTAGTGATTTTTTTTTTTTTAATTTCTTTGTGTACTGATTGTACTCATTTCACACGCTAGCAAAGTAATGCTCAAAATTCTCCAAGCTGGGCTTCAGCGGTACGTGAACCAAAAACTTCCACATGTTCAAGCTGGGTTTAGAAAAGGCAGAGGAACTGGAGACCAGATTGCCAACATCCATTGGAAGAAAAAGCAAGAGAATTCCAGAAAAATATCTACTTCTGCTTCATTTACTACACCACAGCCTTTGACTGTATGGATCACAATAAACTGTGGAACATTCTTAAAGAGATGGGACTATCAGACCACCTTACTGGCCTCCTGAGAAACCTGTATGCAGGTCAAAAAACAACAGTTAGGACTGGACATGGAACAATGGACTGGTTCCAAATTAGAAAAGGAGTACATCAAGGCTTTATTTTGTCATTCTGCTTATTTAACTTCTATGCAGAGTACATCATGCAAGATGCTGGGCTGGATGAAACAGAAGCTGGAATCAAGATTGCTGGGAGAAATATCAATAACCTCAGATATACAGATGACACCACCCTTATGGCAGAAAGCAAAGAGGAACTAAAGAGCTTCTTGATGAAAGTGAAAGAGGAGAGTGAAAAAGTTGGCTTAAAGCTCAACATTCAGAAAACGAAGATCATGGCATCGGGTCTCATCACTTCATGGCAAATAGAAGGGGAAACAATAGAAACTGACAGGTTATTTTCTTGGGCTCCAAAATCACTGCAGATGGTGACTGCAGCCGTGAAATTAAAAGACGCTTGCTCCTTGGAAGAAAAGTTATGACCAACCTAGACAGCATACTAAAAAGCAGAGATATTACTTTGTGAACAAATTTGCGAATAGTCCCAGCTATGGTTTTTCCAGTAGTCATGTATGGATGTGAGAGTTGGACCATAAAGCAAATCAAGTGCTGAAGGACTGATGCTTTTGAACTGTGGTGTTGGAGAAAATTCTTAAGAGTCCCTTGGACTGCAAGGAGATCAAACCAGTCCATCGTAAAGAAAATCAATTCTGAATATTCATTGGAAGGACTGATGCTAAAGCTGAAACTCCAATACTTTGGCCACCTGATGTGAAGAGCTGACTCATTAGAAAAGACCCTGATTCTGGGAAAGATTGAAGGCAGGAGGAGAGGGGGATGACAGAGGATGAGATGTTTGGATGGCATCACTGACTCAATGGTTATGAGTTTGAGCAAGCTCTGGGAGATGGTGAAGGACAGGGAAGCCTGGTATGGTGAAGGACAGGGAAGCCTGGTATGCTGCAGTCCATGGGGATGCAAAGAGTCGGACACAGCTGAATGACCAAACAACAAAAATAATAGGCAAGTCCAGCAAACAAAGGAGAGGAAGTTACTTTGCAGAGAAAAGGAGGGGTTGCTCTGAAGGAAAGTCTATGGGAGGGAATGGGTGTTTAGGATGGTGGTCGCTTCCCACTCTCTGAGCTGAGGTTTCCATCTGCTAGGTTTGTGGCCTGTCCCAAAGCAGAGGTGTCTTCCTGCTGGGAATGCAAGTCATGGCTCCTTTTGTTGGCTTTGTGATTCACTTGGAGAGGTGTGTGAGTGATCGCCCTCTCTGGCTTCCCCTACTAAATGAGGTTGCTGTTGTTCAGATCCACAATGTCATTCTTTTCTAATACAACCACTTAGTGCTATTTATTTCCCACACATTTTTTTATTGTTTAAATTTCTCCCACACATTTTGATATGTGTTCATTTTCATTCACTTTAAAATGCTTTCTAATTTCATTTTTTGCATTTATTTTTTTGACTCATGAATTATTTTAAAGCATATTAAGTAGTTGATAAATACTCAGAATCTCAGATAGCTTTCTTTTATTGATTTCAAATCTAATCCCATGTGGTCAGAGAACAGGGGCTTTCCAGTGGTAAAGAACTTCCTAGCCAATACAGGAGACTTAGGAAACGCAGGTTTGATCCCCGGGTGGGAAGATCCCCTGGAGGAAGGCATGGCAACCCACTCCAGTATTTTTGCCTGGAGAATCTCATGGACAGAGGAGCCTGGCAGACTACTGTCCTTAGAATCACAAATAGCTGGACAGGACTGAATGACCTAGCAGCACAGAAAACATAGTTTGTAAGACTTGAATACTGTTAGATTTATTGAGACTTGTTTTATTGCTCAGAACATAGCCAGTCTTGGTAAATGTTTCATGAGCTTTTTGAAGAAATATATATTCTTCTGTTAATGAATGGAATATTATAAAAATACTGCTTGAACCAAGTTGATTGATGGTATTGTTCAAGTCTTCTGTACCTGCAGTGATTTTCTGTACACTTATTACAACAATTACAAATAGAGGGCTGTTGGAATTTCTGTTGTATTTTGTATTTGTTTATTTCTCCTTGAATTTTTTTAGTTTTGACTTTGTGTATTTTAAAGCTCTGTTATTAGGTGCGTAATAAATGTTCAAAATTGTTATGTCTCTGCGAAGAAAATAGAGTCCTTGAAGTCAAGCTGACTCTGCTTTTAGTCTCCTAAATGAAAAGGTAGATAGAACAGGTCTTGTTTGCAAAATGAATTCAAGACCTACTTATCTACCAACAGCAATGATACAGTTTCCATTGTCTCACTGTAGAAAATAGGAGTAGTGAATACAGAGATGAGTAAGGGTGAAGAAAGACTTAGGGAACCCATGTGGATCTTACTCTAGTTGACAGGAAAGTGATTACCACCTGGAGAACTTGATTAGGAAAGTGGAGGAGAGGACCTTTCCTGTAGTAGAGGTTTCAGAGGGTCCAGGACAGCTTCTGGTGGCCAAGCCTTCTTGTAGGGAGACCAGCATAGTCTCATGTGCAGAATGCTGTGTCATGGTGAATCATTCTGGGCAGCTGCCAGTGCACACGAGATCCCACCCATGACAAGGCCATGAGGGAGAAAACCTAACGGGCAAGGCGGATCAGGTTTTCAGGGGTTTCAAAAAGGCTAGCTCACGAGATCCCACCCATGACAAGGTCATGAGGAGAAAACCTGACAGGCAAAGCGGATCAGGTTTTCAGGGATTCTGAAAAGCTGCCCCTGGCACTCACCTTAAAGATGATATCTGTCTTTCTGATGCTTGCTTCAATAGACTACTCCCTAATTTCTGTGACACAGGCAGAAGGCCTTCCCCGATCTCTTCCCAAATAAGAATCAATTTAGAACTTTAATCAATAAGTTTCCCAGGTGGTGGTATTTTATGAGATTATCCAGGGTGAAAGGAGTGTTTTAATTTAAACTCCTTTGTTGGTATTTTAGTTTGTTTGGCAAATGCCTTTATGCCCTTGGTACTAATATGCATGGTTGCTTATAATACCCTAATCATAAAATAGCATAAATAACCTGATTATATAAAAGCCGTAATAGACATAGAGCATTTTTGAGGGGTGAAGGAGTCCTACTAGAAAACATAAGAAAAATTATTCTATAGGTGGTTATTGAGTTGACATTTGCTTGCTGTGTTTTGCTTGCTGTGTTTTTGCTTTTAATGTGCTAAGGTTGTGTTATAGAAACCATTGTTAATATAGTTAAAGATCTAGAGAAATAAGAGCTTAGCCCTAGTGTGGTAACAATGAAATGGTTGTTAATTGTCAGCCAGGAGTGCTAGGCAGAAGCTGCCTCACCAAAGTCGCAGAGTCAGTGTGGGGTACACTTCTTAGATAAACGCAACTGACAACTTCTGCAGAAGGATTAATTTTTGTGTTAACAAGGTTATACTTCTACTCTGTACTGTTGCCCTATGAGACTGCTACCTTTCAGTTAAGGTCACCATAGAAACAGAAAATAGGTTTACATTCACCTGACTTGCATAAAATGTTAACAGGCCCCAAGGCCAGAAGATAATGGACAAGACCCTCATAAACAAAGAAGTATGCAGAAAACACCCTGGTTTCGTGAAGAACAAGCTGATGTAATGTTAAACTATCTTCCCCTTAGAAATGTACTAACTTAGGGTATAAAAGCTATGGTAAAAAGTAAAGCATGGCCAGACTCTGCTGCACCCCCCGTCTGGTCACTCTCTCTTTCTCTCTCTCTCTGTCTCTCTTTCTCTCTTTCTCTCTCTCTCCCTCGCAGACTTGGCCCTATCAAGGCTGGTCTCATGTGTCTTCTCTCTCTCGCCGACGCCGTTAATCCTGAGGGTACCCCCTGGATCATGCCGAGGCTGGACCCCGGCAGGAGCCATTTAAAACTCTTAAAATGAGTTAAGATTTTAAATCATTCTGGAGAATGAGAAAAGCAGATTGATTACCAAGCACAAGCTTCAGAAATATTTTATTGGATGTGTACAAGTGCTTGCAAAATGTTGATTGAACCAGTAGGAAGTCAGTTATTAAACATACACTTTTCCAAATAAAAAGCGATTTAATTAAAAAAAATAATTGTTATGTCTCTGAAGTCTACTTTATCTAATATTAATATAGTCAACTCCAGCTTTAAAAAAATTATTTATTTATATATTTTTGGCTGCACTGGGTCTTCACTGTTGTGCATGGGCTTTCTCGAGTTGCTGCGAGCAGGGGCTACTCTCTAGCTGTGGTGTGCAGGCTTCTCATTGCAGTGGCTTCTCTTTTTGCAGAGCTCGGACTCTAGGTATGTGGGCTTCAGAAGCTGCAGCACACAGGTTCAGGAGTTGTGTTGCACAGGCTTAACTGCCCTGAGGCATGTGGGGTCTTCCCAGACCAGGGACCGAACCTGTGTCCCCTGCAGTGGCAGGTGGATTCTTAACCAGTGGACTACCAGGGAAGCCCCTCCAGCTTTTTTGTGATTATTGTCAGCCTCATTTTTCTTCTCCCATTCTTTTACTTTAGCCTCTTTATGTTAACATACTTAGTGTTTCCTGTGGTTTCTAGAATATATAACATACAGTTGTAATCTAAATGTCTCATCTAGTAATTCTTTCCTCTGCACCATTTCCAGGTCAGTGTCTATTGACTGACTCACCCTCGTTACAGGTTGTGTGTTGTTTTTTTTAATTTATTTTTTTATTGAAGGATAATTGCTTTACAGAATTTTGTTGTTTTCTGTCAAACCTCAACCTGAATGAGCCATAGGTATACATATATCCCCTCCCTTTTGAACCTCCCTCCCATCTCCGTCCCCATCCCACCCCTCTAGGGGCTACAGAGCCCCTATTTGAGTTTCTTAGCCATGCAACAAATTTGGGTTGTGTAGGGCTTCCCTGGTGGCTCAGAGGTTAAAGCGCCTGCCTGCGGGAGACCCGGGTTTGATCCCTGAGTCAGGAAGATCCCCTGGAGAAGGAAATGGCAACCCACTCCAGTATTCTTGCCTGGAGAATCCCATGGAGGGAGGAGCCTGGTAGGCTACAGTCCACTGGCCCGAAAAGAGTCAGAGACGACTGAGCGACTTCACTTTCACTTTTCTTGCCTCTTTGAGTGCCTGGTCATTTTTGATTGGATGCCAGACACTGTTATTTTTCTTTCTTTTATTTGTTTGTTGGTGCATGGTGTTTTGTGTTCCTCTTGTTATTCTCAAGCTTTGTGCTGGGCTGGTCTAAGTTACTTGGGAATGGTCTGATCCTTTCAGGTCTTGCATTTAGCTTTGGTAGGTGAAACCAGAATGGCATTTTACCTTTTTCTTCTTTTTCCTTTTTTGGCTGCATGGCTTGGCTTGCAGGATCTCAGTTCCCCAACCAGATATTGAACCTGGGCCATGGCAGTGAGAACCTGGGATCCTCACCACTGGGCCCCTGGGGAACGCCCTAGTTTTACTTCTTTACTGAGTTGAAACCCTCCTGAGTGCCCTTCCCAGTGCTCTGAGAGTTGTGATGTTCCCCTGCTGCCAGGAGAGGCCCTCGCCTGGCTCATTGCAAGCCGCAGGGATTGTTTCTGCGAGTCATTTTGGGTGGCTCCTCCCGCGCCTTGGGTCGTCTCTGGCCTCCCGCCCAGTCTGTGCAGCAGGTCAGGTGGGTTGTTCCCGTGTTTGTTTCCTCCCTCCTTCTCCTCCTGTCTCTGATGCAGTTGAGAAAAGTTCTTTGCTCTTAAGAACTAAGGCGGGTCTCACTCACATAATCCAGGGTAGTTCCTCACCTCAAGGTCTGTGCCCTTGACCCCATCTGCTAAGTCCCTTTTGCCAGCTAAGTAACATACTCCTGTGCTAAGCATGGGGACATGGGCATCCTTGGGGACATTATTTTTCTGCCCCTGTGCTGGCCAGTAAATCAGCTGAGTGACTGGGGACCCTCTGCAGGCCTCTGAGGTTCTACCTGGTACTGGACCCTGTGGACTCCAGCAAGACCCGGGCATCCCAAGTTGTTCCCAGGCCGCTCTGCATGTCCTCAGCTGGACATGCCCTTCAGGTGATGAGCTGACATGATCAAAGGCTTTCCCACCCTTTATTCCTGATGCCCATCAGCCTGAGAACTCTGGTTCCATGTGTTTCATTCAGTTTTTTAGTTGTTTGGGTTGAGGTGGCAAATAGGTCCATTCCTCCCAGGCAGGCTGGGAGCTGATGTCCCTTATGTATGTGTGTGCTTCTGCTCGAGCTGTCTGCATTTGTATGAAGGATGCTCCAAACTGTGGAGCTGGAGCTGTTCAACCCATCTTCTCTGAGGCCATGGAGATGGGCAGCTGTAGCTTTTCACAGGCGAAGCCCCTGCGCCAGGAGCGGGCTGCGTGCTCATTACTCAGACTGGCCCAGGGACCTCAGGAAGTGGGTTCCATGTGCAGGGGTGCCTGCCTCTGAGAAGAGTCCTTGTGGCTCTTTGTGGAGCCTGCGGCCAGCACCTTCATACCTGCCTGACGGCCGCGGCATTTTCAGCCCTTCACCTTTGCAGGATGGGGGGTTTTGCCACCTCCTTGCTCTGCTGTTAATGGAATATGTGTTTTTATTTCTTGTTTTCCTTGTTATTTTTAGATGCTTTCCAGGAAAAGAGGGGAAACACCTTGCTGATGCCACCAGCCTCAAACCAGTCTTCTCCATCTGCCTTCTGCCTGCCTGAGATTCCTGGAAGTGTCTGGTCTGCTAATTTTATCTGTTCTTGTGTTCTAGCGCCCTTGTGGGCTTGTTCTTTTAAAACATGCATCTTTTCTTTCATTGCACTGAGGTTTTGGTGGGATGGGTGAATGCCTAGGACCAGGGTGCCTTCTCGATCTAGAGTTCTCACCTGCTGTAGTCCCCCACTCGTCAGACACCTCTCACTGCCCCTTCCCAGTGGCCACAGCCAATGAGTGGCCACAGCCAATGAGCTCAGGAGCAGGAGGTGGCCTGTCGCCTTTGCTTCCTCTACCCGCACCCTTTTCTGGATGGGCGGTGCCCAGGAATGAAGGTGGTGCCCAGAAAATAGAGGACCCCACTGTGAGAAAGCAGTCCCATACCGGTTGTCGGAGCCTGTGACCGCGTGGGGAAGTGCAGAGGCACTTGCGTATTCCATGGGCTTTATTCTTTGGGTATATCTATTGCAAGTGGTGCTTTGAGGCACATGATGTTTGAAAGCTGCAACTCTCAAATCCCGTGTGCTGTCTGGATGGTTGGTTTCAGACGCCAGAGAGCCCACCAGATCCCTGAGCTGCCTGTCCAGTCTTGTTCAGCCAACAGGAAGTGGGGGGTCCTGGCCACGCAGTGACGAAGGCTGTTGTTCTTGGCCCTCAGGGAGGGGTGTCCCTTTCTGCACAGTCTGTCAGTGGCACGAGGCCTTATGTGCACAGAGTGAAGGAAGATGCTGTCAGTGGAGGTGGTGGTCACGCTTGGCCTGGCCCCCTCTGCAGGCCAGCCAGGACGAGCCCCTGTGGGCAAGCACTTGACGGCGGGGCTGCCGGCTGCTGGGTGGAGCGGGTACCACCTGTCCTCTGCGCACCACTCAGCCAGAGTGTGGCAGAGACTGTCTCCCAGACAAACCCTTTCTGATCTTGTGTTTTACACAACACACTAACTACTCATAAACTGAGGAGGCCAGTGACTTAAATGTTGCACGTCTGGTGACTCCAGGTCTGAAGAGAGGTGTCCATGTTTACACCAGGAGGCGAGAAGAAGCCGGAGCCACAGTGATGAGCGAGACCTACGTGAAGAGTGAGTGTGGGCCCCTTGGCTGGCCTCCACGGCATGCTGCGGATTTCTGAGTAAATGCACTTGGGAGGAGTGACCGCTGCTTGAACACACTTTCTTTAAGGCTTCATTAGAAAAGAAAAGGAAGCTCTCGTCTCTGCCGACGCTGGCTCAGTCTGGTGTGGGGACAGCGTTTGCCTGGCACAGTGGTTTTGTGCTCCGTGGGGGAGAGTCCCTGTGCCTTCCTCCTTGCCTACAAAAGCCCCAGGGCCAGCGTTCACTCTGACTGGCCACTGTACCTGCAGCCAGGGCCAGCTCTTTGCCAGGGCATGGTCCAGGGCAGAGTGTGGGCCAGAGGTCCTCCTGGAGCCGCTTCGTGGGGCTGAGCCCACACTGCCTGCTTTTTATAGGAGCTCGGATCCAGCCGGGCTGGAGATGCGGAGAAAACACGGCCTGGGTTGGAAGGCCGGGGTAGAGGTGTCCAGAGCGACCTCAGAGCAGGTGGCCAGTGGGTCCCAGAGACCCCGGCCGGCACGGTGGACAGAGGGGGCGGTGTGTGCGCCTGAGGCTGCAGAGGCCGGGCCAGTGAGGCTGAGTCCTCAGAGGCTGAGCCAGGCGGTGGGCCGGGGCCAGGCCTGACCCTGCCATCGGACTTTGTCACTGTAGGGCTGTCCACCATCCTGCTGAACGCCATCACTGACAAGGACCCTCGGGTGCAGGAGCAGGTATGTGGCGCCCTGTGCACCCTCGGAGAGTCGCAGCCAGCGGAGGTGCTCAGCGCCTGTGAGGAGCACCTGCGGCTGCACGAAAAGGTATTTATTGCTCCTCGGGGCTGGGGTGAGGCCTGTGGGGAGGGGCCTGCGGGGTGGGGTTCGTGGCAAGGGGCGGGGCCTGTGGTGGGAATGGGGCCTTCGGTGAAGGGTGGGGCCTGCAGGGCAGTGGCTCCAGTGGGTCTGAAGTATGCAGCCAGGTTGCTGTGGGTGGAAAGTCACACCGGCAAGTCCAGGCCCCCTCCAGGCGGCAAGTCCAGCATAGGTGACCCACTCTGTCCTGTGGGTCAGTCCTGTTGTGGGGGACCGGGTGGTCGGCATTGTTGTGTCTGGTTGCCCTTGCACAGGCCCAGTCCACCGTTCCTCTCACCTACCCAGCTAGTGAGAAAGGGGCCGCTGCGTAGCACCTGGGACAGGGCCTCGCCCAGCGGGCCTGGGCCTCTGCTCCCTGCCCAACCGTAGACGCCACTGGTCGGGCCCTGCTGAGACTGCACCAAGAGCTGTGCCAGCTCCACCTCTCCTGGTCCGACTGCAGGGTTCTGTGACACTCCTGTCTCCCTGTAGTGGGACAGAATTTCAATTTCCACAGTGCATGGTTTAGACTCATTCCTAGGAGTTAGACTTGCAGTCTCAAAAGACCGTCTTTCTTTTTGTTTGAGTTTTGGGCTCTTATCTGTCAGCTGCCATTTCAGGGTTGGACAGTTGAGTCCTGACGGGGCCCCTGGGCTCCTGAGCCAGTTTGATGACCCCTCCTCTCCCGCAGGGCCCCATCCCGCCCCTGCCCCCACCCCCACCACTGTGCCAGTGTAGGGAGCTCATTCCTGAGCTCGGGGAGGAGCCATGAGAGACAAGGGAGTCCCGGTCCTTCCTCCACCATCTCTCTCTACAGCTAGCGCATCCATACCGGACGATGGTCCTACGGGCTATGGAGACAGTCGTGAGCAATCACATCGGCGAGTTGGACAAGGACATGGCCAGGGCCATCATCCTCCTGGCTTCCAATGAGATGACCAAAGTGAAGGTATGGGGGATACCTGCCCTGACCTGGCTGACCCGCCCCTGGCTGGGGCAGGGAGCTGTTTTCTTCCCGAGTGCATTGAGAACATGGGTTTGTGTCTGGCTGCCTTGGGTTTGGCCTGTTGGTCCTGTGTACTGACTGCCCTTGTGGGGTGGGGTGGGTCACCCCGCCATTTCAGATGGAAACTGAAGTGGAAAGCAGTGCTCCCAAGCTCTCAGGGCGAATGTAGGAGCACCAGGGCCTGACTCGAGTGTGCATGGGCTCGAGGCTCAGCCTGGGGCCCTGCTCACAGCAGTCCCAGAGCGTGCTGAACACTGGCGGCCTGTCCTCCAATGGAACTGAAGGCAGAGTGTCCAGTTTTCCTCCTGGGCACCTTCAGGGTGGGTGAGATCTGCCTCCTTTGGTCAGGGTGTCACTTGAGGTCTTTGGGGACAGGAGCTGGTCTCTGATTGGCAGCAAGCCGCCAGCAGCGTCCTGGTGGCGGTGGGGAGGCGGTTCATCAGCAGCGTGATGGAGGAGCTGCTGAGCAAGTTCCAGCCTGGGCTCCTGCCGCATCCCTGCACTGTGCACACACTCGCCAGCCTCTCCATCTCCAATGGTAGGTGGCGGCCCCGCCCCTCTGCTTGCACACTCAGAGGTTCTGAGGTTGGCATCTTGGTTCCTTGGGTCCCAGTTGCTCCACCACGCGCCCCAAGCTGTGCAGAGAGAGCTCAAGTTGTGTGGCGGGGTCGGGGTGGCCGTGGGCCTCTGTGACGCGCCCCTTCTTGCAGTGTTTGGCATGGTGCCCTTCCTGACGTCCATCCTCAGCACCATGCTGCCCATGCTGGGTGCAGCCAAACATGACTCAATGAAAGTGGTGTTCTGCTGTGGTAAGACAGGGCCTCTGTGGGGTGGTGGGTGGGTGCGGTCTGCCCACTGTTGGGGGTGGGGTCTTTGTTTCTAGTGCTCCTTTGTGGGGGGCCGGGGGGCCTTCAGGCTGCAGGAGGAGGGTGGGACAATTAGAGGAAGGGTGATGCAGATGGGGGCTGAGCGGGCACTGCTGCAGTTAGAGACCTGACCTCTGCTGTCTGGCAGCTTTTCTTTGCTGTTGGGCCCCCCACCCCCGACCAGGACCTTACACTGTACTCCCCTGAGCCCTGGACACTTAATAGGGGGCAGAAGGAGACTGACCAGAGCTGCAGCTTCTTCCCACTTCTCTCCCTGCTCGTTCTGGTAGAGTGATATTTCCCTGGGTATCCTGGGAGTGTTCATTCTCCCACCCTCTGTGTGCCATGGGCAGTGCCTCATGGCATGACTCCTGATGGGCAGGAGGGCACTCCTATAGGGAGCAGATGGTCTTGAAACATGGGGTCTGAGGAAGCCTGGCCTCTTCTAGTGGCCTGCACACAGCTCTTGTCCCTCGGCTTCCTGGTGTCCCTAGCGTCCCCTCCAGTCTCAGGAAGACAGCTGCTACCGAGGGGAGGGAGTGGGAATACCTAGGCCCATGAGGTCCCATGAAGACAGGATCCCCTTTTTAAAATAGTTTATTTTTGGTTGTGGGCTTCCCAGGTGGCACTAGTGGTAAAGAACCCACCTGTCACTGTGGGTTTGATCCCTGGGTTGAGAAAATCCCCTGGAGGAGGGTACGGCAACCTACTCCAGCATTCTTGCCTGGAGAATCCCGTGGCCAGAGGAGCCTGGTGGGCTACAGTCCATAGGGTCACAAAAAGTCAGACATGACTGAGCAACTTAGCATGCATGTACGCATTTTTGCTTTTGCTGGGTCTTTGTTGCTGGCGAGGGCTTTCTCTAGTCGTGCAGAGTAGGGGCTGCTCTTTATTATGGCGGCTTCTCTTGTCGAACATGGGCTCTAGGCATCCCAGCTTCAGTAGTTGTGACGCACAGGCTTAGTTCCCTCGAGGCATGTAGGGTCTTCCTGGACCAGGGATCAAACCCAAGTCCCCTGCATTGGAACATGGATTCTTAACCACTGGAGCACCAGGGAAGCCCTAAGGACCCTTTTTAATCTCCAGGCTGTTAGAGGTCCTGGGCTTCCACCCCCATGGCCAGGCTAGAGGGACGTGGTTAGGCTATGGCCACACCAAGGCAGGGGTTGGGAGGCTGGTAGCCAAGCAGAGTTGGTGTTTGCAGAGGGGTCCCAGTGAAGCTGCCTGTTCTGTGCACACCAGGGGACTTTCCTATCTGGGGCCTAGAGCTTTGGGCTGCAGCCCACCTGTTCATGGTGGTTTTGGGTTCAGGTTCCCCAGCTCTCAGGGGGATTCTAGGAAGAGCCCTAGCCCCTCAGAGCCCCTACATTCCTGTTCTCTCTGTTCCACGCCTTCCTCTTGAGGGCCCCTCCCACATGGGCTGAAACCCTCTTTGACCTGGTTTCTGCTGAAAAGGGAACTTGTGACAGGATCCCTGAGCAGCTGGGTGGGAATCGTTGTTGAGCTCAGAGTGCAGGGGCAGGACGCAGAGAGGACCGAGGCAGAGCTTGGGGGTGCGGGGGGGCAAAGAGCTCCAAGGACAGTACACATCCCAGCTGGGGGGACACAGAAGGGACTGGGGAGAGCTGTGGGGGCTGGGGGAAAAGAGCTCCAAGGACAGCACTCATCCTGGCAGGGAGGGAGGAGAGCCTGTGTTGGAGCTGAGGGCTGGTCCCTCGCCTGGCAGCTGCCCTGGGAAGTGCTGGCATCGTGCCAGGACTTGCAGAGCCCTGTGCAGGAGGCCCTGCCCCTCACAGGCTGCGGGCCTACAGTGTTCACCTGGCTGCCATGCCATGTGAAGGGCCAGGTGGGCCAGCAGACACTGCCTGTAGCCGCCCTGTGACTGAGGTGTGTGCGCCTTGCCACAGACAGTGCTTCAGGTCTGCAGTTGAGGGAAGCATGGTCCTGCCCACTGGAGCAGCCTCAGTCAGGCCAGGAGCGTCCACGTCAGCCCATCCGCAGCCTGAGTGGGCCACAAGAGGACTGGGACCTCTTGTCCTTCCAGGCAGTCTCCGATTCTAGGCAGATTGTGTTCACTGTGCAGGAAGGTGGCCCAAGTGGGCCATGGGGCCCAGAACAGGAGTGTGTGTGCACTCAGAGGTTCTTGTCCAGCTTGCAGGATGCTGCGGCCTGGCAGGGGGAGGGTGGGGAGGAGGACCCCAGAGGTGGGTGGACAGGGCCCAGACAACAGGTGCTCAGCTGGCCTGGACACACTGCCAGCGCTGGCAGGAAACCACACTCACCACCCACCGGGAAAGTCTGATGAGAGAGGCAGCAGCAAAGTAAACAGAAAGGGAGACTAGGGGAAGCAGACAGTTGAGGGAGGGGAAAACAGACAGGAGAGGAAATCTGGTTGATATTTCGTTGAGATGAGAAAAGATGCATTCATGAAACAGAAGCACGTTGCTATAAAGAAGCTACGTTTGAACAGTGCAATAAAGCTTTTGGGAATTAGCGACATGATGAAAATGGAAGGTAGAAATGGAAGTGTTGAGGAAATCCTCTAGAAAATGGAGCCAAGATGCAAGTATGTGAAAAACAGAAGAGAAAGAAAAGATTTAGCAAGTGAAGCCATGAAGCCAGTCTTCGATAATGACCTTGGATAGAAGGAACGGAGAATGTGGAGGGGGCGGGGCAGTGGGGGGCATTGTGGGAGCTGTCCCAGGTGGAGAGGCCCTCCCCACTCCTGCTTCAGGAAGCTTCTGCGGGACAGGTGGTCCAGGAGAAGGCCGAGGGCTTGCCTTCTGCTTGAGGGAGAGTGCTAGAAAGCTCCAGCGGAAGGCACCCCTGAGAATCAGCACCCCGCCCCGAGTCTTGCTGAGCAGGAAGATGTAGAGACGTCCCTTGAGAAGCCAGGATCCGGAAGGGTGTTGCCCGTGTGGTGAGGCTGGGAGAGCCTCAGGATGTGTGGCAAGAGGTGTGGAGGTTGCTGCAGTGACTTTGGCCTGAGAACAAGGGGACTCAAACACCAGACAGTCCTTAACTCAGGACACAGCTGCTCATGGAGGGAGTGGTGGGCTCGGAGCCACGTGGGTTTGGAGGGGTGGATGGATCGGGCTGGTCCTGGCCTGGGGTACATGGGGAACACTGCACACACGTGTGTGGAGAGAGAGGCCCAAACCCTGTGTTTGCTTCTGGAATAAGGAAAATCAGGCTGGGGGAGGGGCCTGAGTGACTCGTATACATGAGGCACGTGTGTCCTTGATTAAAAGCACAAACCTGGTAAGAAACTCGGGGCCGGGGGCGAGGGGGGGTTCCACTTCAAGCCACGTAATGTCCTGTTATCCTGAAAGCCCTTCCCACACAGGATACCTCGAAGCCCTGGTCAGCTTGACCAGCAGCCTGATTGAGCAACTCAAGGAGCAAGAATAGGTGGACGCAGGGGTTGGGGTGGCAGGCAGGGACCAGGGCCCACCTAAGCAGACCCACTCCCCACTGAAGGCATCCTCAGTGGGAGGACAGCCAGATACAGACCTCCCGCTGTGGGCTCCAGGAGGTCGTGTGTGTTCTCTCTCTAGTGCTTGTGACCATAACTGCCTTCCTGTAGACGGAGGGTTGGGCTGCAAAACCCAAGCTGAGAAATTAGCCTTGCAAGTGGTCCAGGTCAGAGGTCATGAGCTGGAGCACGTGATCCTGTCAGTCAAGATCCTGGGGTGGGCTCTTGCCCCGGGGCCAGCTGTGAGCTAACACCCCTGCCAGCCGTCTGGTTCTCCTCTCCTGCACTGCCCAGGCCTCAGTGTGGCTGCGTGGCCAGGTTCTGGCCTCAGACTATTTGTAGTCCCATCGTCTCACATGACCCACAGTCCAGGCCCTGCTGACCACTCACAGTTCTACACCTAAGTGGGTCCCCCGGCTTCCCTGCCTGAGCATCCACGGCACCATCCCTTGCATGGACACAGCCCCCCCAGGCTGGTGCTCCCCACCTTCAGCACCGCACCCCCACCCAGCCTCACACACCCAGGTCTTCCTGCATGTGTCCTGGGGGTCCCACGCCATCTTGGACAGCAGTCCTTGAAAGCATTTGGTATGTGTGTCTGTGAGGGGAGAGGTGGGCACCACAGACCAGAGCAGGTGGGCGTGGTGGCCTGGGGGCATTTGGGGGAGGTTGGTCATGTACTGATGTCCACTGTGACACAGAACCACAAATCAGGGGCTAAAGACAACAGGGCTGTCTTCTACAGCTTAGAAGGCCAGTGTCTGAGGGCAGGCTGTTGTCAGGGCCGCGCACCTTGTGACTCTGGACAGAGTCCTTCCAGGCTCCCGTGGTGTCTGGAGGTGCCCATCGATCTGGGCATCTGGGCTTGAGGTTGTGTCACTGCAGCGTCTGCCTCCGTCATCACTATGTCTGTCTCTGTTCTTATGAGGACAGGGTCCTGGTGGGTTAGAGCCCACCCCACCCCACCCCACCATGACCTCGTCTTAACTTAGTGTATCTGCAGAGACTGAATTTCTAGAAAAGTCGTGTTCTGGGTTCTGGGAAGGACGAGAGTCAGGGGACCCTTCACCCCCGCCCCACCCTGTAGTCCTGAGCCTCGCCGGGCTGCTCAGGAGGGTATCTCGTAGGCGGGCATGGGATGTTAGAGGGGTTGCCTGAGAGCCAGCGTGACCATGCCTGCCTTCTCACCGCTGGGGTCACCACAGCTCTGCAGCGCTTCAGTGAGAGCACCCTGGAGTACCTGGCCAACCTGGACCAGGCCCCAGACCCCACGGTCAGAAAGGACGCCTTCGCCTCAGACATCTTTGGTGCTTATGACATCCTTTTCCACCAGTGGCTACAGAGCCGGGAAGCGAAGGTATGCTCTGTGGGTGGGGGACTGGTGGCTGCACCAGCTGACTGCCCTCTCCCTTCCCAACCTGGAGGTCCTGCCGCAGACCCCTGGGCCCTTCTACCATTCCTCAGGATCTCGGTAGAGATTTGTGTCCACCTGCCCACGCCAAGCCTTGTGTTGTGGGGTCTCTCCTGCAGGTCCTCGCAGCGTTGGGCTGCTTTGCTGAGGCCCCACCCCCACCTTGGGGCCTCCACACATTAGGGAGGGGCCTGGCTGCTCTGACTTCTCCCCTGGCCCACTCCCTTCACCTTGTAGGAGCCTGTGCTCTAGGTCCCTGGTGGAGGACTTCCTGCCCTTGTCCCCCCACCACTGACTGGTGTCCCTGCCTCCTCCAGCTGCGGCTCGCAGTGGTGGAGGCCCTGGGGCCCATGAGCCACCTGCTCCCCAGTGAGAAGCTGGAGGAGCAGCTCCCCAAGCTGCTGCCTGGGGTGCTCACCCTCTACAAGAAGCATGCCGAGACAGTCCACGTGTCCAAGGTGCGCACAGTGCGGCTGCGGGCCTCAGTGGGTGAGGCCCTGGTGGGCTGTCGGCCTCAGTGAGGGCCGCGGGTGGAGCTGGAGAGCCAGGCCCCCTTCCTGGCACCGCTGCCTCCTCACTCTAGCCCTAGGGTGGTGTCCTGCTGGGAGGCGCCCTCAGCCAGGTGGGATGGGGCTGAGGGCGAGGAGGTCCTGACAGTCTGCTCCTCCCTGCAGAGCCTCGGCCAGATCCTGGAGGCAGCTGTGAGCGTGGGCAGCCGCACGCTGGACATCCAGCTCGACTCTCTCCTGGCCGCTCTGCACGCTCAGGTGGGCCACTGGAGGGGTTTGTGAGCAGGCTGGGGCCAGGAGCTGTTGTCCTGCTATGGGGGTGCCTGTTGAGGGGCCCAGGGAGCAAGACTCGGGGCAGGGGTCCAGCCAGTTGGACCTCTGCAGGCTTCCCAAGTCATCTGGGTGCAGCCCTTTGGGGTAGACTGACTCGGGCAGTGGGGCACAGGACAGCCCCATGCACGGGGGCAGGAGGGGAGGGGGCGGCCAGCAGGCAGGGGGAGCATCTGCGCTGCCTGCAGGTCCCCAAGGGTCAGGGCTCAGGTGGAGCAAAGGAGCCGCCTTGACAGCTGAGGCCGGCAAGGGGAGGGCCCGAAGGCTCTGCTGGAGCAAGGGCCTCAGGGGGCTCCTCGGCCGTAATGAACCTGAAAAACTATGAAGTGGATGGATGCCTAGAAATGTCTAAAAATGTCACAATTGGTAGAAGAGAAATAGAAAATTTGACTAAACCAGGAAGGAAAAGGAGACTGCATTCCAGGCCCTTCCTTTCTGAAAACAAACCCGGGACCCAGTGGTGTTCAGATTGCCTCTTCTAGACTTTTGAGGGATAGCTCATTTCCACCTCACACAGGTGGGCTTGGAAATGAGAAAAGGATCTAGAGCTGCCTGACAGGTTCTGTGGGACTGGTCTTGACTCCAAGTCAGGACCACACAGAAAAGTCTGGGCACCCGCGGGAGAGCTGGCATGAGGGTCTGTGCGGAGGAGAGTTGGCTGTCCACCCCATACTCGCCACACACGGGGCCCAGTGGGAGGGGCTGTGGGAAGGTTCTCTCTGATCTCAGCGATGCAGTAAAAGCTTTTGAAGAAGTTCAGCACCTACTTGTCATTGAAACTCTTAGCAACCAGGATGGGAAAGGAGCTTCTCTTGGTAAATTTTAAATACCTGATCCATCAGCCTGCATCATACATGTGATGGATACAGCTTGCGTCACAATGGAAAGGAGCAACCACCTTCGCTTACTGTCCAGAGCAGGACAGGGCCCCACTCACTTGTCAGCAGGGCTTGGGGTGAATCCTGTGAGGAGAGAAGCAGAAGGGAAGGATCCAGAACAGACCTGCGGTTTGCCTTCACCTGGCCACCTGCCCATCCTGCGTCCTGTCAGGCCACTGCTCCCCATGCCCAGCGAGGCGGCAGAGGCCTGAGGGCAGGGTTGCCTTGTTCTGGCCCCCGCCGTGTTTGCTCCTAGCAGATATTTGTTCTGATGCACTCATCTAGAAGTTTATTCGTACAAGAACTGAATCTATTTACAAGTCCTAGAACTCTGTTCAGCAAGGCTGCCAGTTACAAGACCAACCTGTAAAAATCAAGAGTATTTTCCCCCATCAGTGGTGACCAGCTAGAAAGTACCAAAAAAAAAAAAAAAAAAGGTGTTTACAATAGCAACAGAAACTTAATTGTAAAGTATCTTGGAGTTAACCTAGCGAAGAATGTCTAAGATCTCAACTTGAGGAAAGAGTGAGGAAAAAATGAGAGATAGAGTATTATTTACTTAATAGAAAGTGATGGCCTGAAACTAAAAACAGTGTAATCTGTGGGGAGGGGTTGGGGTTTAAAAGGGGAATATTTGTGGAAAAGCTGAGAAGCTAGAAAAGTGTGATATATCCTTTTCTTAGTGTTTTCCATTCATGTCTTTTGTTTTTCTGTTGATTTTAGGGTTTTGGGTTTTTTTTCATATTGGTCTGTAGCAGTTATTTATAGTCTTATGTCATGTATGTAGATATTTGTTTCTGCTTTGTTGTTATCTGTGGCTCTGTTTATGATCATTTTTTGCCATGGAACATTATTTAATTTTTTAAAGCCATCATTTATCTTTATACAGTCAGGTTTTGCTGTACTTAGAAAAGGCTTTCCAATTCTGCAGTGAGTTTTTAGGTTCTCTCATTCCCCCTATACTGTTTAATCATCTGGAGTGTATTTTAGAGGAAGAGTGAAAAGCTAGTTTTATCTTTTCTGCAGGGGACTGCCCTTGTCACTAGTTCTGTCTCTGATCTATCGCCTTTTAACTGATCAGTGCAAACCTTAGCGCCTGGACTCAGCAGCAGTTTGCGCTCCAGTCACTGTGGAATTCTGAGCACCTCACGCATCTTCCGCAGGCTCCCTGGGGCGGGCCAGAGCATCTGCTTCCAAGCTGCTCCCTCGCTGGCCCCTGGCCCTGGTGGAGGCACTCCGTGGGTCGCTGAGTGACCCCAGGAGCGGGCAGCAGGGCCTTGGGGACCTGGAGCCAGCCTGGCGGCCGTGCCTGCACCTGCTCCACCTGCTGCGGTCCCCTGGGAGCTGGCAGGGCCAGGCTGGGGTGGCGCCTGTGGTCACTGCACCGCGGCTCCCTCCTGGTTGGAAGGCTGGGTTTTCCCAAGGGTACCCTCAGAGCCCTTTGCCCAGAGGCCCTGCGGGTCCATTGTTGTAACCTTGGGGGCTAAGTGGGGACAGGGGTGCCACCCAAAGCTCAGCCCGAGTGTTGCCCACAGAGGTACAGTGGGATCCAGGGGCGCAGCCGCCTGCAGCCTCTGCCCATACTCCTGCCAGGGCAGCTCCCTTTCTGTCTCGGTTTGGACGGACAGACTCCAGTGTTTTTTGTGCTCGCGTGTCCTACCCGAGAAAGTGGGGAGCTGTCTCCTTTCTCATGAGGAAGTGTGTCTGGGGAGTTTGTTCTCCTGGCTGCCTGTGGGTAGGGTGGGGTGTAGGAGGAGGGCCAGCTGTGTGTCCTGCATTCCCCCCCACCCCGCCTGCAGGGCCTGAGAGCATGTCTGGGCACAGGCAGGGGTTCCTACACCCAGGTGAGCACGCCGGAGGACCTGCAGCTTCCCTCTCCAGCCCCAGCAGCCGCTGACTGTGTCCTCTGTCCCGGACAGATCTGCGTGCCCATAGAGTCGTCCAGCCCGCTGGTGACGAGCAACCGGAAGGAGGTGCTGCGTTGCTTCACCGTACTGGGTACGCGGGTGGTGCCCTCGGTCTCAGCCGGGGCCCACCGCCCTGATGTCCGTCCTCCCCGCTGGGCCTGGGGGGTGCAGGCAGCCAGCAGGGAGCAAGACGGTCTTGACGAGCACTTGCCCGCAGCCTGCTGCTCGCCGGACCGCCTGCTGGCCTTCCTGCTGCCCAAGCTGGACACCAGCAACGAGAGGACCCGTGTGGGCACCCTGCAGGTCCTAAGGCACGTCATCAACGCGGCGGGTGAGTGCCTTGTGGAATGGAGATGGGATAGGCCCGCCTTTCCATCTTCAGGATGAAAAGGAGCGTTTTGCTTTGAGTTATTGAAATATTTTCCCCAACTTTCTATTTTGCAAAATTCCCTACTTTTTGAAGAGTTGCAGCAGTGGTGCTCGCGTGCCTCCCAGCAGGTTGTCCGTCACTGATGTTTGCCCTCGGCAGGGGCTGTAGACGGCGGGCCGTGGCGCCTCAGCGTGGGGGACTGGTGGCTGAGTCCTGCCGACCCCCCCACCTGCAGCCATCCACGGCAGCGGCCCCTCAGTGTGGAGGCCTGGCCGTGGGCACAGCTCGCTCTTCTGTCTCTTAGATGTGGACCTTGGGAGGAGTGGAGGCTAGTTCTGTGGAGAGTCCCTGGCTTCCATGTGTCTGAAGATTTCCTCACAACTGGATAGGAGAGTTCAGGTTTCTTGCTTTAAAGCAGTTTTAATCAGCAATAAGCCTGAATGGTTTTCACACCTGAATTTGTGTGTGTGTGTGTGTGTGTCTTGGTTGCTAAACAGTGGCCGTGGCTACATCAGGCCTTCAGGTTGGAGCCAGGAGCTGGGAGTGGTACTAAGATTCTGATGACCTTGGAGGTGCCCTCACCCCACACTTGAACCTGGGACCCCTGACTCAGCTCTGCTGCCCTGAACTTCCAACCTCCTCACTTCTTAATTGGATAAAATAATGTCATTTGCTGAAAAAAGTCATTTTTCCCTCGGAGAGAGATGGGTGGGCCTGTGCTTAGGTGGCCTTCTCCCCACCCACGCAGAGGGCCGCACTGAGGCCAGGGCCCCGCAGCACAGGCTTGGCCCATGTTGTGGCAGAAAGGCTGCCCGGCGTCTGCCCATCGGCAGGCAGACTGAGCCCCCTGTTGGTTTCTTGCAGCTGCTCAGATGGCAGTTAAGAAACCCTTCATTCTGTCTTCCATGAAGCTCCCTCTTCTGGACACCAACAACAAGGTGGGTCAGTGGGCAGCTTAGCGCGGCCCTGCACAGTTAGTGGCAGGCGGCACAGCCACCGCTGACAGGCAGCTGCCGCCTCAGCACACCAGGCCTCGGCACGTGCGTGCAGGCCTGGGTGTCTGCTGAGCTGCATGTCTGGGCCCCCGACTTCCTCCTGATACGTTAACCAGGCGTGAAGCTAGGAAGCAGTCCTCAAGACCACCTTGGGGCTTGATCGTTCTCTAGAAGAACCCCCAGAACTCAAGAGTCGTTACACCAAAAAGACCTAGGCAAGTGTCAGCCACAGAGACGCCCATGGGGCGGCCTGGGCTCTCACTCGGAGCCCCTGTCCTGGCCCTGTGGAGCCGTGGGCAGCACTGTGCTGGCTCGCACGAAGGGCTGCCCAGGGAAGCACCAGCCTTGTGTCGGGGGTCTCTGTCAGGCCTCCGTCATGCAAATCTCGGCATCCAGCCCTTCGGGTGGCCTGATGCCCTACCTGAGTCACAG
Source organism: Dama dama (assembly GCF_033118175.1). Taxonomy (NCBI): domain Eukaryota; kingdom Metazoa; phylum Chordata; class Mammalia; order Artiodactyla; family Cervidae; genus Dama; species Dama dama. The sequence continues at coordinate 1,754,501 of NC_083701.1, read as the reverse complement.
GGCTAGACAACTTGGTGCAGTGGAAGCCCCAGGAAATAGGAGCCTGGACTCCGGCAGGATATCCACGGCTTGGTGGTGACCCCAGAGCTGAGCGTGGGGCTGGCGCCCCCGCTCGGACTCAGTGGCAGCGGGTCCCCTTCCCGGGACTGCCCTAGCCTTTGGGCTCATCCTCCGTTCATGGGGACTGGAGCCCAAATCACCGAGGCTGTATCTGTTCAGGGCCTTTGTGCCCTGTGCCACCCTCAGAGGGGCCCGGCACTTGTCTGCAGTGTCGGTGGCCAGAAGCACCCAGCCTAGGGGCCCTCAGGCTGCCACGTGGCTCAGTCCCTCCAGACCCATTGGCCTGTGGTCACTCAGGACACACGTGTGACCTGGGGTCTGGGGAGGAGAGGTGTGACCATGACAGGGGGAGGGCCCCAGAGATGGGTGCTGGGCTGGGGGAAGGCAGGGGGTGCAGGCAGGGAGGAGGTGATATGCCCGCCCCTGCTGGGCCGTCGTGCTGCATCCAGTGCTCCTCTGAGGCCCCTTCCTGCGCCCCCTGCTCCGGGCAGGTGAAGCGGGCAGTGGTGCAGGTGGTCAGCGCCATGGCCCACCACGGCTACCTGGAGCAGCCTGGCGGCAAGGCCATGGTCGAGTACGTCGTGCAGCAGTGCGCGCTGCCCCCCGAGGCTGAGGTAAGGCATGCCGTCCCTCTGCTCCATCATCGCGTGTTGTCTCTTGGACCCGTGGTTTGTCGTCTGACTGCTGAGGGGTGCTCTGGGGGTGTGCCAGTCTGCTAGCCGCGTGGCAGGTGTGAATAAAGCATCCGTGAAAGTGTGGGTGCAGGTTTCTGCAGGGCATGCGTTTGTCCCCCTGTGTAAGCAGCTGCTGTGAGATGCTGAGATGTTTAAATTCATAAGAAGCTTCCAGACAGTTTTCAAAAGTAGCTGTGCCATCTCACAGCCCCAGCAGCAGCCCTGTTGGCACGTGGGGTTAGGTTGGTGCTGTGTGTCTCATTTTCCAGTTACTGTGACAGGCTAGCATGCCCGTGACCAGTGATATTGGCATCCATGTGTCTACGTGCCTGCTTACAGCTTTTACCTGCTTTGGAGTTGGGCTGTTCCCTTTCTTCTTCTTCAGGACAGAAGTGCTCTTCATATATTTTAGATTCAAGTGCCTTATCAGATTTATGGTTTGTAAATATTTTCTGAAAAATCTGTTGCATCATATGTGTTTATTTTCTTAACATTGTATTTCACAAAGCAAAAGTGCTAATATTTTAGAAGTCCACATTATTGGGTTTTTATTTACAGCTCTTGCTTCTGGTGTTGTAACTAGTAAATCCTTTCTTTACCCAAAGTCACAAATGTGTTCCCCCATATTTGCTTCTAGAAGTTTTACATAAGGTCTGTGATCCATCTTGAGTTAATTTTGTTTAACGTGAGGTGTGGGTTCAGGCTCAGTATTTTGCACATGGATGTCCTGTTGTCCCAGCACCGCTCGCTGTAAACACTCTTCTCCCCACGTAGATCAGCTGCCTTTGCCTGGATGTCGAGAACCCAGTGACTTGGATGTTTATAATTTTCTAGGTGATTAGCCTTTTGTGGCTACCGTGGGCTTGTAATTTTATTGCATTGAATCTGGCCAGGTGTATTTCTGCTTCTAAGTGTTGCTTGAGATTTTTCTTTTGGCCTAATAGTCAGGCATTCAACATTGTTTGTGTGTATTTAGTATAAAGTTTTATCTATATTTTTAGAGCGTGCTCTAAAACTTGCTATTCAGGCCCTAAACATCTCTATTTTTTTCTTCTCAATCTTTAATTTCTTGGAGAGAGGTGCCAAACGTCTCCAACAGTCATTGCGGTTTCCCCACTTTTTCTTGGTTTTCAGTGTTTGCTTTTCGGTGTTTCAAAGCATGAATTGAAGACTTAGCATTTAGAGAAGAGAGTCCTTTTTTGCCTGGAAGGTTCCAGGGAGCTGGGCTCTGGAGCACTGGCTGTGGAGCACTGTCTCCTTGGGTCTGAGAGAAACCACTGGCCGATGAAGCAGCAGGGCTTGTCTGTGTTCTTGGTGGGAATGGCATTTTCTCAGGCAATGACTGCATCCACAAGGATGGAACACCACCTGTGAGGACGTGGTCAGCGGCTCTCGGGAAATACTCACGGTTTTTCTAGTCTGGACACCGGAGCTTGGCCCAGGGAGCTGGCTTTCTTGGGCGATTTTAGTGGAGAGCGAGTGTCCTGCCAGTGACAGGGAATGGTCCCCTCCTTAGGGGCTGGGCAGGGACTGTCATGCTTCTGTTCAGGCCGTGTCCTCAGGGCCAGAGCCCATGACTGGTGCCCTGCAGAGCAGTGCACAGCATCCTGCCCTCCCGCCCCCAGCCTCAGAAGCCGGGCGCTGACAGTGAGGCCCTGGCGGCCGATAGCGTGCGGGCCATCAGCGTCAGCACCCTCTACCTGGTCAGCACCACTGTGGACAGGATGGGTGAGGTGAGCGCCCCCGCCCTGGGGGACCTGCCACCCTGCTCCTGACCCCTCGGTCTGGGAGCAGGTGCGGGGAGGCCGTGGGTGCGGGGAGGCCGCGCTGCGGGTCTGGGCTCCCACACGCCCTGTGCTGCCCCCAGGTCCTCTGGCCGTACCTGCTTGAGTTCCTGGTCCCCATGCGCTTCACCGGGGCGCTGAGCCCGCTCTGCAGGAGCCTTGTGCACTTGGCCCAGAAGAGGCAGGAGGCGGGGGCCCATGCCCCCCTCATCCAGTACAACGGCAACGGTGTGCCCTGCCCCAGCCCAGCCCTCCCCCACCTGCCCCCCAAGGGGGCGGCCCTGAGTGCAATGGTATGTCTCCCTGCAGTGCACCTCCCGTCTCCCTACGCCATCACCACCAGACTCCTGGTAAGCAGCCACTCAGTCCTCAGCGGCTTCTCCTCCTGGCCAGGTGGCCTCCGGGCAGTGCCCACTCTGAGGGGCGTCGGGGGGGTGTGGACGCTCCCCTAGTCCCTGTCGCCCCATCCTCGTGCTGTCACTGCCCCGGGAAGGACCATCGGGCACTCCGGGAGGGATTTAGGGAACTGTGTCTCTGGGGCCTCCTTGCCCCCACCTGGGTATCCATGCTTGGCCTTGGGTGGAGCACTGTGGCCCAGGACGCTGGTGGAGACCTCAACTCTGCCTCCTGCAGGCCGTGTCTTCCAATCCATATGTGGGGGATGGTCGTGGGGCAGCCTCACTGCGCCTCCTGAGTGTCTTGCATCAGGATATCCACCCGGCCCTGGGTCAGCGGTGGGCGACTGCCATCCCCCTGCTGCTGGAGCACCTGGAAGGTGAGGCCCGGGGTGGGGTGCTGCTGCTCCTCCTCTGACCCCGATTGTTGCCTGTTGGCATCAAGGCTGGGCACTGGAGACCAGGGTTTTAAAAGTTGGAAGAAATCGCCTCTGCTGTGGTTCAGGAAAGGGCCTGGAGAGTGGGCTGGAAAGATGCTCGCTGCCTGGTGTCACCTGCAAGCTTACTAGATGTGGGCCCTTTCTTCTTCTATCCTGGAGCCAAAGGGGCCTGGGCCTGGTGGAGGGGACTCTGAGCACTCCACTGCTGTCCGCCAGGCTGAGCGGGTGACTGATCATTTCAGAATACAGTGAAGAAACCCTGTCACAGAAGGAGTGGGAAGAAAAGCTGCTGATGGTGAGAGAAGAGGAGGAGACGAGAGTTAGCCTGCTTTGGGCACAGGCCCTTTTCTGGCCCGGGTGGGGAGGGCTGGGGCAGTGGGTGCTGGGGGCACTGTACCTCCCAGAGTGGTGGTGCTTGCCTTGACCTGGTGGTGATGGGGAGGGGCGGAGGGACAGGTGAGTGTCTCTGGGGTGAAGACTATGTGCTGCGATGCGGTCAGATCACAGGGGCTGCTCTGGCCAGGGAGCCCCCCGTCCGGTCCCCTGCTTGGTTGAGGCCTTAGTGCACGTGTGCTGCACGCCTCACCAGCCAGAATTTCTGTCTCGGCTTCAAAGTTCTCTACGGCCATTCAGAGCTATGGCACAGGAACTGTGGTCACCGCCTGTGGCACCAGGGGCTTTGGGTTCTCCCCTAGTCCGGCCAGTGAGAGGCTGAGCCAGACTCATTGGTAGAGTTCCTGCCCGCAGTTTCTCCGGGACTCCCTGGCTGTCGTGTCCGACAACACCTGGGTCTGCCAGCTGACCCTGGAAATGTGCAAGCAGCTACCCAACTACAACGGGACGCCCCTGGAGAAGGTGCACGGGGAGGGGAGCCCCAGGAGGAGGGGTGGGGGAAGGGAGCCCAGGAGGAGCTCCTCCAGGAGGAGGTGCAGGAGGACACGCTGCCAGCAGTGCCAGGGCAAGGCCCCCGAGCCTGTCCCCCGATTCCGTCTCTTGCTCCCTGAGCCTGTCTGGTGGCTGCTGTGGTCCTGGCAGGACCTGGAGCAGAAGGCTGTGGGCTGGCGGCTGGAGACGCAGCGCTCCACACCCACCTGCTGCTCCTCAGACACTGCGCAGAGCGCGCCTGGCCCTTGCAGTGGTGTGCAGTGGTGTGTCTGGCCCATGGTGCAGGCACTGAGTGCCCCACTGAGGGCATCCCTCCGCTAGGGGGCTGGCACCACCCCTTGTCTGGCTTCGTTGCAGAACTTCCTCTACAAATGTGTCGGGACCACCCTGGGTGCCGCTTCAAGTAAGGAGGTGGTGAGGAAGCACCTGCAGGAGCTGCTGGAGACGGCCAGATACCAGGAGGAGAGGGAGCGTGAGGTGGCTGCCCCCCAGCGTGTGCGCGTGTGGGCGCACGTGTGTGCGCGCGCCCCCCGCCCCACCTTGCCCAGGTGTGAGTGCACCTGTGCCTCCCCAGGGCCTTGCCTGTTGCTTTGGGATCTGTGCCACCTCCCACCTGGATGACACCCTGGCCCAGCTGGAAGACTTTGTGAAGTCAGATGTGCTCAGAAAATCTGCCGGCATTTTCAACATTTTTAAGGTAGCGAGGTCAGGTTGACAGCTGACGGGGAGGCCTGGGGCAGCCTGGCCCCAGGGTTTTGTCTTAGCTGTGGTGCCAGCATGCTGAGGTTCGGGAGGGCGGATGGGGTTAGTCCTAGAGCTTCCCGGGCTCAGTGCCCTGCAGGCTGGGGGTGGGGCAGAGAGCTGACCTCCAGTCTCTGCTTCCTCATGGGTGGGGCTGGTGTGTGTGGGCTCCCTCCCACATTGGGGTGGGGGGCAACGAACCGGCTCTGGGCAGCAGGATGGGAGCAGCCCCTCCCTGTCCCGCCTCCAGTTTGTGTGTCGTCTGCCCCCTGGTGGCCGGTCGATGCTGCACGCGGGCTGAAGCTGGTGCAAGGGAAACACCTGCGCTGTCTGTTCCTACCCCAGCCCGTCTCCCTGGACTGGGGTTACCAGTGCCAGGGTCTCGGGCTGATATAGTGTGAACAAGCCCCTAGGGCATAGGGGCCCTGGGCAGCCACCCAAGCGAAGACGGGGACCCCACCCGGCCCTTTGGTTGCTCTCAGCCCCCAGCCCCTCCTCCTGCTTGGCCCTCCCGCCGTGGTGCCCCCCGCATCCTTTCCACTCTGGCCCTTGGTCCCCAACAGGCCCCAGACATGGGGTCTCCTCGGTCAAGTGGCGTCTTCTTTCAGACCGGCTCTGCCGTTCTTTGGCACCTGGGGTCGGAGGGCGCGGCTCCTGCTCGGGGTGTGATTGTCACAGAACTCTGACCTCTCAGGATCGGAGCGAGAGCGAGGCCGACAAAGTGAGGAGTGCACTGATCCTGTGCTACGGGCACGTGGCAGCCCGGGCCCCGTGTGAGCTGCTGCTGGCCAGGGTGGAGGCGGACGTGTTCCGGAACATGTCCCAGTGCTTCAGCACCAAGGTGGGCGTCTGGGTGTCTCAGAGGCTCAGGGCGGGGCGCTGCCTCAGGAGCCTCTTATGTAACTTGTCTCACTTCTGTCATCCAGGTTCTGGGGATAAAAGTAGAGACCAAGGTACAGTGTGCGGGGCCTGAGCTCTCTCCTTTGTGTGGGCTGGCCGGGCGGCAGCCGGGGCGGCAGCGGGGCGCTCCCGGGGCGTCCTAGTCCCAGTTCAGGCAAGGCCTGCAGGATGGCCCTCTGGGGCCTAGGAGCTCCTGCCCTGGCCCAGGCCCCAGAGGTAGGGGGGACGGAGGGGAGGTGGTGGCTCGCAGGCTGTTCGGGGGCCTCGGCTATGCCCCTCTCCTGGCTCCACTCCATCTCCGCCAGCGCCTGGTCGGAGGAGTTCTGCATCCAGGACAGCAGCCTTTGCCTCACTAACACGACTCCCTTGTGGACTTTGGCACTAACCTGGGAACCTTCTCTGGGAGCGGCCGGGCTGTCACCCTGAAGAGCAGACCCCCACCACCCTGGGTCTCATGGGGTCGCTGGGCCAGGGCTGTTCTGTGACCTCTCTGACTCAGCCCTTTAGAGCTGGGGGCCAGCCATCTGCTGGGGCTCTGCCGGGGCAACAGCATCCCCTCCACCTGGGGGACGCAGCTGGATGGCGCATGGCGAGCCTGCAGTCATCTGCCCAGGGTTGTGACCCCGGGACCCCCAGGTCAGGCCCACAGCCAAGGGCCTCGGGTTCTTTCACAGACCCACCTTGGCCCACATGGAGGACTGGCCGAGAGCCCGTAGACTGGAGGGGAGTCCACGTCTAGCTTGCAGGAGAGTGGCCAGCGGCCTGGCCTCACCGCTGTGGGTGGCCCCCTCCCGCCGGGTTCAGCCCATGGGCCTCGGGCCTCGGCGGCTCCCGCAGCCCGGTTGTCCTTGCAGGACCCGGCCCTGAGACTGAGCCTGGTGCAGAGCGTGTGCATGGCCACCCAGGCCATCTGCAGCAGCGCCCACGGCGGCTCCTTCCACCTCTCGAGGAAGGCCGAGCTGGTGGCGCAGATGGTGGTGAGAGCGGGTGGGCTGGGGAGGGCTGGGCCCCTGGGTTGTGGGGCCTGAACTGGGGGCAAGCTGGAGCTTCGGCCAAGGGCTGCCCTGCGGCTGCTCCCCCAGGAGTTCATCAAAGCAGAGCCCCCAGACTCGCTGAGGACACCCATTCGGAAGAAGGCTATGCTCGCCTGCACGTACCTGGTGTATCCTTTCCTTGGGCGGCGGCTGTGGGGGGGGCCCTCTGCGTGAGCGCTGGGCCTTAACTGGCGGCTCAGTACCCTGGAGCCAGCCCTGGAGGAGCAGGTGCAGGCGGACCTGATTCACAGCTGCCTGCACAGTGTCATGGCCATGCTGCCTGAGCCAGAGGAGGGGGACAGCCACCAGGAGGTATCAGCGGCCCCCGCGGTGGCCCTGTCCACGGGTGGGGGGTCACAGCAGGACTGGCAACTTCTCTTGTTCCAGTCCCTGTACCTGGACACCATGCAGGCCCTGAAGGACTTGCTGACGAGCCTCCTTCAGCGGAACATGACGCCCCAGGGTCTGCAGGTCATGGTGGAGGTGTGTGGCGGGCCATGGTGCTCTGTGCAAGTGGGAGGTGGCCTGTGAGCCAGTGAGCAGCGCCCCTCTGGCCTGGGGGTATGCAGACGGGTGTAGTCTGAGCAGACAGGGGCTTGGAGCTCGATCTCTCTGCTCCCCCATCGTGGGGCCTGGACAGAGAAACCCTGAGGTGCCCCAGATGGGCACTCCTGACCCTCTGAGGCCATCATGATGGTGGGTGGGTGGCTGTGGGCTGGGGCAGGACAGACCCATGTCTGGGAACACCATGTCCTTGCATGGGCATGGCTAGAGAGTCCACCAGGGGTGGCCATGGCCATGAGCCAGGCCAGCAGGACAGAACGACGGGGTCGGGGAGGCGCTGCCCAGGGGGCCCACTCTGACCTGGCGCACTGGCCCCCATGCCCAGAGGGTGGCCTGGCCGGGAGGCTGCCCCAAGCTGCACCTATCAAAGCCCCTTCTTCCCCAGCACCTGAGCCCATGGATCAAGTCCCCAAGGGGCCACGAGCGGGTGCGGGCACTCGGCCTGAGTGCCTGCCTGCTGCAGTTCTTCCTAGAACACCTGCAGATCAGCGTGAGTGCCCCAGGGCAGCCCGCACGGCCCCTCCCCGGCCCCATGCCCGTCCCCCGGCCCGGGAACCACAGCGTGGGGCCCTTGCATCTCCCACTGCCCATTGCTGCGAGCAGCACTGTCCTCTCCTATGCTGTGGACAGAGGACCACAAGGGTCAGCAAGTGTCCTCAGGGCTGGCCACTCAGCATTGAATCTGATGGGCAGCCTCGTCCTTGGGAGCCCGCCCGATGCAGGGAAGGGTGATGGGGACCTCCACGTGAGAGGAGTGGAGGGTGTTGGAGGCAGAAGCCGCAGCTCGGGCCAAGGTGGGGACTTGTGAACCCCTGGAGCGCAGCGGTGAAGACAGCACTGTTAGTTGGAGCGGTAGGAAGGAGCGTCTCCCAGAGCCGCACGGTTACTCTGCATTTTAGTATTTGTTGGGGTTCAGCAGCTCCTCTTCCCTTGTTAGAACTTCACAGTTGTTCTTACAAAGCCGTTACTCTGCTGGCTTTAGGGTGGACTGGCGTGGTCCTCCCACACTCCCGTGTGGCCTTGACAGGGCTCCTGTGCTGACAATGATGGACCTGGCCACCCCGGCCCCCAGCCCTAGCAGAGGCACGGTCTGTCGCTGCTGTCTCCGCTGTACATAATCATTTACTTATTGCGGTAGGCAGGAGAACTGGGCTTTTGGATACTTAGGAACTGGTAGGAACTGGGTAGTTTATAAGGAATAAGATTCCTCTGTGACTCTTAACGAGTTTTTAGTTAATTCTCTGCTCTTAAGACACACAGCCATAGCCATTCACAAAGGCCATGAGTTCGACCTTTCTCACCATCCCAACGCCTGTGGGCTTGTGCTGCTGACAGCAGGAAGGTGAACACTGGTGGTGGCCCCGAACCGCTAAATGTCAAGCGAGAAGCTTGTTGTTTAGCAGTGTTTATTTTTTTGTTGTGTTCAGAGCATCGTCTGTTGGCTGGCTTAGACAGCTTTTCCCACCCAGGTTCTCCCATGGCCTGTTTTTCACATAAACCTGGTCCAACTAGAGTTCAGTTTTTGTTCGTGACGAGACAGGGCTCTGCCCTCGTGGAGAGGAATGCAGCTGGTAGTCCCCAATCCTCGTCCAGCCTTCCCCTGGTTTCAGGAGGAGTAGCAGCCTGGAGCCCCACATCCTTCAAGAGCCTGTGCTGGGCGGGGCGCATGGTGGCGCTTCCCTGGGAGGCTGCTTGGTGTGGGCTGTGTGTTGGGGGTGGGTAGCTGATGTCCCCCGGTTTGGGGCGTAGGAAGCAAGGCCCTTTGGCCAGAGCAGGGTTGAAAGGAGAACAGGAAAGTCTCTGAAGAAAGGCTCTGAAGAACAGGCCCAGTCCCCATGGGGGTGGAAGGGCTCGTGTAGCACCCCTTGGCTTTTGGGGCAGGGATTCCCATGTGTCTGAGGAGTGAGCAGAGGCCAGCCATATCCTGTCCACGCCCCTGCTTGCCCAGCTCTCGTCCCTCTTGGGACCCACCCTGGGGTGGGGGAGGGCTGCCCTCTGGTCACACGCCCGCCCATATCTGGATCCAGGGGGTGCAGATACCTGCCCACCCCAGCGACTCCTGAGCCCCAGTGCCATCTCTGGCTGTCTGCCCCCAGCATCCCCACCGCACCCCCACGTCTGCCTCTCCAGGCCCTGGTGCCCTTCCACAACCTGGGCCTCCTCGTTGGCCTCTTCTCCCCACGGTGCGCCGACCTCTGGCCTGCCACTCGCCGAGAGGCTGTGAGCTGCGTCCACTCCCTGCTGTACCTGCAGCTGGGCTATGAGGGTGAGCTCCCCCGGCTGGGCAGCAGTGTGTGTGTGTTGGGGGGATGAGGGAGCAGAGGCTGGGCCTCTGGTGGCCAGGGAAGGCCTGTGCCCACCCCACGTGCCCTGCCACCTTGCAGGCTTCTCACGAGACTACCGGGATGACGTGGCTGAGCAGCTCCTCAGCCTCAAGGATGGCCTGGCGCACCCTGACCCCACCATTCTCTTCCACACCTGCCACAGCATTGCCCAGGTACCTGCCAATGGCCGCTGCAGCAGCTCCTTGCACGTACGGGCTCTGTGGGTGCCAGCTGGGCAGACAGGGAGGTCTTATCAGAGTTCCGTGTCCAGCACCCCCGCCCCTCATGCACTTGCTGGGCCCACCCTCCAGGGCCCAGGGGGGTGGCAGGAGCTCAGCTCCTGACTCCACAAGGTTGAGAAAGCTGCCCTAGCCCACCCCGTGACTCCCAAGCCAGGGCAGTGCTTCTGTTCCACTTGGTGACTAGAAATGGCCCTCATGGGTCTGGAGGCTTTCTCTCCTGCTGAAGATGGAAGGGAAGGGGGTCAGCAGGGCCCTTTGCGGGGGTCAGGGGGGCTCAGGCATTGAGAAGCAAAGACCCAGCCCAAGGGGAGTCCAGGGGGAGCAGGAACTTCGTGTTTGGGGTCAGAGTTTCTAGATATTCATCCACTTCTGTGATTTTATTTCTTCTCTGTGCAGAGTTTATCTGCCCCAACTTTTGGTTGCTCTCTGTTATGTGGAGGGAGGCCAGGGACTCTCCTCTGTTGCTGGGCTGTGGGAGGAGCTGAGGGTGCTTTGGAGCCTCCGAGGCTGGGCAGTCCAGGGTAGAGCATGCCCCCATCTGCCCTTGACTCTAGAGAGGCTGTAGCCTAGAGAGGCTGCACACCAGGACCACTCCTAGCCTACCCCGCTGGTCAGGAGGCGCCTCTGGGAGGGCGCTGACCTGGGCCCTGCAGATGCCCAGGGACCCCGTTCCAGAGGCCTGGGGCTGGAGGCCATGGGCTGCACCTAGACCTGGCTTCAGTCTGGGGAGGAGTCCTGGGCATGGGCCACCCCACCTGGCACTGGCAGAAGCTCCAAAGGCTTTAAGGGCCTGTAAGAGGGTGGGAAAAGTTGGAGGAGGGTTTGAGAGGGGTCAGTCCTTCCCTGAGAAGCTGAGTCCCTGGGATCCACGCCCCGAAGGTGTGCTGACCCGCTCCTCTCTGTCTTCCTGATGCAACTGTCCTCCTAGATTATTGCCAAGCGCCTCCCGCCAGATCAGCTCATCAGCCTCTTGCTAACCTTGTTTGAGGGCCTGGGAGATCCCGACAAGAACTGCTCTCGAGCTGCCACTGTCATGATCAACTGCCTGCTCAAGGAGCGGGGCAGCATGCTGCAGGAGAAGGTGGGGCCTGGGGGCGGGGCCAGGCGTGGGCAGGGCGGGGCCAGGCGTGGGCAGGGCGGGGCCTGGTCTAGAGCTCCCTAGGCTTGTGGCGTGGGCGTGGTCATGTCCAGCCGGTCAGCCGGGAGTGCCAGTGGGCAGGGCTGGTAACCTGGGGCTCCCCACCCCACTCTCTCACCCCAACGCCTGCTCTGTGGAGGTTTGAACCTCAGCACTCTGCGCTTCTCCCTGTGGGCCTGATTGGATAAATCTTTCTCTTCTCTTTGAAGACTAAACTAAGCGAAAGTAACTGCTCAGAACGTAAAGGTAGAAAAGACAGTTGAAAGGGAAAGGCCAGTGCTAGGGTCTGTGATTGGGCACTGAGCTGGCACGGATTAAGCGCCCTGCTCACATTGCTGGTGAGGACAGGGGTCCACAGGGTCACCAGGTGCTGGCACAGAGGCTTCCCCGGCAGGTCCAGTCCAGAGCAGAGGTGTCCCGGCCACTCAGATCCTGCCCTATCCACCATCCCATCATCACCTTTGAGGCCTTCTGGCCATGAGCTCACGTGGCGGCCTACGTGGTCCCCAAACATGGTTGCCAGTCACCCTGACAGACGTGCTCAGGTCCTGAGGCCTGAACAGGCTCCAAAGCTCAGGTGACTGCTATATTAGTGCCTGATTCACGGCTGCCCATGAATCCTACGAATGGGATGGCCCAGCAGGTGGGGTCCCATATGCCTGGAAAAAGATTTAAGCTCCCTATTAAAGTGAAGCATAGCAACAGAAAGGAAGGTTGTGCTAAGTGCACAGCCTTGGGGTTCACAGACAGGAGCAGAGGCCCCACCAACCTCAGAGCCCCTGGAACCCCAGCTGGCCCCATAGGGTGCCACAAGCTCTCCACAGCACAGAGCAGGGCTTGGGATGCACCTCATGTAGAAGGCGCCTCACATCTGGCCTGCATGGCTGTTATCTGTGGGACGGCATGTGTCTTCCAGGCCTGGCCCATGTGGGTTGCTCCATCACTCCCTCACCTGCCCACCTCAGCGAGCGCTGGGCAGTTCCCAGTCTGAGCATGAGAGTGCTCCTGGAGTCGGGCTCCTTTGGACCTGAGGGTGCATTTCGGTTGGAGACATGCCCAGGAAAGTGACTGGGGCCGCAGGAGAGGCCTTTGTGCTGCTGTCCCAGGGCTATCAGATGGCCACGGGGCTGTCCCAACTTCTTCGTGCACATTTCTCTGTGGCTTAGGAACTGGAACACTTGGCATGTTTCTTGGCTACTCAGATCTCCTCCATGAGGAGAGTGATCTTGGCCATTTTCTTCTGGGCAGTCTGTGCTTTTCTTACCGGTTTGCAGAAATACTTTGTATATTCCGGGTACAAGTCCTATATTGGATGGGTCCCTCACAGGTGTCTTCTGGAGGGGAGGCGGAGGAGGAGCTGCCAGTGGAGAAGCCCTGTGTGGAGGGGCCGCCTGCTGAGGCGGGGGGGGGTGGGGGGCGGCGGGGTATGTGGCGCCTGGAGGGGAACGTGTGCCAACGTGGGGCCCCAGCCAGGGCCTGAGGGTGTGGGGCGGGGAGTGGAAGGAGGATGGAGGAGGGTGTGACTGCAAGCGATGGTCAGGGGTTGACAGGCCAAGGTTTGGGTTTTGCACTGAGTGGGGCTTCTGGGTCAGCTCTGAGTGGTAGAAAGGTAGCCTGGTGGCTCTGTGTCGGGAGAGGGGGACAGGCTGGACTGCAGGGCGTGGCCGCTGGTGGCCCTGGTGTCTGTATGTATATGCACACGTTTTGTTGATTTGTTCCTCTGTTGATGGACACTTGGTGTGCTTCCTTCTCTTGGCTGTTGTGAGTCATGCTGCTGTAAACATGGGTGAAAGGCATATCTCTTCAGGATCCTGTTTTATTTTGGGTGAACATCTGGAAGTGGGGTTGCAGGATCTTATGGTGATTCTATTCTGAATTTTCAGAGGAACTGCTATACTGTTTTCCATAGTGACTGCACCAGTTTACGTTCCCACCAGCAGGGCATGGGGCTTCTGGCCAGTATTTGTCAATGCCTATGTTTTTGATAATGGCCACCCTGATGTGTGTGAAGCAGCATGTCATACTGGTTTCAACTTGAGCTTCCTGTGCAGTGAGTGATGCGGATGACTTGCCGGCCATTTGTTTGTCTTCTTCAGAGAAGTCCACTGCCCATTTCCAGATCAGGTTATTGGATTTGATGTCATTTTGGAACTGCAGGAGCTGCCTGTACTCTGAAATTAACACATTATCAGACAGACAACTGGCAGGTGTTTTTGCACAGGTCGTCTTCTCCCTAGATCATGTATTTTGCTGCAGCTCCACATGCAGTGCTTTGAGGCTCATTTCCGAGGAGTCATTACCAAATCTAGTGTCCTTAAGATTTCCGTCTTTCTCTAGGAGTTTACTAGTAGTTTTGAGTCCTGCCCATCCTGGATAAATCAGGGTGCCTCTCCCCGGGCCCACGTGCTGAGCCGGCTGCTGGCCTCCAGAGCTGCCAGACTGTCTCCTCTGGCTCAGCCTGCAGACCCGCTCAGCACACCTACCCCCGGGCGGCGTCCCTGCCTCACGCTTCCAGCCTGTCTGCCGCAGACCCCCTCTAGCTCACGTGACAGGGACACGGCATCGGCGCCATCGGTGCTGTTTCCTTTCTTGCCCCGAGAGCGTGCCGGGGGACCCCCAGAGACACCTGCACAGTCGGACTTGAGTTTCTCTGATACCAGATCAGAAAAAGGGGTCCTATTTGGTGACCCGTGACCGGGCTGACCCCTGCCCCAACACACCAGGATGGTCAGGTGGGCGCAGAAGGAACTGGGTGTCAAGGGCAGAGGGACGTGGCAGGAACGAACAGCTGCCTCCCAACGTGTGGGCGTGGGAAGCAGCACCACCCCACAGAGGTGGCGGGCAGACCTAAGGCAGAGGGACCCCACCCAGTGGTTCCTCCTGGGCATGTGCCTGGGTGAGGCAGCCGCGCCCACAGGAACCTGTGCAGGTTAAGGAGGAGGTCCCCATGAAGGGGTCCCAGTCTAGAAGCACGGGCATGGGCTGCTGAGGGCGAGTGTGGAGCAGCCCAGCAGGCCTGGGGTGGCCCTGAGCTCCCTGGGCTGGGTGGGCCCCGCTCACCAGTCCCGGGAAGCAGAGAACCTGGTGCAGATGCAGCCAGAGCCGCCACACCTGAGCGCTAGAGTGCCATCACGGCTCCAGAGTGTCAGGGCCAAGCTGCTCTTGGCACCCATGGGTATCGCTGCTGAGAAAGTCTGCAGAAGCAAAGACAACAGAGACAGATGAGCTGAGACAGTGTCTCAGACAGACTGACACCCAAGGGAGCAAAAGGAAACAGGGAAAAAATTACATGCAGAAATTTGAAATGCAGTCAAGTGTACATACGGGCAGTTATGTTCCAGTGGACTTTGAGAACCTGAGGTGAGGGACTGGCCTCCACAGGGCGCCACTATCACCTGCACCCGTGAAAACTGCACCAGTGCCAGCCGGGCAGGCCTGGGGTCTTCTGGGGAGCCCTGCCTCTCACGGCCGAGAAAGAGCCCGAGAGACTGGAGCGAGCCACGCTCCTTGCCCCAGAGATGGTGTGGCCTGTTCCAGTGGCACGGTGGATGGGACAATCATAGCCCATCTACCCGCGAATGTCACTGGGCCCATGTCCACGGCCGAGACGAGAACCCAGCCACAGTCAGCTCAGCCCCACCCTCCCACCAGGCTCCCTGAGCAGGTTCAGTGTGGTGGCAGCCGGCTGGTCAGGGAGGCACACAGCTGGATGGGCCGAGGGCCGGGGCCGATGGGCAGAGCCACAGCAAAGAGGTCCAGGCCTTTAGAAGGTCGTCAGCCTTCTGGACTCACGGTCAAAGAAAGAGAAGGATTTCATTATGTTTACAAATCCTTTGAGAACTGTAGTGACAGAGCCCCTCCCTCAGGCTGGACACTGGACACACGGTGCCTGCATTTCCCCCCTGCCCCTGTTCCCGCCATGGGCGTGGGTCCCTGTCAGAGCTCGGCAGGCCGTTCCCTCTGCTCCTGGGCCTGGGGCCCCCATCGGGTCCTCAGCCAGCCCTGCCCTGGGGCGGAGCCCATGGCTGCCAGCTCCCCGTCCAGGGGACCCTGTCCGTGGGGCCGTGGCCAGTGCTCTGTCATCAGCTTTCGCCTCACAGCAGTGCGCTTCTCAGCTGTCCAGCCTGGACAGTGCGGGGTGGTACCCCGTCAGCTGGGGCCGCCGTGTGCCCTGCTGCCCACCTGCTGCCGTGTAGCTGCCGTGGCCGGAAAGCCCTGCGGCCTGGGAGGAGGGACGGGGCGCTTCCCGGTGAGCAGTGGGCAGCCGTGTCCTGCCTGCAGGGGTCGAGGCAGGGTCATCCTGTGAGCCTCAGCACTCACCCCGGTGGCCTTGCCCTCCCACTCTGCCCGCTTAGGCTGTGTGTGTCTTTCTGTCTGTCCTGGCTCCCCCCGTCAACAGGCCCCTCTTGGGTTCCTGTCCCTTCCCACATGGACTCTGGGGCTGTGAGTCAACTCCCTTGGCCCTGAGGGCTCTGGCTCCTGTTCTCCTTCATCAGGGCTGGCAGCGAGGAGCCCCGATGTCACTGGGGGGAGCTGGCCTCCCTGGCCCCAGGGATCGGCACCCACACGGGCGTGTCCTGTCGCTGGCCTGACCGCCGCCTGCCCACAGGTGCTGGAGATTGTGAGCGTGCTGCGCTCCAAGCTGCAGGAGACCCGAGAGGAGCACGTCCTACAGGCCGCACAGCACAGCGTGTTTGTCCTGGCTACCCACCACTGCGCTGCTGTGGTGTCCAGCCTTCTGGGCAGCCCCCTGCCCTTTGACAGGTACCTGGTGCCCACCCGCCTGCAGGGATGGATGGGCTCCATGCTCTGGTGTCCCGCCGCCTGACCAGGTATTCATGGGCCCCCTAATCCTGTGTGTGGGAGCCTGGAGGCCCTGGCACTGGGCTGGGTGGAGATGGCTCATTCTCACGGGCAGTGCTGGCCAGTTCTCTGGGGCTGGTGCTCTGCCGGGCCTCCATCTACCCTCATTCATGAGGAGGACCCTGAGCCAAGAAGGGTCTCCATCTGCCACGGACACCCCTGGCTCCCGAGCGCCCGTCCTTGGGTTCTCAGGGCAGGGCGTGTCCACACCCGTGCCTGTGCCGGGCCCTGTGGGTTGCCACAGTCCCTGGGGCCCCTGCTCCTGCAATGAGGCCTCCAGGCAGCCTTTGCTCCGCTCCCAGTGCCTCCAAAGCTCAGGGCCCGCTGGGCATGCCTTTCTTTAGGTCCACGTGGTGGGTGGAGGCGGCACCCGTGATCTGGAGATCCCCATGCCAGGGGACAGGGAGGCCTCGCATCCTTCCCTGTGGCTGTGGCCCAAAGCACCTACGCCTGCACTTGCCCCAGATTGGGGCTCCCACAGCCTGCTTGGCTCTTGCTCAGACGCGGGCACCACTCCCCAGACACGGTGGTCCCGTTTGCCACTGTCCCTCCTGCCATCACTGTCGGCCTTTTTCCCCTTGCGCTCTAGGGGTGTCCCTTTCCCAGAGTAAACCGCACTTGATTGCTGATATGGTTGGTATTAAACCAACTGCCTATTTTTCTTCCCTCAATCTTTTTTATTTTCCTTACCGTCTTTTTTAGATTGACAGGGTCTTGTTACAATTTGACTTTTCACTCAGTTAGTTTGGAAGTTGCACTCCTGTGCATCTGGACTGCGTTTACTCAGCTGTCCCTCTCCCCGGCTATTGCTGGGTTTACAGCTCGAGCTTGGCACATGCTTCCTTTTAGTTTGAGTAAGAGGACGTGTCCTTTCTGGCTCCTGTGACCCCAGCTGGGGCTGAGGCCGAGGGATGAGCACTGGGTGTCCCTTGTTGATGGCGCTTTGCACCTTCTGGCAGAGAGGGGTCTGAGGCTTTCTGTTCTTGGTCCTGCCAGGGGGCTCCCTGGCTCCTTGAGCCTGTGAGTGAGTGTCTGTCATCAGCTCTCCCGATTTTCAGCCTGTCTTCTTCAGACACCGTCTCCCCTCTGCTTGTGAGACGCCACTCGAATGTGCGCTCACTCCCACCGCCCTGCCCCCGACACCTCTGCTTCTGAACATCCGATGACCCTTCCCTACGGGGTTCTGGGCAACTTCCTCCACTCGTCTTCCAGTTCACCATTTCTCTCTCCTGCCGTGTCCAGGCTGATGCTGAGTACGTCACCAAGCACAGCGCTGCATGTCTCATTTCTCCAGGGCTGTTGGTTTGCTTCCAGATGCACCCTGTGTTTATAGAGTTTCTGGTTCTGAAGTCTGTCACTTCTCCCTGTAAATGTGCCGCACAGCCACACCCTGTGTGAATGCTGGGGCTGGGGCTGCTCGGGCCTCCTGCAGCCTCCGCCTGACCTCACCTGCACGCCTCTTTGGTCACGTGCTGCTCTTTGCTCAGGAGAAGTGACTTGCAGGTGTCCTCGGGGCTGGGGTGACAGTGTCTCCTCTAGGGAGCCCAGTGTCTGCTTCTGGCAGCTCCAGGGGACACCTCCCCACCACTGGGTCTCTGCTCACCATCAGGCTGCCTGGTTAGGCCCCTGGGTTGGAGGAAGGGGTCAGTCAGGGCCTGGAGTCAGGGTGCTGTTTGTGGCCTGGCTGGAGCTGAGGCCGGTGGGCATGCCAGGGCTGTGGTGCTGGGGCCGGCAGAGGCTCAGAGGGGTCGTTCTTCTGCCCCTCCAGCCACACCTGCACCCTGTGGCGAGCACTGGCCTTGGAGCCCGGCCTCGCCGCACAGGTCCTGGGGCTGCTCCTGGAGAAGATAAGCAGGGACGTCCCGTTCAAGGAGAGCCGGGCCTTCCTGCTGAGTAGCACGCCGGACCGCGTGGCCACCCTGCTGCCCCTCGCAGTGAGTGGGGGCTGGGCCGGCACACACCGCCCCCTCTGCCCACCCTCTTGGGCCCAGGAGGCGATGAGGGGCCACATGGCCACTGCCAGAGGGCCCCATGGGGAGCCTGGGTTGCGCCTTGCTGGCACCTGGCGGCTGATGGGAACCCTGGAGCCAGTGAGCTGTGAGCCCAGGCTCATAAAGTCCCTGCAGGTGTAGGCCCCCAAGGGAGCCCACTCTATTTCATCCTACGGGGAAAAAAATAAACCCAGCTTGGCAGCATTTCCACAGGGAAGCAGCTGCAAGAATTTCCTCCTCCTGCTGAGGAGCCGAGAGCAGATGCTGGGAGCCAGTCCCCAAGGCGGCCACACTGCCCTGGGCCTGCCTTCTGCCCTGCGGGCCAAGCTGGACAGGGCTGGGCTCCTCGTCCCACCCCCACAGCCACCCCTCCCAGGGCCCAAGACCTCGGGGGACACGGAGTGCCTGCAGAGAAAGAGGGGCTGCGGGCTGGTTTTTGTCCCGGGCGCAGGGTCCAGCGTTCGCTGAGCCTGTGCTGAGGGTAGGGGCGAAGGCTGAGGGGGCCCGTCTGCAGGCCACCTGTGCGCTGCACGAGGTTGCATCTGCCCCGGCGTCTGGGCCAGCGGTGCTGGAGCTCTACCCCCAGCTGTTTGCGGCACTGCTGCTGCGGGTCAGCTGCACCATGGGTGTCCAGCCACCCCGGCACCTGCAGGCCAAGGAGAGGAGGAGCGCCAGCTCAGGCCTGGCCTCGCGGAGCCTCGAGCCTTGCAGGTGAGTGGGCCTGGCCCGGCCCCCTCAGGCTGTGACTGTTGGCTGCTGGAAGTAGCTTCCCGGGGGTGGGGGGTGGGGGCCCCGGCACCAGATGACCCCGAGCTGCGCCTTCCCTGGGGAGCGCTTGGGGTTGGCAGGTTACGAGCGGGCCCACCCTGAGTGCAGCCACTGACTGGGCCCCCACCTGCAGCTGGCTGCAGCTCTGGCCCCCCCCCTGTAGGGGCGCAGCTGCCACAGGGGTGAGGCCCCGCTGGCTTGGAGACACTGGCTGTGCCCACACCTCCCCTTGGCGCTCAGTCGTGGGGCCTGGGGACGGGCTGGGGCCCCTTCAGCTCCTGCAAGAGCAGAGGGTCCACAGCGCTGCCCAGGGAGAGGGGCCCTGCTGGCAGGGGGCAGGCTGGGGGGCCTGGGCATGTCTTCTAAGAGCACAAGCGGGTGTGTGTGCACGCGCGTGCAAGGGGTAGAGCTGCGCCCTGCCAGCGCCAGCCGAGCCTGCGCCCACGTCTCTGCAGCTCTGCGGTGGACGCGCTGCAGGCCGTGCTCGTCCGTGGTGGCAACGAGGACGTGGTGCAGCACATGGAGCTGGACGGGGGCTGGCAGCTGCTCAAGACCTCGGCTGGGCACGAGGAGGGCGTCACCCGGCTGGCCAGGTGAGCGGGCAGTGCGTGGGGCGGCGGGGAGTCCATGAGGGCAGCTGAGTTCCGTAGGTGCGCGGACTGGGCGCAGGGGGAAGGCCTCTGAGGGGGGCGTGTCTGAGCGGAGGACGTGCGGGGGCAGCTGGGGGGCGGAGCTAGCAGGCCAGACGGTGCATGCACCCCAGGCCGCGGGACTGGTGTGCTCGGGGCAGCCTGAGGCCCCAGCCCCTGCCCGCGTGCCTCCTTCCCAGTGCCATGGCAAAGTTCGCGGGTCCCCGGCTTCCCCTGGTGATGAAGGTGCTCTTCGCTACACAGAGCAGCGTGTATGAGGTCCAGAGGGTCACCTCCACAGCCTTCCTGGCTGAGGTAGGAGCACTTGCTTTGGACCATGAGTCGGGGCGGGGGAGGGGCAGTGTGAAGTCCTCCCCACAGGCAGGCCTGGGTGGGGCGGGGGAGCCACATTGAAAACCCACCCCAGACCAAGGCAGTCAGGGCCAGGGAGGGTCTGGGGTCAGGAGTCAGGGGAGGCTAAGGAAAGGCTAGGAGCCCGGCTTGGCCTGCTGGCCTCAGCCATGACCCCTCAGTGACCAGGGACCGATGCTGCCCAGTGCATTTGGGGGGGTGGTGGTCAGCACGCCTCTGCCCCCAGCTGCTCAGCAGCAACGTGGTGAACGACCTGATGCTCTTGGAGTCGCTGCTGGACAACCTGACAGCACGGCAGAAGGACACGAGTGCCCGCGTGCGGAGACTGGTGCTCCGTGGGCTGGCCAACGTGGCCTCGGGCTCCCCAGAGAAGGTGAGCCGCTGGGTAGACCCAGCGGGCACGGGCGCGGAGGTGGTGCTCAGAGGGTGGGCAGCTGGGCGTGGCCTGGGCACACAGGTATGTGTGGTCTCCCCAGGTACAGACCCACGGCCCCCAACTCCTGACAGCCATGATCAGTGGGCTGGATGACGGGGACGACCCACACAGCCTGGTGGCGCTGGAGGCCATGGTGGGCCTGGCAAGGCTGCTGGACCTAGTGGACACCTGGGATCTGCGCGCGGTGCTGCTGCACATTGCTGTCCGCATTCGGCCCTTCTTCGACAGCGTAGGCCCCCCGCCCCTGGCCATTGCAGCCTGGCCCACTCTGTTCCTTGCTCCCCCTTCACTGCCCTGGGGTCACCCGGGAAGCTTGGCTGGGAGGGCCACGTGACACCCGCTGTTGCCCAGGAAAGGATGGAGTTCCGCTCGGCGTCCATCCGCCTCTTTGGGCACCTCAACAAGGCCTGCCATGGGGACTGCGAGGATGTCTTCCTGGAGCAGGTTGTGGGCGGTCTGGCACCCCTTCTGTTGCACCTGCAGGACCCCCAGGCCCCCGTGGTCACGGTGAGCAGCGCGGGGGATGGGTAGGCCTGGCCAGCTCAGGGACTTGGGGCTCAGCATGTGCCCTGCAGGCCTGCAGGTTCGCCTTGCGCATGTGCGGCCCCAACCTGGAGTGTGAGGAGCTGGCAGCCGTCTTCCAGAAGCACCTGCAGGAAGGCCACGGCCTGCACTTTGGAGAGTTCCTCAACACCACCTGCAAGCACCTGGTGAGGGGCGGGGCCGGGCGGCGGGGTGGGGCTGGATGGGGCGCGGGCGGGGCCTGCCTGACCGCCTATCTGCAGATGCGCCACTTCCCCGACTTGCTGGGCCGCTTGCTGAGCACCAGTCTATTCTACTTCAAGAGCAGCTGGGAGGACGTCCGTGCTGCCGCCCCCATGCTCACAGGTGAGGCTGCCCCGGGCACCCCGCCCCCCCCACGGACCTCGCCCCTGACCTCAGTCCCCCCACTGGCCCCTGACTGCGGCCCCACCCCCACAGGGTTCTTGGTGCTGCACGTGGAGGCTGAGCAGCTGCCGCAGGTGGACCTGGAGCAGCTTCTCGCGGGTGAGTCCCAGTCCTGCCAACCCCGCCTCACACAGCCAGGAGCCCAGAGGGCCCCCCGCCCCCCCAACACGCTGGGCTGCGCTGACCCTGTGGGCACCAGGGGGGACTAAGTGATTTTCCTGGATTTCAAGGATTTTTTCCCTGTCACTGGTGACCTCATCGTCTCTAGTAATTCACGGAAACTTCTTAACTGTTCCAAAAGAGCTTAAAAAACACTAAAAAAGGAAAAACTATCTTTCCGTTGGCTCCTGAGCCCTCCCGGCAGAGGCCTGTCTTAGGAGGGCGGTGGGCGGGCGGCCCCACGCACAGGGTGGGGTGTCAGCCTCGGGGTCCTGGCCCCCAGGCTCCGTGAGCCCGTAAGGGGGGGGGGCAGCCTCAGTCGCAGCTGTTAGCGGGGTGTGGGCGGAATCTTGGGCTCAGTCAGTTCTCCAAGGGCTGTGGCAGAGCCCCCAGCAGAGTGGTTCCTTGTCCCCCAGCCCTCCAGCTGCTGCTCAAGGACCCAGCCCCCGAGGTGCGCGCTAAAGCTGCGGAGACTCTGGGCCGCCTGGTGAAGTTCGCCTGAGGCTGCTCCAACACCCAATACTGCCTGGCCGGCCCTAGGGTCCAAGACGAGGCCCTAAGGAGTCCCCTGCCCACAAGCAGAGCGGGGAGGCCTTGGGCCCACACAGCAAGGGAGGGCTGGAACACAAGGGTGGTCAAGTCACAGATCCCGTCTTCCCAATAAAGCCATTTGCTGCTCAGCAGGTGACGTGGTGATGTGACCTGTCTTGTGGGCAGGCCAGCAGCCCCTTCCCCGTTAGGAAGCTGACTCAAGAAGGTTACCCAGCAGGAGAAATTTCTGTATTGCGCACATGTGTTGCCCACCCCCACCGCCCCGCCCCGGAAGCAGGGCGTCTAAGTGAAGAGGCGGAGAGTGCCGTCAGCCCCAGAGGAGAATACCCAAGGCTGGGTGGGGTGGAAGGCCACGTCGAGCACCCCCAGGTCTCTGGTCAGGGCGTGCCCCTTGAGCACCTTCACGGGCACCAGCAGCGGGTTCTGCAGCAGGTCGCTGTGGGCAAGGGAGAGACTCAGGACGTGGGCGGAACCGTCCCCACGGGGCAAGGGCAGGCGGGGGCGTTGGCACTCACTTGTACACCATCCCGTGGCAGACGATGACACTGCCGTCATCGGAGCCAGACGCGAAGAGCGGGTACCGGGGGTGGAAAGCCACGGCCCGGAGGGCCTTCTTGTGATGCCTGGAGTGGGGGGAACCAGGCTCAGTGAGGCAGGCGTCGGGGCAGGAAGCGACCGGTCGCCCACCAGCATCTCACCTTAGCACTCTGTATGGCTTGGTGGAGAGATCCATGTCAAACCACACGAGCTTGCTGTCATAGCTGCCGCAGATGACGTTGTCACCTGGGGGCAGATTCTGTGGTGGGGATTTGGTGGCCCTCCAAGTGCCACCCCCCCCCCAACCAGGACACCCCCTTACCTGCTGGGTGCACCGCCAGGCTAGACACCCACTTGCAGTTGGGCATCAGCTTTTTGGTGAGTTCCTGGCGCAGCAGGTGGTAAAGGCGGACACAGCGCTGGGAAGCCACGAGCAGGAAGGGCCGCGTGGGGTGGAAGGCTACACCCTGCACCTGGCCATGGCTGCGGCGGAAGGGGCTCTGGCTGCGGCGCCGACTCAGCTGGTGGATCAGCACCTGGGTGTGGCCCGGAGTGGCCAGCACGACGGCCAGGTAGTCCCCGCGCCCGTGCCAGGTCACCTGCGTCACTGGCTACAGGGAGATGAGGTTGGGTTAGATGCGGCCCCTCCTCCGGGCCCCGCCCTCCGCCTGGGCCCCGCCCACCTTCCCGTGGTGGATGCGCAGGCGCAGGCCGCCCTGGCGCTCCTCCTCGGAGGCTTCCAGCCAGTGCGCGGGCTGTGAGGTGGCCTCCAGGGGTGGGGTGAAGGCGCTCAGCAGTTGGTCCGTGCTGCCCACCACCAGCCGGTCCCCCAAGGCCGGGTTCAGCAGCAGCACCGCGTCCTCCCTGCAGTCAGAGCCAGATGGAGGTTCTCAGACATGGATCTGTCCCCCCACCCCCACCCCGCGCCCCCCGGGCCTCACTCACACTGCCACGGCCACCAGGCAGACGGTGGGGTGAGGGTTCCAGGCGACACTCTTCACCACACCGCCCACGGGCACGGTCCTCATGCAGCGGGCAGTGGCAACCTCCCAGAGTCGCACCGAGCCATCATCTGAACCTGGACACGCAAACAGGCCCTCAGTACCTGGCCCTCCAGCCCAGCCCACCCCGCCCCCACCGCGGAGCTGCCCCACCCACGCCTACCTGATGCCAACCATTGGCCATCTGGGGAGACGCTGAGGCAGCGGACAAGATCGTTATGGCCCCTGTAGACCTGCAGAGAAAGGGCAGGGCGGTTAAGGCTGGACACTCAGAGGCCTTTGCTCCCCACCACCCGCCCTGTCTGCTCACCAAGGCCTGGCACGTGGGGAAAGGCTGCAGGTCCCGTGGCCGGGGCAGCTTGGGGATGAGGTCTTCAGGGTCCACGTTCACCTGAGTAGAGAACACAGGGTCAGCTGCGCCCATCCCCACTCCCCGCCCCTGCCTGGGCGCCACAGCGTACCCTCATCTTGCGCTGCCGTGGGCACAGGTAGAGGTCCAGGCAGCGCTCGAAGCGCTCCTGGATGAAGCGGCCGTAGGCAGGCACGGCCCGCAGGCTCGGGAACCGGCGCGGCAAGAAGCCGAGCTTCCTCTCATCAGGCTCCTGCTGCTCCCAGGCCAGGCGCTGTGGAGGCGGGAGTGAGCCAGGAGCCAGGGCCAGGCCAGGGGCCAGCCCAGACTCCACCGTGCACCAGGCCCACCTCCTCCTCGCTGGGCAGGTACTCGGGAGGCGGGTTGTAGGACTCTGAGTGGCCGGGCAGGGCCAGCTTGGGAGCAGGAACGTGCATCTTATGGCGACCCAGCACCGCATTGGGATCCTCCTGGGCCCACAGGTCGTAGAAGCTGGGAGTGTGGTCCCGAGGCCGGCGAGGCTGGATCCAGCCCATCTTGATGGCGTGCACCATGCGGGAGACCTGCAGAGACGGCGGGTGAGGGGGGTGGGGGCAGGGCAGGCAGGCGCGCCCCGGGGAAGGCACACACCCACCTTCTCCTTCTCCACCAGGGAAGGGATGAAGCTGCGCTTGTCTGCAGGCCGGTTGGTCACTGGGTGGATCATTAGGTCCCCACTGAAGAAGTCCACAGCTGGCTGGGGGGCGAGCAGAGGAGGGTGGGCCTGGGCCCTGCAGGTGCCCCAACCCCAGGGCCAGCAGCTGCTGCCTACCTCGTAGGGATCGAAGCTCACATCCCCGAACTGGCCCCTCTGCAGCCGCTGCACCAGGGCCACCTGCTCATCTGTCAGCCGCACGCTGTGTCCCGTCATCCGGTCCCGCACCGTGCGCCTGGGGGGACCCAGTCAGAGCCCAGGCCCCAGCCCCGCCCCGCAGGCCTGCCCCGCCCACAGGCTCCGCCCCGCGCCCACCCACCAGTAGTCAGGGTCGTCCATCTGGTCCAGAAACTGGTCCAGCTCATCCCGGGTGCGCAGGGGCTTATAGATGCGCCGGCCGTCCAGGTCATAGCCCACATGGGGAAAGTCATCATACCACTCCAAGGGCACATTGCCCACCGTGTTCCGGATGTCCTGGGGCAGGAGGCCCGCGACTCAGCAGCAGACACCCACCGTGCCCACCCCTCCCTCCAAGCCCCTCAGAAGACACAGGCCAGGAAAGGGAAAGGCAGAGCAAAGAGGCTGGCCTCCAGGCTGCAGAAGCAGCACCCAGGCACCCTGACTTTAGCTTCTCCCCGGGGTGTGACGTGGCAGGGCGGCCAGCACTGTCCCCCCCACCCCCCCAGACCCTCGGAGGCGCCGGAGCTGTACCTTCACATTTTCCACTGAAGTGGTGCCAACCCCAGAGCCTCCCCCCTGGATTCCTTGGCCAGGGCTCTGGGCAGCCACAGGCAAGGGTGACCTCATCGCCCGTGGGCTCCCTCCCCTGGCGGGGGCCTTAGGCAAAACTGGGTA
This sequence comes from Dama dama, assembly GCF_033118175.1. Lineage (NCBI taxonomy): Eukaryota > Metazoa > Chordata > Mammalia > Artiodactyla > Cervidae > Dama > Dama dama. The sequence goes on along the minus strand of NC_083701.1, from coordinate 1,729,166 downwards.
GCCACAGGCAGGGACTCAGGGAAGACCCCACCAGCCCACTCCAACAGGAGAGAAAGTCCACTGCACTGAGCCCGGCACACTTTCAGGGGCTCCCCCAGCCTCCCAGCCCTGCCCCCACCCCACCCTCAGTGGGCAGAGCAGTCACATTCCTGGACACACATTCCTGGTCGAGGCCCCTGCCAGCCGCCACCCTCCCTCCACCCAGTGCAGAGACTGCTGCCCAGGCGGCCGCTTCCTGCAACAGTAGCCACAGGAGGAGGGGCCCAGATGAGACTGCATGGCAGGCAACCTGGGAACCCCGACAGGGACAGGACCCTCTGGCCGTGGCCCCTCTGCACCTGCCCAGCCCCCAGCCTGCTGACCTGAGTCCTCCCCGCTCACCCTCCTCCAGGTGTGCCCAGGTCCCTGCACACTGCTGGGAATGCCCGTCCTCCTGTGCTCCCCAAGTCCACACAGCCAGCCCTGGACTGGACAGACGTGGGGGGCCGAGAGAAGACCCATGGGGCATTCAGCAGGGGAACAGGGTGCGGGTGGGGGGTTCTCCAGGCAGGAGTGCAGGCAGGAGCCAGACCTGGAGGGTGGTGCCAGGAGGGGCAGGTGCAAGAAAGACAGGCTGTGCCGTCAGGTGAGTCCCACGAAAACCTGAGGGGGCAGTTGAGGGGGCCGGGGCTGGACTCCAGCCCCTCAGAGGGCCTCTGTGCCCTCTTTTGGGCACAGAAGGCCCAAGTGTACATGAGAGGGAAAGACAGACAGGGTGTGGCCAGGCGCTGGGGCCAGGGCATCTGGGTTAAGGCGGTCATGCCAAGTGAGAAGGCTGGGGTCACGGGTCCTGCTTGACCCTCCCTCCCGCCCCCTGCTAAGAAGAAGGAGGGGAGGCAGCAGCGCCCCTCACCCCCTGGAGGAGAGCCCAGTCTCCCCACCCCACAAAGACAGCAGGATGCTCCAGGCCCCTTCACCATGGCGCGAGAAGGCAGAGGGACGGAGGGCCCCTGCTCCAAGCGGCCTCCAGGGGCTGGGAGGCGGGGAGGAGGGCGGGCCGGCGCGGGGGAGGGGCCGCCGCGGCTATAAAGGCTCGGCCCGCGGCCCCGCTCCAGCCCGGGACGCACACGTGCGCTCTGCGCCGCAGCCGCCACCGCGGGAGCCCGGAGACCCGCGTGCCCCTGGCCCGGGCGGCAGTGGCGGCGGCATGTGCGGCGCGCGACGGAGCTGACGGCGGCCGCCGGCCCCAGGTCCTTCGCAATGCTGCGTTCGGCGCCGCCCGGCCGCTACCTGTACCCTGAAGTGAGCCCGATGTCGGAGGACGAGGACCGAGGCAGCGAGAGCTCGGGTTCAGACGAGAAACCCTGCCGCGTGCACGCGGCGCGCTGTGGCCTCCAGGGCGCCCGGAGACGGGCCGGGGGCCGACGGGCGGGGGGCAGCGGCCTGGGGCCTGGAGGGCGGCCGGGCCGCGAGCCCCGGCAGCGGCACACGGCGAACGCGCGAGAGCGGGACCGCACCAACAGCGTGAACACGGCTTTCACCGCGCTACGCACGCTCATCCCCACCGAGCCCGCTGACCGCAAACTCTCCAAGATCGAGACCCTGCGCCTGGCCTCCAGCTACATCTCGCACCTGGGCAACGTGCTGCTGGTGGGCGAGGCCTGCGGCGACGGGCAGCCCTGCCACTCGGGGCCCGCCTTCTTCCACGCATCTCGTGCCGGCAGCCCCCCGCCCCCGCCGCCCCCACCCCCCGCCCGTGACGGCGAGAACGCCCAGCCCAAACAGATCTGCACCTTCTGCCTCAGCAACCAGAGAAAGTTGGTGAGTGTTGCCTGCGGGGTGTCCACGGGAAGGGAGGCTAGAAGGATGGGGCGGCCCCCACCTCCAAACCACCCCTGCAGCCCACACCTGCCGGGCAGAGAGGGCGGGGCCAAAAGCAGGCAGCGCCCCGAGCAGCGCCTGTGACACCCGCAGCCCCAGGTCCAGGGAGAGAGAAGACGAGGAGGGCCCGGCCAGAGCTGGTGGGTCCCCAGGACACAGGCTCCCATGGGGACAGAGAGGAAAGAGACCAAGGCAGGACCCGCACCAATGGGGAAGAAGCTAGGGGACCACACCAGGGTTGATCAAGCAACTCTGGCCACCCACTCTGCCATCAGGGGAAGGGGACTTGGGGGCAGTGAGGCAATCCCGCTGGGGTCCACTTGCTCTACCAGTGGCCTAAGGCTTACTGGGCACCTGCCTGCCCTCCCTGGACCCGGCTGCCCACTCAGACGCCACTGTGGCTGTGGGATCTGCTGGCAGGAGACTCGGGGGCTGGGGGAGAGGGCCCTGCTGCGGGAGACGCTGGCCGGCTCTGATTTACGGCGCCTGCTGCGCATGGTGGCACCGGAAGAGCAGGGTGAGCAGGGAGAAAATACGGCGCGGCTCTCCCCAATCCCCATTTCCTCTCCAGACAGCACGCGTGAGCTCCTGGGGCCTGAACATCTGGGAGATTTAATTTTACAATTTCGGCTGTGCAGCAGCGCACTCTCCTCCCCAAACTGCTCGGGGAAGCCGGAGTGAGTGTGGAAGGGGGGTGCTTTCAGCGCACCCCGTGGGGAAGTCCGGAGGCGCAGGCTGGCGCTGGCCTCCGCTTGGGCCCTGACACTGCCCTCCCCTCCGCAGAGCAAGGACCGAGACAGAAAGACGGCGATCCGGAGTTAGAGGCGATGTCGGGCCATCCGCAGAGAGCCCCAGACCTGACTCAGGCACAGGCCTCGCTGAGGGCGCCCCCAGGCCCGCCCGGCCCCAGCTGCGAGTGGGGCCGATGGACAGACAGGCGGCGGGATGCGCGGCCGCCCCAGCACTTGCCTGGCCCCACTGGAGCTTTCCGTGCGGGCTCGCTACCTGGTTCTCCTCTGGCTACTATGTGCTAGCATTCTGTGTCTTTGATATGATAATATAAAGTCTGGAAATTTTGTATAATTAAAAACAAAACAGTATCTTCCAAACGCAGATACACGCTGTCCTCTGGAGCGGCCAGAAACTGTCCTGAGCAGAGCCCGAGCCCACACTCCCACCCTCAGGGCTGTGGTCTGTTCACGTCCTGGCCGCCCTGGGCCAAGGCCCCTGGTTCCTAGGGAAAGCCCCCACTTTGCAGGGCTCAGGGTCAGCCCCTGCTGCCAGGGAACTGCGGCATGGGGTCTGGAGACCAGTGAGAGGAGAGGGTGAGGAAAGACGACAGCCCCCCACACTTGGCAAGGGACAGAGCGGGACAGGCTGAAGCCAGGGAGCACTCCCGCCCCACCCCCGCTCCAAGGGCCACCAGGGGTCTGGGTGCTCCGAAAGAGAGGGCAGTGCGTGCAGTGTGCCATGTGCTGGTCTCCTGGGCCGCGGCAACTCAGCCCCTGCCCGCAGAGCCCCAGGAAGTGGGGGGGTGGGGCACTGTCTGGCAGAAGGAGCCCCCAGGCTGTGCAGGCCTGAGGGTGTGAACCAGGTGCCTGTGTGTACTCCAGGTGCCCGCCCTAGCCCGCCCTGGCCCCAGAAGCCCTGCCCACAACAGAAGACCCCGGCCGCTCACCCAGCTAACCCGAAGGCCCCACCTGCCCGTAAGGAGGGCAATTCAGGCCTCTCGGAGCTGAGCACAGCTGGCTAACCGTTAAACTCTTGCAGGTAACAATTACGACTTAGTGGCGTGAGCTCACAGACACAGCAGAGAAGCAAGCTGGGGGCAGCGCCGTGTGGCAACCCCCCCAGGCTGGCCAGCAGCCTGACTTCCGCCAGCGGGGCTGAGAGTGCCAGGGGCCAACCCCGGGCCCCAGGAGAGGCCAGGTGCCGAGGCCCACGTGGGCACCCCAACAGGGCAGGTCCAGAGCTGCCCCCTCCTCTTAACAGACAGGCTCCAGAGGACCAAGAAGCAGGAAGCAGTGGTGTAATTTTGGAGGAAATTCTCAAAGCCAGAGCCATTAAGGGTTGGCGGGGCGGGGGGGGGGCTGTGTCCAATCTGATAGAAATATAACAGGATAAAAAGTCACAACGGCAGGTTCCACTCAGAGAGAAACCCAACCCCAAATTTCCTCTCCTTAATCCTGCAGGAGCCTACAGCTGGCCGGCAGGAGGGGGAGAGGGCACGCTCGGTCACTGCAGAAGCCCCCCGCCCCCACCTGCCTAGAGAGCCAGGACTCTCAAGCAGAACGTGGGGGGCTGAGAAAGATACCTCTTCTGCTCCTGGGCACTGAACACACTTGGAGAACCGACCTGGGAAGGGCGCCCCCGAGGGCCTCCAAGCTTGATGCTCCTGCTCCACTGGGCACCAGCAGTCCTGTGGGGACAGTCTGGGGCCTGCCTGCGCTCAACCACCCACCTCACCCACGCATACCTGGGCCGGGTGAGCCCAGACCCCCTCACAGATCCCCCCACAGACGACAGACAGGTGCCCACTGCACAGCCAGAGTCACCAGACCGGTGCTGGGCAGAGGGGGGAGGGGTGGGAAGCATGCCCCGCACAAAGGTGGAGGTGGGCACGGGGGACTCCCCCCAGAGCACAAGGACAAGCAGGGTGAGGCTGGAAGGTGTCTCAGGGGTGCCAAGTCAGTAGGAGAGGACAGGCCGCTGGGACGGTCCCCGGGGACAGCAGGTCCTGGCACAGGACGTGCGGCCAGGCCCTCAGCTGCCGGGCCTGGGACTCAACAGCGGCTGCAGCTTGGCCAGCCTCAGGCCTGGGCAGTGGGCCCGGTCGCTCCCTGAGCTGCACCGGTAGCAGCAGAGGCCGAGGGCCTGGCCCGCCAGCCAGCAGGAGAGGAGGGGCGGGGGCGGGGAGGAGCACACCGTCACCCTCCGCCGCTCCAGAAATTCAAACCAGACTGGGGGTGGTGGGCCGGCCGAGCCCCAGCGGGCGCGAGTCCACTCAGCCATCCACTGCAGCAGCCGGGCCCCACTCCCTGCCCAGGACCCGGCGCCCCACATGTGCCCCGTGCAGCAGCGGGAAAAGAGGGCACGGCCCGCACCCTGGGCCAGCAGCCGCTCCTGAGGCCAAGCAGGCCTGGAAACGCGCCGATGGCCGTCAGAGCCAGGCTGTCAGCTCCCTGTCCCCAGCCCGGGGAACGAGCTGCTGGCGGCACCACGTGACCCGTCACCAGGCTGCCCGCCCTGGACCGGCCCACCCCCACCCTGCACAGCACCTGCGGCTGCCAGGAAGCACATGTGACCCCACGGGGGCTGCGCCCGCCGACCCCTCCAGGGCCCAGACACCCCGGCCCACACTCTCCGGGGAGTGGGGAGGGGGGACACGGACGCGCATCCGTGCGGCGCCCCGCCCCCGGCAGCTCCGGACACCCGCGGCCACCGCTGATGTGTCGGCTGGGATTTTTCCGTTCTCGAAGAGCCCCCTCCCCCTCCCCCTCCCCAAAGTGGCTGCAGCTGTCAGGACCGCAGATTGGAACTGCAGGTACGGCGCTGGCCCGCTGCCCGCCTCCCTCCCGTGTCTGTCTGAGGGAGAGGAAGCCGGCCCACCTCTGGAATCCTTCACTCTCTCCTCGTTCGCCTCTCCCACCTGTCCCCCGGGAGCGCGGGGTCAGCCGCCCTCACTCTGGCGCGCTCTTCCCCTTGCCCCGCTCCGATTACAATGCCGGCAGTGTTCCCTCCGCTCCCCCGCCTCCCGCGAAGCGCCCTCTGTGGCGGGGGCGCCCGGCCGCGTGCCCCAGGCCACCTGCTGCCGCTGGACCTCCACAAGGTGCCCACACGAGAAGCCCTGGGCTACAGCCCCAAGGCAGAAGGCCAGGTCCCGAAGGCCGAAGCCAGCAGAGCAGCCCCGCAGGGCTCAGCTGAGAGGAGCCCGCCCGCTATACCGTGGGGGTGGGGGCGCTGGGAACGCAGACTAGGAGCCCCCCTTCCAAACCTCCCCTGCTGCGTATGATCCTCACAGAAGCGCTGCCAGCCAGGCCCGCTGCTGAACCTCTGGACACGTCTGGGCTCCGGGACCCTCCGAGCCCACTCCTTGGCCCCTATCAGTGCCTCAGGGCTGCTGAAGGGCAAAGAAGCAAGTCTGCCCCCACCAAGGGTCCCGGGGTCGGGGGAGGCCCCCTCCTCCCGGGTCCTCAGATACCTAAGACACCCCCACCCCCTCCGTTACCCAGGGAGCGTGGGCGTCCCCACGTGGGGTGGGAAGAGGCCCCCTCCTCCCGGGTCCTCAGATACCCAAGACACCCCCACCCCCTCCGTTACCCAGGGAGCGTGGGCGTCCCCACGTGGGGCGGCGGCTCCCAGAAACGCCTTGGGCCACAGGAGACGGGCACGGCCCCCGCAGAGTGCCAAACGCCCATTCTGAGTCCCACGATGCTGCGGCCACCGCCAAGATCCCATTGCGGGAATTCAACCAGAGCCTCCAGCGCCAGCCCCGCCTATGCCCCACTCCGCAGCCAGGCTGTCAACCACCTTTCAGACAGGACTTGCCCCCCCCACACCTGCCTGCCAGCCCCCAGCTCCTGGGGCCATGCCTCCAGCCCGCACGGAGCCCCAGCTTGGGCTCCTGCCACCCAGGAAACTGGCTCCCGGTGGGCACATGGCAGGCCGGGCCTCTATCACCCATTTACCCAGGCCAGAGAAGGGTGGGCTCTGAAGGCGCCCCACCCTCACCTGCCCTGCTCCACCCCCCCAGGGGAGCGCCGTCTCCTGACCAGGACCACTGGACCCTGGGGGCTGGTCCTGGAGGGAGGAGGGCACCCCGCACACCAGAACACGGCGGGCCTGGCTCAGAGGTGGTGCTTGGCAGAGGGACCCGGGGCACCCCGAGGTCACGGCCACCACACCCAGCAAGGCCACCTGCGAGGCCCCGGCCCCAGGCCCCTCTCAGGCAAGGAGGCGGGGAGACCGCAGGGGCGGCCGGAGCCCAGTCGCGGGGGTGGGGGTGGCCAGGGAGGCCGGCAGCCCACGAGGCCCAGCCGAGCCGAGAGGCACGCTCTGCACAACAGCTCGAAACCCGAGCCGCCGCCGCGCCGCCAGCAGCGAGTGCGCCGAGCGCCGCGCCGGGGCGGGCCCAGCGAGGCTGCTGCCGCTCGGTAGCGGGAAGCCGTCAGCGGCGCCTGCGGGAGAGCGGAGGGGGCCGCCCGCCGCCACTGCTCTGGGCCCGCCGCCCCCCGGCCTCAGTTTCTCCCAGGCTGGAGCCGGGACCGCCTGCAAGGGCCGCCGCACCGGCCGCGGCCGGATGAGATCACGTCTGTGGGGGAGGGGCGCGGGCGGGTTGGGGCGGGGCTCTCCTACTCGCGGCCGCAGGGACCCCCGCCAGGCTGGCGGTTCGGCCAGGCGCTGCCCAGGGTGAGAACCGGGAGGATGGCACCGTCGAGGCCGAGCTAGGACGCAGGATGTGGGTGTCCAGCTGAGAAGGGGAACCCTCACTCACCGGCCAGCGCCCTGGGCAGGGAACCCCAAAGCTGGGCCCAGCAAAAGCCAACAGTCAGAGCACCTAGAAGCCCGAGGGTCCCCCAGCCCAGGCCGTAAGTTCAAACAAGGCCCGGGGAAGAGGAGACCAGGCACTGCCACCCCTCAGGCCCTCCCCCAGGAACACCTTGTCCGGACACCCCCGCCCACTGCTGGAGGCCAGCCAGGGCCAGAGTGGGGTCCTGGCACCACGGACCACCTCCAAGGATGCTGCGGAGAAGGGGCTGCCTGACACCCTACGACCGATGTTCTGGGGCTGTGGGCCCTCACAGATGCCATCCAGAGCCCGGGGTCAGGGTCCCTGCGCCCCTCCTGAGCTCTCGCCACCCCAGCCTCCCAAGCCTCTTCCTGAAGCCCACCCTGCAGAGACGCCGTGATGGGGTGGGGGTCACTTCTCAGGGAGGAGAGCCTTAGCCAGGCCGGCCTGGCCCTGCCGCCCCCTGGGCCGTGGCCGGCTGCACTGGCAGAAGCCGGCTCTTGCTGTCACTCAGGCCCACATATGGGATAGTCATCGCCAGAGGAAGCGGCCCCCCCAGCCCCCGCGGCGGCTCCAGAACGGGGCAGGCCAGGAGGAGCACCTCCCCGCGGGCGGCCCGAAGCCCCTCCCCCGGCCTCTGCACTCCATTTACAATCATCATCGATTTCTCAAAATACCGAATATAAAAAAGTAGCCGACAGGATGTGGCTGCCGACAGCCAGAGCCCCTGGGAGGGGGAGACAGGCCGGGAGCTGTGCTGCATGGCCCCCCTTCACTGAGTGCGCCCGCTGCTCCGGCCAGGAAACCAATTTATTTTGTTTTGTCTCTGTTCTCTGAACGCACAGAGACTGGATCGGGCGGGCGGCCAAGGCTCCTGCAGCCGCTGCCAAAAGAGCGGAGGATGGGGGTAGAAGCCGTGCAGGGGAGGGGGCGCGTGTCTCCCCAGCCGGGACAGCCCCTGACAGGCAGCAGGAAGAGCTGCTAGGGTCGGGGACCGCGGTCTCTGCAGGCCCCGCAGCCCAAGGAGGCTCACGCCAGGGCAGGGGGCAGAGGGGCCTCAGGCCCCGCCCCCTGGGGAGCAGGGACACACCAGTGAGGGGTGGGCAGGGGAGCACCCGTCACCTCCAGCGGGGAGCCCCTGAGCCTCAGACCCCCCAAGAGCCCATGGGCAGCCCCGGGCAGCCAAGTCACAGCCACCTCTGGCCAGACGGGGCACCCCAGCCTGTCAGCAGGCTTTCCCTGTGAGACGTAAACCAGGAGGACCAGATGCACCCAGGGCCACAGCAGCCGGGCCTCGAGGACACCCGGGAGGAGGGGGCAGAGCACAGATGCCGGCCGGGCTGGGCAGGGCCTGCCCCCCACCCCCACCCCCACCCGGGGGACAGCATAGGCTGGCTGTTGGGGGAAGCCTGTCCACGCCCACCCGGAACGGAAGCACAGCCCCCACAGAAGATGCGGTGCCCCCCGCCTGCCAGCAGCGCCCCCACAGCCCAGAGCCAGGACATGGGCACAGGGTGGCCGTGCTGCGCCCAGCTGCCCTGCCCACGATGACACACACACTCCTGCAGTCATGTGTCCCCGACCCTGAAACTGCTCTTCCAGACAGGCCTGGGGCCACGCCAGGACGCCCACTCAGGCCTCGCGGTGGCCACACAGCCCACCCTGCAAGGGGGCAGCTGTGGCCCAGCCTACCTCCTCATCGGAGCTGTCCTCCGCATACTCGCCCTCACCCGGCACACTTGCCACCTCCGTCCGTGGGCAGGGGGTCCTGGCCTGGGAAGGGAAGAGAGGGAGGGAGGTTACTTCAGGACCCGGGGCAGACTGTGGGCCAGGGCACCCTGCCCCTCCTGCCCACACTGGGGCCGAGGTCCCGCACCGCAATCTCTAAGCAGCTCTGACCTGGTCCCACTGCCAGGGAAAGAATATGGACAGCCCCAATCTAAGTGGGTCTCTTGGGGAGGGGGTTTCCACCCAGGGTGAGCCTCTGTCAAGGGCCATCGCGATATCCAAGCTCACGCGGAAGACCCCAGAGAGGGGCTGACATCACGTGAGCCACCCCTGCACCCCTTAACGAAAAAAACAGTTGCAAGTCTCCTGGCTCAAAGGCCCAGCTGAGCCCAGAGCCAGCCTGGGGTCAGAGGACAAAGCAGGGGTGGCCTCTTGGCAGCAACAGATAAAGGCCGGGGTCACCCCCAACTGGGTCAGTCCATCCAGGGGAGGCCAGGCTCTCAATGTCGGCCACCAGCACAGGGAACACCTCGGCCCAGCCTAGAGTCAGACCCTCAGCCTGAGGAGGGCACGTTCAGCCCAGCTGGCCGAGAGCCTGGACAGGTACCCACACCCTCAGGGCGCTGGGAGGACTGGCCCCGGGCTGACCCCACCCACCAGGCCAGTGAGTGGGTGCCACTGGGCATTGACACCCCAACCTGGAAAACAGATCCTCCCCCGGTGGGGTGGGAATCGGGTGTACCGGAACTGAGACTGATGGGGAAAACAGCCTGTATCCGCCCCCCCCCCCCCCCGCCGCCCCCCTCCGGGGGCAGTAAAGCGTCGGGAGCAGGAGCCCCGCTCCCCTGCCCGGGCCGGAGCCAGAAGCCGCCCAGCAGCTTTTCCTCCCGCCCGCCAGCTTCTCCCTCCGTGTGAGGAGGCTGTGAGAGTAAGTTTTTTTCCAGGCCAGGAAAAGGCGAGATTCGGTTTCCACGTCTCTCCCACCCTTGCTCCCCAGGCTGTGCGCTGCGGGAGCCCTGCCCGCTGAAAGTGGGTCAGCCCTGCCGGGCGGGCGGCCTGCGGGGAGGGGGCACAGGGGCCAGCCCGCCCTGAGCTCCCCGCCCACCCTGCCCGGAGCATCCAGAGGACATACCTGCCCGGGCCCGGGCCGGGAGGACCCTGCGGGGAGCAGGCGGGGAGCCGCTGTGAGTCTCCTCGAGACCCTGAGGCCAGCCCGCGGCCACTAGGACCCGCGTGGGCCACCCTGCTCCAGCCGCTCAGGCCCCGGGGGCCCCGCACCACAGGCCGCGGTCCCGAGCCCTGGCAGCAACCACAGGCGTGGCAGCCCCAGTGCCGTCTGGAGCCAGACACGGGTGGGGGCTCAGCGGCGGTGGGGGGGTGGGCGACACCCAGCGGCGGGGCTCCGGGCTCCTGCCAGAGCCACGGGCGAGGGCCCTGCTCAGGGCGTGGGACAGCCTCCCTCCAGAGGCGCCGGCAAGGCCACCGACTGCCGCCAGGGGGCAGCCGTGACGCAGGGCCCAGCAGGGCCAGGACCAGGCCGACCAAGCACCCGCAGCCCTCCAAAGCCTGGAGACCCGGGGGCGCCCCAGTGTACCCTTCCTCCTCTTCCTCACACGGTCCAGCCCCAGCCCCCCACATCCTCAGACGCAGGCACCAGAGGGTGGGGTCTGCCCAGAGCCACACCCGCCCCCAGACAGGCTCAAGGCCATGTGGTGTGGGTGCCCTAATGGGCCCACGTGGATGGCTGGGGGCCCACAAGCGAGACCAGAGGGAAGTGAGGTCCTGAAGGCAAGTGTCTCAGCCAAGGGGGCCAGGCGACCACGACAGGCCTCTCCTGGGAGGGGCTGCAGCTTCGCACAGCTGAGGCGGTTTTTAACTTCAGTTACAAAGGTTTGAGTTTCTTCCGGATGAGAGGCACCGTCTGTGCACTCCCACCCCGATCTGGGGGACAAGCCCCGGGGGAGCAGCCCACAGTGGGGGTCTTAGGTGGGCTGCTCTGCCCACCCCTCTTGCTGCCCTCCACAACAGGTTCTCACCAGGACTGCTGTGAAGAGTTGCCCTGCTGCACGTGAGAGCCCCACACAGGTCACCCCACCTGGACCCCTAACTAGGACATGTTAAGCCTCTGAGGGCAGAGCTACCAGAGCTCTAGGGAGCACAGGAGAAGTTGACATGCTTCTGAGCAACTGAAGGGTGCCGTGGGACCCCTCAAACCCACTCATCACGTTACCCCAGACTGACACCATCACTCTCCGCCTGAACTCTCATCACCAGAAACAACAGTCTGATGCTGGGCCAGGCACAGCTCCCCCATGTGGGCCCCCGCTCCAGCCTCTGGGTCGCACTGCGGTTCTCTGGGACAGGCCCAGAGTGCCCTGCCTCAGATGACCTCACTAAGCAACCTGGGACACGGAGTAACATGGCCTGCTCCCTCCCCAGGCACCAGACCCTGCCCACTGCTCCCAGGAGAGCACCTCCTGCCCTAGGGTTCGCAGTAAGCTCCTAAGCTCCAGGCACAGATAGTTTGGGCAGAACTCGTTGTAAGTTACCTAGGAAATGGTAATTCCACGTTGGACATCCTTAGTGAGTCTTTTGTTACATTCTTGAACGTGGCAAGCAGCCTGAACTAATAGAAATGGGAATTTGTGTATGAAAAAGTAAGAAAACAAAATAGGAGAAAACCCACCCAAGTGTTATAAAAAGGACAAGATCAAACACAAAAAGTAGGAAAAAACAGATCTAAACAAGCATGACCAGGAAAGAATGGCAAAAAGCACCAGATACGCTCCACGACAAGAGCCAGACATCTCTCCTGACAAAGAAGCTGCCCAAAGTGCCCCCAAGCACTGCTGGGGGTGTGGAGCGAGGCCGGGTGCATGGGAGGGGCCAGGCACAAGGTGGAGATGGGAGGGTGGGGCCGGGTGCAGGAGGGGAGTCGGGCCAGCGGAGGTGAAGTGCGGGGCAGGCTAGCAGAGGACGCACCAAAGGTGAGGGTGAGGCTGGGGAGGCTTCCTGCTTCGCACAGCCCACAGCCGGCACACCTGGAACCCACAGAATCAGGGAGCAGGGCTCCCTGGAAGAGTGACCCTTCCACCATGGAACTCTTATCGGGAGAGAGAGAACGGGCTCCCTCCTGTGTCAGCCACTGGCCACCTTTGTCCCCAGCTAAGCGTCTGGGCCAGGCACTTTCCACTCCAGGCGGAGGCCTGAAGAAGCACACTCCCAGCTGGGGCCCCTCGACGGCCTGCACGCAGGTCCTTGATGTCTCCCCAGCACGCCCCTGAACACCACAGGGGCTGCCCCCCATCCTTAGCAGGAAAGAGCAGAAGCCTCGAGACAAAGTTGCAGGCGATGCGTCCTGCTAAGGGTCGCTGAGGGCGCAGTGAGCGGAGCTGGTGAAACACCAGCCAGGAGCCCCGCTAAGAACTGGCGGAGAGGGTGGTGGGGGGTGGGGGCAAGTCATTTAAGTCCACACGTCGTCTAAACCGCACCAGGGCCGTGGCTGTGGCCAGCACCACAGGAGCTCGAGGCTGCCATTCCAGAGTTGGGCTGCTTGGCGGAGGGGCTGGTGGCCACCGGAGCGTCACCGCCACGTGGATCCTAAAGCTGCGGGGTGGGGACGCTCCCTGCCAAGGCTGCGTGAGGTCCCATAGCAGGGCCTCGTGACACAGGGCGGCCACGGACTGTGACAGGGGAAGGTGGTCAGCAGACCCTCGAGAGGGCCCTGAGCCAGCGAAGGGCCCTTGTGGTGGGAAGGTTTCGTAGGCAAGCAGCCCTGCATTGGCTTCAGGATGCGAGGAGCAGGCTAACGCAGAGCACGACAGAGCTGTCACAGAGGCAAGACCATCCAGCCATGAACTGCGGTCACCGGGAGAGTGAAGGGAGCGGATGGGAACACCTCCTCTCCCAAATGGTGCCACTCGATGTCACTGTTTGTCAAGGAGGCGGAGGAGGGGCCCACCTTAGGTCACACACAGAAATCCCACCTCGGGCTTTGCCCCGAGGAAGCCAGCTGACAGCTAAGTCTAGCAGGCAGCCTGAGACCCAGGAGAAGTACTGTCAGGATTCCCGTGGACAGAGCACAAGACTGTGCTCTAGAGCTCAGGACTCCTCCGCTCCAAGCAGCGTCCTGCCCCGCCCTCGCTGCTCCCAAAGGAGGAGGGAGGCGGCCCTGGGTCTGTGGAGCGGGAGGGATCGGTGCTAGGGGCCCTCAGAGAGCCTGATGCCCGGCAGGCACTATCTTGGCCGTGGTCGTCTGGGGTGTGGGGAGCCCTCAGGAGACTCCTGGCTCACCCACCTGCTGCCCAGGGCTCTGGTCCATCCTGCCGCGCTGCTTGCTGGTGCCCGCCCCCTCCTCCTCCAAGGCAGCGACGTCCTCAGTGCTGTCGCTGCCGGACTCTTCCAGGCCTGAGAACACACTCTCCTCGCTGTCGCTGTCGCCGAGGCCAGGATCACTGCCCAGCATGTGGCTGGGGGCCGGCGCGCTGAGGAGAGAGGGCTGCCAGCGGCATGGCACTGATGACCCCAGCCCACCCGCCAGGCGCCTGGCGCTGACCCACAGCCTGTGCAGCCGCCCCATGGCCACAGCCCCCAGCTCCACCGACACCATCCACCCAACCCAGGCCTCCCTCACCACCCACCTCCACCGCCAGCAGGCCTCCTGCCCTTGGAGGAGACATTCAGTCAGAGTCCCACAAGAGAAGGACTTTCCAAGGAGCTCAATTACCATCACATCACCCGCACCAGCCCTCCACCCTCCACGCCCAAAAGCCACGCCCTGGAGCTCTGGCTTTCACATCTCCAGAGTTACCAGGGCACTGGGGTGGGGTCTGGGACAGGCAGAGGACCACAACCTGAGGTGCTTTTCCCGCCAGAAGAGGACTCTATCCAACCAGATTGGGACTGACAGTTTATCAGTAAATTGTAAAGACTGGTTGAAGAGACATAAAAATGATGTAAACTTTACTTAAAACCAAGTGTTTTGGTTCACCACCCCATGGGATAGGACCAGAGCTTCCTCTGAGCAGAGGTCTGCTGACCAGACACCACCCAATCCCTAAGTTCACAAGACCCATGCACTTAGAGAGGGAAAACAAGAACTTACAGACTTTCAGCAAGCACTTATTTGAATGGAGAACCCTAGATTTCTGCTTTTTAATAGCTATTAATTCTCTCAGCTAACAGGAAAGCCTGCACTCACCAAGTATTGGCAGCACTCAACTGAACTTCCACAGAAATGACTCTGATACACACTATCTTCAATGCTTAGTAAGCTACACAATTACAACAGCAAATAAAAATGGCACAAGTGGCTTGGGCACAAACACAAATGGCTGCTGAGGATACAGAGCTGAGTGATGGAAGCAGGCGAGTCTGGTGCCCAGAATGCCTGCTGGCGGGAGAGCAGCAGAACTGGTCAGGGTGAAGGGGCTGCCTGACAATCCAGCAACATGGAGTGCCCCCTTAAGGAGACGCGGCTGGACAAGCTTTGGAGGGCTGATGACACCACAAACCCAGCTGGGATTCCGCTACATAGCAGGAGTGCTTCTGAGCGCAGTTAAAAAAGGATGTGGCCAATACAGCAGGCACTGCCTTCCTATCCTCGTATCCTTTTACAACGTACCCGACGTATCAGTAACGTACAAACAGGCTCAAACCTCTTTAATGCAGGAACCACAATTCAAAGCGCTAGGGAGGCCACGCTCACGATGCCAGCCCCTCTTGCTAGTTCGCTCCGGTCCACACTTCTCCAACCACACTGCGGGAGCCCCTGCCCAGAACGCCCCACGAGGCCACCGCCAGCAAAGAGCCGGCGACCCGCCTCCTCGCGCTCCTGTGCCCTGCTCCCCGGCGCTGGCCCCCCGGAACCGCCATGTGCGGCCCAGCCGCGCCACCACGTCCCGCTCGCGCACCCCGCGGTCACCTCCTCCAGCTCCAGCTCCGGCTCCGGCTCCGCCGGCCGCTTTCCGGGCCGCGTCACTGTCGCCGCCGCCACCGCGCGCCCCTCGCCCCGCGCGCCAGCCATGCTCCCGGACCGCCTGGACCCGCGCCGCCACTTCCGGCAGCTAACAGACCGCGTGGGCCCCGGGGCGGGGCCCGCGGGGTCAGAGGGCGAAGGGCGGGCCGAAATGGGCTGGGCCGGCACGCGCACGCGCGCTGTGGGGACGCGGGCGGGCGGCGCCGGCGGGAGCGCGCCCGTCGCAAGATGGCGGCGGCCATGCCAGGCCTCGGGGCCGTGTGTGCGCAGCGGGCGGCGGCAACGCGGCCCAGGCAGCAGGCGCGGCGGCTGCGCTAGCCCGGCCCTCGGCTCCTCTTTGCGGTCGCTACCTCCTCCTCTCCCGCCTCGCCCGGTATGGATCTGCCCGTGGGCCCGGGCGCGGCGGGGCCCAGCAACGTCCCGGCCTTCCTGACCAAGCTGTGGACCCTCGTGAGTGACCCGGACACGGACGCGCTCATCTGCTGGAGCCCGGTGAGGGGCTGGGCGCGCCGGCCCGGGGCGTGTGGGGGCGGGCAGCAGGGGGTTCGGGAAAGAGCGTCCGAGGCCTCCCCTCGGTGCGCGCTGCCCGGGTCTGGGCAGGAAGGGCCTCTCCTCTTCGGTCTCTCGCCGAGTAACTGTGAGACGACGGCGGAAGCGCGCCTGGCTTGAGGGCAGCGCCCAGTTTCGTAGCGAGCGTGGTGCCCAGGTGACCCCACAGCTTCTCAGATGAGTTACCAGGGTAGTGGGGTCGGCAGCTGTTGCGAGGAAATGAGGATTTGGCGCAGGTACTGGAGGGTGTTGCTCTACTGGAAAAGGAAAGGGACCGAAAAACAAAGCAAAACGTCCTAAAGTTGTGGTGGGTCTCGAACTCATGTCCGGATACCACAGCTGGGTTTCCCCAGAGTCACTTTGTTTTTCGCTTCTTTCGGGGCCTCTTTATCCACGCCCCTGCTTCCAGTTGCCTGGCAGCAGGCTCGTCTCCACAGTCTGACCCTGCAGGCCGGACAGCTCTCCCCGCTTGCAGAGGTAAAGCAGAGACTTATCTGGAGTTGCGGCTGAGAATCTGCGTCCGGGCTGTGACGTCGCGTCCGGGGAAGGCCGGAGCTATAGCTCCGTCCGGGCCGCAGATGGGAGGCCTGGGCCGCCCTGGTTTGCGGAATCTCTGGGTGCCTCCGGACACACTTGCTCTCCTGAGGGCCCGGACGCTGGCTCTCCCAGACTCTCCTAAGTACTTCTCTTTCAAACTGTTAAGCCCTTAGAAAGGAGGAGCAGTCTGAGCTGAGGCGAGCCCAGAGCGGGAGGCCGGGTCCTCTGGTTCCTGGGCTGTTTGCTGAAGCTCTGCCTCAAAGCGGGTGGAGAGTCAGGATCATACAGCGTCCTTGTAGGGGACACTTCGTATTGGTCCCAGTGACACACCTGTGTGCCACGCTCCATCCCTACTGCCTGTTTCTGTAGCTGTGCACAGCGTTCCCCAAGAGGAGGCTGTGCTTCCTTCCCCACAGCTTGTCCTGTTACCACCATCCCCTTGTTCAAGGCCCTAAGCTTTGCTGACCCAAGGAAATGACCCCAGGTTTCTGTCTTTATTCTTCCTTTCTCTTCTTTTCCCTTCCTCTAAACTCCCAGGAAATACTCTTACCCAGGTTGGGGAGGGCCATCGGAGATCCTTTGGGATACTCTGAGCTTAATCTACTGGGATAATCACCTCACCTCTTGATCTGCTCAATGTTTCTGCTTAAAGATTGTGTGGCAGCAGGCAAAGCCCTGCCAGCTAGCTCTCTAGGTCCCACTTCCTGTGTTCCGAGCAAGGCCTTAGAGCTGGAAAGCAGGACGGGTCAAGCCTGCCACAGCCTCGCACACAGTGGTTGCACCACCCACCAGCCCTGCTGGAACTTAAACAGGAGGGGGTGGGAGCAGCCGGCTGGAGCCCGTGCATTTGACCCCCTCCCTTTTGTCCTTAGGCCAGCCAGGATGCGTGGTGCAGGACACAGCGGGCAGGGGGCCGGTGCTGCCAGGCGGGACAGGAACTGAGCACTGGTTCAGCTGTGAAAGGAAGCCCTTTTCCAGACTGGGCAGGGGCTGTGAAGCTGCCTGGCCCTGAGAAAGGAGATCGCCCTCTGCCTGAGGCCTCCGCGATGCCCACACAAGCCCCAGGCCTCTGTCAGAAAGTCTGCTGGGGGAGACTTCTGCGGTCTTGAAGCCCAGAGTTGGCTTCCAGAGGCCTTGGAATGTTCTGGTGTCTGTTCTCTTGGTGCCTCCCCTCCGGCTGGAACTCATTTATCTCCCCATTCTGCCCCAAGGACCCTGTGTTTGGCCCCAGAGACATGGGAAAGGGGGTGGAGTCGGGGGCTTTCCAGCCCCAGCAGCGCTGTGCATCCTCTGCACAGTCTGAGGCCCTGCCCTGAGAGTCGTGTTGGTTTCCCCTTCCCTCCCAGACCCCCGGTCAGTTACCATGCTCAGTGTGGAGCCACCACTGAATATAGGCCAGGGCTACCCTTCAGACAGCCCTGCGGGACCAAAGGCCCCACAACCTTGGTAAGGAACCTGGTGAGTGTGGCAGCTGCATCCCTGAGACGCTCTGTGAATCAGGCCTGTCTGGCCTCAAGACAGGGTTAAGAGTGGTAGGAGGGTGGGTACATTGCTGAAGGAGGCTCTTCTTGTTAGGCTGTGGGCACCATGAGGCCCTAAGTGCAAGGCCCTCCTTCGCCTGGGAGCTGGGTGTCACGAAACCAAGCCCCATCCCAGGTGGCCAGTGTGAGTGCCTCAGTCAGAGGGTCACTGTGGAGGCCCTGGCTGGCGAGCATCCTGCAGTCAGGTCGCCAGCTCTCTGCGGGACTCCTCAAGGAGGGCCCCAGTCACACCTGGCCACTCCGAGGTGGCTGAGGATCGTTCCTGGAACTCCCACAACAGGCGGGTCGCTCCTCCCCTCAGCTGGGAGCCAGGCGGGCCCCAGCAGGCCCTCTGCCCTGCCCTTGGGGGTTGGCAGTGGCTGAGAAAGGCTGAAGGAGTGCCCAGCATGCAGCACAGGCTGCAAGGGGCTCTGGGGCCTTGGAGGCTCCTGCTGCCCCCTGAACTTGCCACCCAGGACCTGGCCAGCCCTGTCCAGCACTCCACATAGCAGGAGGCCCAGCCCCGGGGCATCAGTTCACCTCCTCCCATAGCACCACGCAGAGGTGACAGTTGGCCTTTTACAGACACGGGAACTAAGTCACAGAGACACTAGGAAACACAGATGAAAAGCAGGAGGATGGCTGAGTTGGACCTGGAGTCCACGGTCTCGCTGGTGTACAGCTGTGGCTCACACCTGCCCTCGCTGCGTGCCGTGTCTCCTGGGTGGAGGGCAGCACGAGGCCCACGCCGTGGGGTCCCGGCTCTGGTCCCACTCCACCTGCTTTCTTAGCTGGACCCCTGCCGTACTTGGAGTGATCAGCACTCAGGTCTTCATAGAATTGTATTGAGTTTTCACATGAGAGTCTCCGTTTCCCCTTCCGTAGAGGTACACACATGGACAGACAGAAAGAGACGAGCCAGGCAGAGATCTATACAGGATGGGCTCCCTGTCTGTCCGTCCTGCCGAGGTGGGCGGGGGGTGAGGAGGGGCACAGAATCTCCGAAGGGGCTGGAGGGAGGTAGGTGGACAGAGCAGACATGAGCCCACCTGGCTCCACAGGCCGTGTGTGCTCAGAGTTCTTTGTTAAAGGAGAAGGAGGGATCGGGGGGCCCACAGGACCCACCCTGGGAGGAGCAGTCAGCCCCACAGGGCATCACAGGCTAGGGACCTGCGTCTGCACCTCTGGCTGCAGGGTTTCCTGACCCGGGAGCGCTGGCAGCTGCCCCAGAGCCCCTGCCCCTGGGCCCGGCAGTGACTGAGTCAGCAGAGACCCCTGCGTTCATCTGGGCCTGGAGACCTGAGTGTGGTGCGGCAGCTGGAGAGCTTGAGCCTGAGCACAAGTAGGACAGGGACGTGAGGGTGTGCGAGCAGGCGCCTTCTTGGCTGAGGAGAGGACGGGCCGGGACGGGCACCAAGAGCTGCTCTGAGCTGCGTCCACACAGTGCTGGTGTTCTCACCGCACGTGGGTGCCCGCCACATGCCCGCTACTCCCAGAACACGTCACGCAGACCCTTCCCTTTGGCTGGAGGACTAAGACGGGCCTTCTGTTCTGGAGAGACTCTTAAAAAGTGCAGGTGGACCACTGTGGAGTCACTGTGGTGGTGAATCCTGTTGCTGTGGAGCCCTTGAAGAACCTGCTCACAGACAGAGACCCTCCCTTTATAAAGATCTGCACGTGTGCAGAACTTTGTATACATTTCAGGGTGTTCACAGTTCTGTAGGTAACAGGGCCACAGGCTCCAAATTTATAGCAAGACTGGATATTCTCTAAGCCCTGCATTTCAGGGGCAAGGGTGTTGCTCACCAGCTAGCAACTGGGCATCGGCTTCTCCCTTCCCTTGCCGTATGTCCCATCATTAGTCCCTCTTGTGTCCAAGGGTAAGGCAAGACCTTCTGCAGGATTGAAATGGGGTCAGCAGAGAAGGAGGGGCCTTGAACTCCTGAGGCAAGAGGGAAGAGGCGTTGGGTACTGTGAGGGACTCACCAGCAGGCCTCCCAGGCTTCTAATAGCCCTTAAGGTTGGGCTGGCAGGACACACCCAATATGGACTCGCCCTCCAACAGTGTTCAGGTCTGTTACACAAAAGGATGAGTGAGCCCTCGCTCCAGGTGCCCAGGCTTTCTGTCGAGGCAGTGTTCAAACCCTGAGAGCCTGGCCTTTGGTGAAGCTGAGGCAGCCAGAATTGGCAGAACCTGGTACAATCGAGGAGGAGCTCTGCCAGAGGCCCTGCGGGTCTCAGCTGAATGCTGCTTCACCTGCCGGTGGCGCAAGACCTGGACAACTGCCCGAGAACCTTCCAGAAAAAGAACAGCTACTGGGAGCTGTGCTCTGGGCACCCCTGGCCCACCAGGGACAGGCTGAGCCATTCCAGTCCTCGCAGCTGGGGCAGAGAGTCTGCTCTGAGCGTAGAGCCTGCCCAGTGCCTCAGAACAGCCGAGGCTTGAGGGTGCAGCTGGAGTTGCCCCGACACAATGTGAACGAACTTAAAGACAAGCCTGAAAGGATCAGGCTGATCCCTTCCTTCAGAACTGAGGGCATCCTTGAAAGGAGGACAACTGAACTCAGACACAGTGTAGTAACATTCCTCTTGTCTGGGATCCAGTTGAAACTAATAGATGGGCCACTTGGCAGGAGAATGTCACTCCTAACAAAGAAGTTACAGTAACAGACCCAGGTGTGATGGAACTGACTAGCAGGAAAGTTAAAACAGTTATTAAAATGCTCTGTGTCCTCAAGAATGTAGAAGTGAAAACCTTAAGACCAAGAAGTAGAAGATACAAGAAGGAAGGCGGATGAGCAGAATGTCTCTGGAACAAGTGTCTGCTGCAGAAGAATTGCCACCGGTTACCTCTGTGTTCACTCCCCCTTCAAAGAGGTGACCCGTAACCCCAGCCTTTGCTGGGGGATGCCTTCCTGCTGAGAAGTCCTGTGGGGTGGGGGGCTGCACAGTGAAGGCGCGGGACAGGTAGGCCTCCGCCAGCAGTGATGAGTCACATTGACGGGTGTGCCCTGACGTGTCGTGATGGGCCGGGCACACCACCTCTGTGGTCTTCCTCTCCAGAAACTTATGTAACCTTAACTCATCATGAGAGAAAAACATCAGACAGATCCAAATTGAGCAACATTCTACACAGTACCAGCCCAGTCCTCAACCATCAAGGTCATCAGAAACTGGGAAAGTCTTGAGAGATTCTTAGTCAAGCATGACGTAAGCAGACATGAATGTAATGTACTGTCTTGGATGATGTCCTGGAACAGTTCAGTAAAAAGTAAGGAAATCTGAGAAAAATGAGGGCTGTGGTTAAGGATAAAGCATATCGCTATGACGTTTGGGGCAAATGCACTAGTGTAGGCTGTTAATAACAGGGAGAGCGGGTGTGAGACATATAGGAACTCTACTGTCTTAGCTTTTCAGTAAATCTAACATTCTAACATAAAAGGCTTGTTTTTATTAAGTCATTGAAGGGGATTAAACACCAGATTAGAAACTACAGAAGAAAAGATCACTGAACACTATGCTAGCAAACTATCCACAGTGATCGCAGAGAGGAAGAAAGACTGAGAAAAAAGTGAGCAGAGCCTTACAGGGTTAATACCACATGGGCTGACACACAGTTTAAGTTCCAGAGTAAAGGATGGAGGAAGATTTTGGAAATAACTGACTTATTTCTTTCTTTATTTTTAGAAAAAGCTAGACTTTTTCCGAATTTTTTTTTTTTTTTTAAACTGTAAACCCACAGATCCAAGAACTGCATTGACTCCCAAAGAAGATAAAAACAAAATATATCAATGCATGTCACTATCAAAGTGTTGAAAACCAGTGTTAGAGAGAAAATCTTAAAAGCAGCATAGAAAAGAAAGGAAATTGCATGTGAAAGAACAGGACAAGAATGAGACTGATTTCCTGGCAGAGCAGCCGTGAGGCCTGGGCTGGAAGGGACCTTGTAAGTGGAAGTCTGGTCAACACTCAAAACCTGGTGTAACTCACCACATTGACAGTTTTCTCAGTGGAGGCAGAAGAAGCATAATGGTGTATTGGGTGCCCTGGTCAGGCAATATGGCAAATACATAAAAGACATCAAGATTGGAAAGTAAGAATTAAAACTATATTCATAGAAAGCATTATTATTTACTTAGAAAATACCAAAAAATCTACAAAAACGTTATTAAAACTATTGAGTGAATTTAGTGAGGTCACAGGATTCAACGCCAGTATACAGAAATTAATTCTGATTCCACATACTAGTAACGAACTGTTGACAATGGAAATACAGTGCTCTAAACACTACAGAATATGTACTGGTTATATTATCTATAGCTGTGTAACCAGGCACCTCCAAACTAACTAACTGCCTAAAACAGCTGAGGCTCAGTGGCACCTGCCCACGCCATCATGACTCGTGAGAGGGCAGCCTCCATAGGATCCTTGCTTGCTTCCTCATCTTCCATCTGAGGATCTCCATCTGCTGTGCCAACATTCCCCATCCGTCCACCAAACGCTTCTTGTCTGAAAGATCCTCCTAAAGTTATGCCAAAAGGGAAATAAGAACTACTTCTAAGCTTCCACATGAAAGTTAAAAGAGCAGAGTAAACCAAAGTAGGCAGAAGGAAGAGAAAAAACCAATGAAACTGAAAAGAATGAAACATGATAAATGAATTCAATAGCTGAATCTTTGAAAAGGTTGGCATGACAGAGAAGAGGTAAATTCCTAATATGATGGCCATCAGAGGGTATGTCACAACAGACACCACAGGCAGTAAGAGGGTAATAAGGAAGTGCAACAGACAACTCTGTGCATGTAAATTTAATAAAATGAACCAATTCTTTGAAAAGCACAAACTGTCAAAACTCACCCAGAGTGAGTCAGATAACTATTAGTAATCTTGAGTCTATTAAAGAAATAGAATTCCTAGAATTATGAACCTTTCTAAAAAATCTTCAGATCAAAATTGACTAGAACAAAACTGTCCCAAGAAAATTACAGACCAATATCCTTCATAATGTTTCTAAAAATTTCAGTTCAGTCACTCAGTTCAGTTCATGTCAGTCCCTCAGTCATGTCTGACTCTGTGATCCCATGAACTGCAGCATGCCAGCCTTCCCTGTCCATGCTCGGAGCTTGTTCAGACTCCTGTCCATCAAGTCGGTGATGCCATCCGATTATCTCATCCTCTGTTGTCCCCTTCTCCTCCTGCCTTCAATCTTTTCTGGAATCAGGGTCTTTTCCAATGAGTCAGTTCCTCGCATCAGGTGGCCAAAGTATTGGAGTTTCAGCTTTAGCATCAGTCCTTTCAATGAATATTCAGGACTGATTTCCTTTAGGATTGGCTGGTTGGATCTTGCAGTCCAAGGGACTCTCAAGAGTCTTCTCCAATACCACAGTTCAAAAGCATCAATTCTTCCACACTCAGCTTTCTTTATGGTCCAACTCACATCGATACGTGAACGTGACTACTGGAGAAACCATAGCTTTGACTAGACGGACCTTTGATGGCAAAGTAATGTCTCTGCTTTTTAATATGCTGTCTCGGTTGGTCATAACTTTTCTTCCAAGGAGCAAGCGTCTTTTAATTTCATGGCTGCAGTCACCATCTGCAGTGATTTTGGAACCCAAGAAAATAAAGTCTGTCACTGTTAACATTGTTTCCCCATCTATTTGCTGTGAACTGATGGGACCGGATGCCATGATCTTAGTTTTTTGAATGTTGAATTTTAAGCCAGCTTTTTCACTCTCCTCTTTCACTTTCATCAAGAGGCTCTTTAGTTCCTCTTCGCTTTCTGCCATAAGGGTAGTGTCATCTGCATATCTGAGGTTATTGATATTTCTCCCAGCAATCTTGATTCCAGCTTGTGCTTCATCTAGCCTGGCATTTTGCATGATGTACTCTGCATAGAAGTTAAATAATCAGAGTGACAGTATAGTCTTGACATACTTCTTTCCCAATTTGGAACCAGTCTCTTGTTCCATGTCTGGTCCCTGCTGTTGCTTCTTGACCTGCATACAGATTTCTCAGGAGGCAGGTCAGGTGGTCTGGTATTCCCATCTCTTTAAGAATTTTCCAGTTTGTTTGGATCCACACAGTCAAAGGCTTAGCCTAGTCAGTGAAGCAGAAGTAGATGTTTTTCTGGAATTCTCTTGCTTTTTCTGTGATCCAACAGATATTGACAATTTGATCTCTGGATCCCCTGCCTTTTCTAAATGCAGCTTGAACATCTGGAAGTGCTTGGTTCACGTATTATTGAACTTAGCTTGAAGAATTTTGAGCATTCCTTTGCTAGCGTGCGAGATGAGTGCAATTGTGTGGTAGTTTAAACATTCTTTGGCATTGCCTTTCTTTGGGATTGGGATGAAAGGCAGGACTTTTCCAGTCCTGTGGCCACTACCAAGTTTTCCAAATTTGCTGGCATATTGAGTGCAGCACTTTCACAGCATCATCTTTTAGGATTTGAAATAACTCAACTGGAATTCTATCACCCCCACTGGCTTTGTTCATAATGATGCTTCCTAATGCCCACTTGACTTCACATTCCAGGATGTCTGGCTCTAGGTGAGTGATCACACCATCGTGATTATTCTTTTTGTATAGTTCTTCTGTGAATTCTTGCCACCTCTTCTTAATATCTTCTGTTTCTGTTAGGTCCATACCATTTCTGTTCTTTATTGTTCCCATCTTTGCATGAAATGTTCCCTTGGTATCTCTTAATTTTCTTGAAGAGATTTCTTAGTCTTTCCCATTCTGTTGTTTTCCTCTATTTCTTTGCATTGATCACTGAGGAAGGGTTTCTCATCTCTCCTTGCTATTCTTTGGAACTCTGCATTCAGATGGGTGTATCTTTCCTTTTCTCCTTTGCCTTTTACTTTTCTTTTCTCAGCTATTTGTAAGGCCTCCTCAGGCAACCATCTTGCCTTTTTGCATTAGTTTTTCTTGGGATGGTCTTGATCACTGCCTCTGTACAATATCATGAAACTGTCCACAGTTCCTCAGGCACTCTGTCTGTCAGATCTGATCTCTTGAAGTTATTTGTCCCTTCCACTGTATAATCTTAAGGGATTTGATTTAAGTCATATCTGAATGGTCTAGTGGTTTTTCCGACTTTCTTCAATTTAAGTCTGAATCTTGCAACAAGCAGTTCATGATCTGAGCCACAGTCAGCTCCCGGTCTTGTTTTTGCTGACTGTATAGAGCCTCTCCATCTTTGGCTGCAAAGAATATAATCAACCTGATTTCGATATTGACCGTCTGGTGATATCCATGTGTAGAGTCATCTCTTGTATTGTTGGGAGAGGGTGTTTGCTATGACCAGTGCGTTCTTTTGGCAAAACTGTGTTAGCCTTTGCCCTGCTTCATTTTGTACTCCAAGGCCAAATTTGCCTGTTACTCCAGGTATCTCTTGACTTCCTACTTTTGCATTCCAATCCCCTGTGATGAAAAGGACATCTTTTTTTGGTGTTAGTTCTAAAAGGTCTTGTAGGTCATCATAGAACTGTTCAACTTCAGCCTGTTTGGCATTAGTGGCTGGGGCATAGACTTGGATTACTGTTATTGAATGGTTTGCCTTGAAAAGGAACAGACATCATTCTGTCATTTTTGAGATCACACCCAAGTACTGCATTTCAGACTCTTGTTGACTATGAGGGCTGCTCCATTTCTTCTAAGGGATTTTGCCCACAGTAGTAGATATAATGGTCATCTGAATTAAATTCTCCCATTCCAGTCCATTTTAGTTCACTGATTCCTAAAATGTCAATGTTCACTCTTGCCATCTCCTGTTTGACCACTTACAATTTACCTCGATTCATGGACCTAACATTCCAGGTTTCTATGCAATATTGTTCTTTATAACATCGGACTTTACTTCCATTACCAGTCACGTCCACAACTGGGCATTGTTTTCGCTTTGGCTCCATCTCTTCATTCTCTGAAGTTATTTCTCTGAAGTTATTTCTCCACTCCTCCAGCAGCATATTGGGCACCTTCCAACATGGCGAGTTCATCTTTCAGTGTCATATCTTTTTGCCTTTTCGTACTGTTCATAGGGTTCTCAAAGCAAGAATAAAACTTTAGCAAATCAAATTTGGCAGTACATAAAAAAACTAATGTCACAACAAATGGGATTTACCTCAGGAATGTATGGATGGTTCAGGATTTTTAAATCACTATAACCCAGCATGTTAACTATCTAAAGAAAAACCACAGAATCATATTATTTGTTTCAGAAAAAGCATTTGACAAAATTTGATGTTCGTGATAGTAAAGAAAAAAAAAATCAGGAAACTAAGAATAGCAGGGACCTTCTTCAGCCTGATACAAAAACAAAAACTGTACACCTAATATCATACTTATTGGTAAGCTCCTGAATGCTTTCCCCATGAGATCAGAACAAGATATAAAATCTGTTTTCACCAGTGCTAGCTGATTTTGTACTGGAAGTCCTACCCAGTAGCTTAAGACAAGAAAAAGAAATTAAGGCTAACTGGGGTGAGGGTGATTGAAGCCCCAGTATTCTGAGCCTGCCATGCCTGGGAAGAGACTCCATTCTGTAAGTGGGGGCAGAATGGAGAAGGGGACCCTCAACCCTTGAGTTGGTCAAAATGAGAGATGGTGGTGGCCTGCCCCCTCACCCTCTCAGGAGGATACAGAAAGTGCTGATTGTAAACTGAGGGGTGAGAAATCCCCACCTTCTAGGCCAGAGCCCCCAAGAGTGTGCCATCAATCCAGGGGAACTCTGTGAGGAAGAGGAGGAAGCAGGTTGTGGCCAAAAATGCCACAGTTCACTGTTTCTGTTGAGTTTTAGATTTTCTTGAATAAGTGTTTCTTCGTTTGTTATATGCCTTCAGGACAATCTCCAGAGACTTTAGGTAACCTAAGCTTTGTTTATCCTGAGAGTGGTTCAGAGGATCTCCTTAGCTGCCTTCCCAGGCATCTTCAGAGGATAGTTTTGCTGGATATAGAATTCTTGGCTGAAAGAAAAAGGCTTTTTTCTTTCAGCGCTTTTGGCATGCCATCCCACAGGCTTCTGGCCTGCATGCTTTCTCATGACAAATGAGCTGCTATTCAGTTCAGTTCAGTCGCTCAGTCGTGTCTGACTCTTTGTGACTCCATGGAGTGCACACAGCAGGCCTCCCTGTCCATCAGTAACTCCTGGAGCTTGCCTAAACTCATGTCCATCAAGTCAGTGATGCCATCCAACCATCTCATCCTCTGTCATCCCCTTCTCCTCCTGTCTTTCCCAGCATCAGGGTCTTTTCTAATGAGTCAGTTCTTTGCATCAGGTGACCACGGTAATGGAACTTCAGCTTCAGTATCAGTCATTCCAGTGAATATTCAGGAGCTGTTATTAGGGATTCCTTATGTGTGATGAGTTGGTTCTAACTGCTCTAAAGAGTTTTCCTTGGTCTTTTGATTATGGATAGCTAGATGTGAATCTCTGTGAGTTTATCCTTCTTGGAATTTGTTTACCTTCTCAGATATTTTTCATCAAATTTGGGGAGTTTGGGGTCATTATTTCTATAGATATTCTTTCTGCCCCTCTCCTTTATGCGTGTGTTGGTCTCTGCTGGTGTCCCGTGTGTCACTCTCTTCATTCATTTCTCTTTCCGTTCCTCAGTCAGGAAATGTCAGTTGACGATACTCCTTCACGTTTGCTGGTTCCACCTTATTCCTGCTCAGATCTGCTCTTGAGCCCCTTAGGGAATTTTAAATCCGATTTGTTACACTTTTCAACTCCAGGACTTTCATATTTGTAACTTCTGTCTTTATTGTTATACTTTCTTCTAAGAGGTATCATTCTTACGCTTTTTTATTTCTTTAGATGCCATTTTATTTTGTTCTTTGAACATATTTAGAATACTTGAATTTAAAGTCTTCGTCTAGTAAGTCCAACCTCTGAGCCTCTTTGGGGACGGTTTCTTTTGGCTGCTCATTTCCCTGTGTGTGGCTCATACCTTGTTTCTTTGCGTGTCTCATAATTTTTTTTTTGAAAGTTAGGTTTTCCATTAATATAATACGGCATCTGTTAAACTCAGTATCATATTTTCCCCGCCCACCAGGATTTGTTGCAGTTTCCATTGTTGCTGTTTGTTTGGTGGCTTTTCTGAATTAATTGTAGGCAGTTTGTGTTCTTTGCTGTGTGTGATCACTGAGGAGTTAGACAGTGAGGGGAGCAGAAGTGTTCCTTAATGCCTGGAACCAGTAAATCTCCCAGTCTCTGTGGCAAACTCTGTGTGCTGGGTGTGCCTTCAGCTCCCAGCCACGTCGTTGGCATCCTGACTTTCTCCTCAGCTTCCTGCTTACACAGAGCCTTCTTGGACCTCTCCCGGACATGCACACAGCTGTACACACACGTGTGACTTCTGGATCCCAGGAATATTCTGGAGCTTTTCAAAGCTCTTCTTGATATCTCGTTCCTTAGCTCTTTTACATTCCTGGCTGGCCAGTTTTCTCCATTTGTGGTCCACTGTGTTCGGCCTGATGAGTAGGTTTTTTTTTTTCGTCATGAGTTTAAAATTGCCTCTTGATGCTTTCAGCAAACATCTCTAGGGAAAAGACTTTTTCTGCTGAGAGCGTCAGCATAAAAGGTCAGATCAAAAACAGCCTTGGAGGTGGAGCCTTCCAGGGAGGGAGACACCGTGTGGGCCTTGAATGAGCCCCAGCCCCATGGCTGCCAGAACGTTTGTTCCACCATGATTTGAGCTGTTGGCCTTCTCAGGTACAGGAGAAGAGGTAAGGACATGGCAAGTTAGAATGCCACAGTTCTCGGATCTTACTGAGATTCAACCATTTTCTTGAATAAATTCTCCTCATGGGTCATTTTCAGAGTTCTGAAGAAGTTGACTCTTAACAGTTTTTGCTGGTGTTCTTATTGTGTCTGTGGAGGAGAAAAGCTGTGGGAGGTCCCTTTTCCACCCTTCCTCTCAGCTCAACACACTTCCATTGTGTCTTTTTCACGTGCGTCCATGTTGACACCACAGGGCCCTTCCTGCTGCCCCCCAGCCCCATCCCGTACCCCAGCGGGTCCTGGGCCCAGCCCGCCCAGCCTCGGCCCGCCTGGGAGCTTCTGGACTGAGGTCTGGACACGTGGAAGAGCAGCGTAGCAGTTTTTTCATCTTGTTCTCACCTCTGTTCCCAGAAGAAGAACCACAGCTTCAGTTCTGAGCACGATTGTGTTGTCTTCCTCCTGAGGACCTGAAATTAGGTGCCGTCTCCTTAGCTGCCTCCGTTTGGGGTCTTAGGCATTCGTAGGGTAAAACTGCGGATTAGAGCTGACATGGGGCCCTCAGGGAAGGGCCTGCAGTGCTGAGGTGTGACCCGGCAGGCCTCCAGCAGGAATGTGGGGTCCAAGGTGAAAACTCACTCACCCAGCCCAGGGTGGGGGTGCAGCCCCTGCATGGAGAGGCTGTGGTGACCCCCACGTCTCCTGGCAGAGCGGGAACAGCTTCCACGTGCTGGACCAGGGCCAGTTTGCCAAGGAGGTGCTGCCCAAGTACTTCAAGCACAGCAACATGGCTAGCTTCGTGCGGCAGCTCAACATGTGTGAGTGTACTGCCTTGGCCCTGCATACAGCCCCGCGCGGCCCGGAGCCCACGCAGCTGAAGGGGAAGGGGTGTCTCAGAGAGTCTCCCTGAGATTAAGACCACCCAGCCACTGCAGGCAGGGCTTCTGGGAGGGCAGTGCTGGGCATTCCCTGAGCCAGGCCCCACCCGCCGGGGCCTCCCTCCGTCCTCCCCGGGGCAGGGGCCTTCCTGGAGAGAGGGGTAAGACCCCAGCCCTGAGGCAGCACTACTCCGACCCCTTTGTACACAGATGGCTTCAGGAAGGTGGTCCACATTGAGCAGGGTGGACTGGTCAAGCCGGAGAGGGACGACACCGAGTTCCAGCACCCGTGCTTCCTGCGAGGCCAGGAGCAGCTCCTTGAGAACATCAAGAGGAAAGTGACCAGCGTGAGTAGCCGTTCTCCCCCACAGTCTCGGCTCTCCGCCCAGGCCACCGGCAAGAGTAGCGTCCACTCGCTGGCCTGGCTTGGCCTGGCTGTGCCAAGCCTGTTTCCTGCCAGCCGCACATCCCCCATCAGCCACCCCAGCGAAGGCCCGTCCATCCCAGCAGCCCCTCGGCCCTTTCTGCTGTATCCCGCCCCACCCCCAGGCCATCTCAGTGACTGCTCCCCCGGGGACGCAGGTGTCCACCCTGCGGAGCGAGGACATAAAGATTCGCCAGGACAGCGTCACCAAGCTGCTGACGGATGTGCAGCTGATGAAGGGGAAGCAGGAGAGCATGGACTCCAAGCTGCTGGCCATGAAGCAGTAGGTTCTGGGACGCCATGAGAGCAGGATGCAACTCCTCTGGGATGGTGGGGTTACCGTGGTGGGTCTGGCCTGGGGGCAGCCTAAAGCTGGTTCTGTCATGACCAGACCTGCCCCAGGGAAAGGTTTCCAGAGAGAACTTTGCGGAGCGATGGTGGGGGAGGTGGGAGTGTGAGAGGCCCTCCTGTGCAGTGACATGGGGGAGGCGGTGCTGGCGAGGCCGCTCCCCAGCCCTGGTCCCGCGGGCTCCGGGCCTTCCACTCGGGCCAGGGCCACGTCTGGACTTGCATGGCCTCCCGGCCCTTGCCGGGCTGGACTTGCCGGCTGGACCTTGCCTGGGAGGCAGGGTCAGGTGCGGTCCCATGGCAGCCCGCAGAGCTGGGCCCTCGGGCCCCTCACTCTGCCTGCACATGCGCCTGGCACCAATCAGCGTGTGTCACCTCTCATCAGGCCTGGCGCAGGAGGCACTGCGGGTTCTTTCTGGACCACCCCCCCCCCCCCCGGGGCACATCTGGTCACCACAGAACCGGTTTTAGGCACACACACCCCCCCCCCACCGCCAGGACCCCCATAGCGGCCAGTTTAGACCCCCTCCTGTGTAACTGGGCCCCTCAAGCACCCCAGCCCAGGGTGGCCTCAAAGCCACTCGGGGCAGGCCGTCACACCCCTAGACCATGGAGGAGGCTCTTAGCCCCTACCTAACTACTCATGTCAGACAGAGCCCAACAGGAACACTTGGCTGGCTGGTATCCAGAGGTGGGATCAGGTGGCCTTGGCTTCCAGGACAGGGACGCCTCTTAGAGTGAGCGTAGGAGGGTCTGCCGCCTATCAAGAAGACACACTGGTGCTGAGCAGGGCGTGGGCTGCGGTGGTGGCCCTTTGTGCTCTTTAAGGGCCACTTCTGACCCCCTAAAGCACAGGAGAACCCCCACTCGCAATCCTGTGACCTGAGAGCTGCACTGCCTCCATCCCCTGGACCCCCATCCTTGGTCCAGGTAGAGAGCCCAGAGGCTCTGCCACCTTAACCGTGACCGAGAGGGCCTTGGGGTCTCGGCCTGGCCCCTGGCCCGTGCTCGGCAGCGGGCAGGGATGGGCCAGCGGGTGGGCGCGTGGTGGAGCGGGATGTCCCAGGGCTCCCGCCGCCTGCTGACCACGCCCGGTCTGCTGCAGCGAGAACGAGGCGCTGTGGCGAGAGGTGGCCAGCCTGAGGCAGAAGCACGCCCAGCAACAGAAAGTCGTCAACAAGGTGTGTGCCGGGCCGGCGGGGAGGGGGGCCCTGTCCGCACAGGGCTGACCACCTCTCCCCCTGCAGCTCATCCAGTTCCTCATCTCGCTGGTACAGTCAAACCGGATCCTAGGGGTGAAGAGAAAGATGTGAGGCATGGGGCACGCCCGTCTCCCGTGGGCCGCGACCCGGGGCTGCGAGGCTGGGCTGCCGCTCACCCACCCCTCCCCACAGCCCCCTGATGCTGAACGACGGTGGCCCTGCGCACCCCATGCCCAAGTACGGCCGGCAGTACTCGCTGGAGCACATCCACGGCCCAGGCCCCTACCCGGTGAGCTGCGGGCGCCCGGGGTGGGGGCGGGGGCGCAGCTCCCACCACGCGTGCTCACCTCCCTTCGGTGGCAGGCCCCCTCTCCAGCCTACAGCGGCTCCAGCCTCTACTCGCCAGACGCTGTCGCCAGCTCCGGACCCATCATCTCCGACATCACCGAACTGGCCCCCAGCAGCCCTGTGGCCTCTGCAGGCAGGAGTGTAGACGAGAGGTGCGGCCCAGCGCCTTCCCCGCAGGCAGGAGCGGGTGGGGCCGGCAGAGGCGCTCGCTGACGCCTGTGCCCCACGGGCAGGTCCCTGTCCAGCAGCCCCCTGGTTCACATCAAGGAGGAACCCCCAAGCCCGCCACAGAGCCCCCGGGCAGAGGATGCCAGCCCTGGCCGACCATCCTCCATGGTGGAGACGCCCCTGTCCCCGACCACCCTCATTGACTCCATCCTCCGGGAGAGTGAGCCCACGCCCGCTGTCTCCACCACACCCATCGCGGACACTGGGGGCCACCCCCCCTCGCCCCTGCCCGCCTCGGCCCCCGAGAAGTGCCTCAGCGTTGCCTGCCTGGACAAGTGAGTGCCTTCCACGCGCCCTGCGGTCTCTGGAAGCAGGAGCCTCTGACAAAGACAGTGCAGGGCTGGACACACATGGCCCTCAGGCATTCAGCACAGGACTTGCCAGGGGGAGCTGGCCGACCCGGCCCAGAACACGGAGCTGGGGAGGGAGACATACCAGTCTTGGGGTCCCGCAGTCCCTGTGCCACGGGAGCCAGGCGCATGGCAGGCACACCTGTCCCCTGAGCCGCCCTCCCCAGGCCGCCTGGTCTGTCTGTCCTGCCACCCCAGAGGTGGGCGAGCAGGGTGGGAGCTTGGAGTCCGCCTGGCCCCCACCAGCAGTGCGGGGCTCTTGTCTTTCTATCTTGCAGTTTGGCTCGCACTCCAAAGATGCCTGGGGTCGCCCGCCTCTTCCCCTGCCCCTCCTCCTTTCTGCATGGCCGAGTCCAGCCAGGGTTAGCGCTGTCCCACTGGGGAGGGAAGAGGGCTCCGCCAGAGCTCGGGCCCCTCCCCAGCATCGGAGCAGACCCCCACCTAGCCTGCTGAACAGGCTCCCCCCCAGCTCTGGGGCCCGAGGTAGCACCTGAGTTGCTGACTGGCCTCCTTGCAGGGGCAGGCCCAGTCTCCCTCCTGGAGCATGCCAGGGGAGGCTGGCCCAGCCCGACCGAGCACAGGTCCACCCTCCTGCTGTCCTCCAGTGCGAAGGGCAGGCCTCACTGAACCTGAAAACCTGGGTCCCCAGCCCTTCTGAGCACTGAACTTCTCAGCCCCCTGCCGTCTTGGCCAGCCCAGCCTGACGTGCTGCCAGAGGCCTTACGGGGCCTCGTGGTGATGGGGGAGCCTGACCCACCACCCTGGTGGCCAAGTGTCCCAGCTCCACTGGGCCCAGGGCCCCACCTCAGGGCCTCCCGTGAGCCTGCACAGGGCAGGCTGGCAGCAGGGCACGCAGACCAGCAGGACTGCACCTAGGGGTGACTGGACGCCACGTCACCCGCTCTCCTCCCTCTGGCCAGGACCGAGCTCAGCGACCACCTGGACGCCATGGACTCCAACCTGGACAACCTGCAGACCATGCTGACGAGCCACGGCTTCAGCGTGGACACCAGCACCCTGCTGGACGTGAGTCCCAGCCCTGCCCGCCCTGCGCCCAGCCCACCCCGCTTGCAGGGCAGTCTGACCACCCCCCCCCCTTCCCTGCAGCTGTTCAGCCCCTCGGTGACGGTGCCCGACATGAGCCTGCCCGACCTGGACAGCAGCCTGGCCAGTGTGCGTAGGCGGGGCGGGTGGGGTGGGCGGGGCAGGGGGTGGGGCCTCGGGGGAGCTTTCACTGTGCTCCCTCTTGCTGCCCTGGCAGATCCAGGAGCTCCTGTCTCCCCAGGAGCCTCCCAGACCTCTGGAGGCAGAGAAAAGCAGCCCAGACTCAGGTGAGCTGAGCCCCCCGCCCCCCCCAGCACCCCGGCACCACTGGCACCCTGACCCAGTCCCACCCCTAGGGAAGCAGCTGGTGCACTACACCGCCCAGCCCCTGCTGCTGCTGGACCCGGGCTCCGTGGACGTGGGGAGCAGCGACCTGCCGGTGCTCTTCGAGCTGGGGGAGGGCTCCTACTTCTCCGAGGGAGACGACTACTCAGATGACCCCACCATCTCCCTGCTGACGGGCTCAGAGCCCCCCAAAGCCAAGGACCCCACTGTCTCCTAGAAGCCCCAGGAGGAGAGCCAGCCTTGGGCAGGGCTGCTGTCGGGGAGCCTGGTCCCCTGGCTGGCAGGGGGGTGGGGGCAGGGGGCGGCGCTCGGCCCCCGGCCAGCACTGAGGGCCTAGCCCTGTGAGCTACGGCTCCCCTGGGCTTCACGGCCACACTCAGACTGACCAGGACGCAGGTGTTCATAGAATTGTATTTTGGATTTTTACACGAGAGTCCCCCTTTCCCCTTCCATAGAGATATACAGATATATACGTGGACGGACAGACTGATGAGCCAGGCAGAGATTTATAAACAACGAGCTCTGTGTGTGGTCTCCCTGTCTGTTCCTCCTACCAGAGTGCGGGCGGGGGTGGGGGTTGGGGCATGATGATGAGGGGCGCAGGGTCTTGGAAGGGGCTGGAGGGAGGCAGATGGACACAGCACGCCAGAGCCTACTGGCTCCCCTGGGCCGCATGTGCTCAAAATTTCTTTATAAAGGGACCAGGGCGGGGTCAGCACAGCCCACAGGAGGCCTGTGGTCAGGTCTGCACTAAAGGACCAGGTGGGTGCATTGGGTCAGCACTGTGGGCCTTGAGTGAAGGAAGCACAGGCCCACCTCCTGAGTCAGGCAGCTGGGGGTGCAGAGGTGCACATAACGTAGGAGGCGGGCCACAGCAGCCCTTGCGGTGCCCTGCACCCCCAGCTCAGCCCTGCTCACCGTCCTTGCTGATGAGTAAGGCTCAGGGTGGTGGCTGCCTAGGAGGCAGGGGTCAGGGAGACGCTGCCTACACCCGCTGGAGACCAAACAGTGCCTAGCCAACCAGTCTCTCTCGCCCAGACAACCACTATGGGCTGGAGTGGCTTCTGGTTGGGGCAGAGCAGTACAGCTGGGTCCACTGCCCAGGCACCACCTCAGGCACCCATCTCATCGGGCCACAGCTGGTGGTCAGGGCACACCTGCTTGGTACAACCTCAGGGTTTCCAACCCAGGCAGCAGAGCCACTAGATGGGGGAACAGCCCAGGGCTTCCCTGTCTCGCTGCCAAGCTCTTGAGTGGCAAGCTCTGGGACCGAGGTATCCTGAGGGCCACACCCAACTGCCTGGTGAGGGCCTGGAAAAACGGGGAGCCCCCATCAGGCTGACCTCTGCCCCTTGGGGGCAGAGAGGGAGGCCCTCAGTGAGGGCTGGGCCAGACCACCCACCTTGTCCAAGCAGCCCAGAGCCCAGCCCAGGTGAGCACCCCAGCACCAGTCTGCACAGGAGCCTGTGCACATGGCCTCTGAGACCTCTGCAGCCTTGCCTTGGAGTCTTTGCTGCCCCTCAGGTCGGCCTGATTCTCGACCCTCTTCCACACCTTGGCCTCTGGCCTGGCCCAAGTTGAATCCACTTGTGTGCAGACCTCAGGCACAGGGGGCCTGGGAGCACAGAGGCTCCACCTTGCAGAGCAAGACATATGACCACAGAGCCCTGTGAGACAGGGAGGGTCACCCCAGCCCCAGCTCCTCTCCAGGCGCTGGGGCCCCCTTCCCACAGCATGGCCCTGGGGGGCCCTGAGGGAGCCCACGTGGGAGGGCCACCCCCTCCTGCCAGCCCTGTGCCCTGGAGGCTGAGGGAGCTCACTGTGCACAGCACTTTATTGACACATTCAGACCCTTGGGCGGGATCTGCAGGGTTTCCAGAACATGGGCACCTCCTGTGGGCCTGAGCTGCGCCGGGCCTTCCATCCCCTGGCCAGGAGGGAGGCCCTTGGGGGCCGAGAGGCCTCGTGGGGGCCAGAAGGCAGCTTCTACCAGCCAGGCCCCCTCCACTGTGCCCAGGTGGGGATGGGCTCCAGTTCAGTCACCGGCGGCAAGGCGAAGCAGTTCAACACCCATGAGGGCACCAGCCTGGAGGGGCTCAGGCCCCGGCTGTCGGGGCCTCGTAGTTGAGCACGTAGTAGTCGTGGACGTACATGAGGACGGCCACCGGCTGCCCGATGATGAGTGATAGCCACACGGCCGCGTTGCCATAGTTCCCACGGAAGAAGCGGCCCACTATCCAGGCCAGCGGGATCTGGGGACACGGGACGGGAGTGAGCCTCCATGCCCACAGGGCGTGTTTGTGGGTGGGGGTCCGGGGCTGCTCACCTGTGCCATCATGCCGGTGAAGGCCCAGAGGCGGAACATGCGCAGGGGGATGCTCACCAGGTACTAAGGGGAGAGAGGCATCAGCTGAGCCCCTGCCCCCACCTCAAGGGGCAGGGCATGCCCTCAGTGCACTGACCTCGTGGAAGAAGGCGGAGGCCAAGAACACCCCTGTCCTGGCTACCCACTTGCTGCTGCCCCGCCGGAGCATGGGCTTGTAGAAGTGTCTGTGGGGGAGGTGGCAGTGGTTAGGGCACCCAGCCACACGCCCCCACCCCTACCCCCAGGTGCACACCCACCTGAGGCACCACTTGTGAACAGGAATGTTCCAATTCTGCCAGAAGTAGGTGATGGACTCCGAGTTCCTGTGGAGGCGGGGCGGGGTGGGGTGGAGTGGAGTGGGTAGGGGCTTAGGCCCCAGCTCCAGTGAGGGTCCCACCACCCCCATCTGCGCCCCCGCCCCAGCGGGGCCACCCACCACCAGTCCCGGTAGAACTCGCGGTCTCCAAACTGCATGAGCTCGGCCACGGCGTTCAGGCAGGAGTGGAAGAGCCAGTAGAAGAAGATGAGCCAGATGAGGTGGTTGGGGACCTGTGGAGAACGGGTGCCAGGTGCCAGGACAGCCCCACCCGCTCCCACGCGCCCCCACCCAGCAGGCCACTCACCGCCAGTTTCAGGAGGCGCTCCACGATGCGGGAGTAGTCCATGTCCTGTGGACACAGGGCACAGCTGGCTCCCTCAGCCCTGCCCCCGGAACCCACCCTGCCAGGTCTGCCTGCTCACCTTGAAGGGCTTCATGGAGTTCTGGATGGCCGGGACCATCCACTGCAAAAAGCGCGGTGTCAGCTCCCCGACGGCCCCGGGCCCTGCCCCCACCCTCAGCCCCACCCCCCGCCCGGGCCGCGTACCTGCTGGATCAGCCCCACCTGGAGCTGGGTGAGGAACAGCTGCGGGAGGAAGCAAGCGGACAGTGAGCTGAGCCCCCGGTGCTGGCAAGCCCGCCCACCCTGGCCGGCGAGGCCCCGCCTCACCATCTCCAGGAGTCGCCGCAGCAGGAAGCGCTTTCGGATGCGGGGGGAGCGGGGGAAGTTGAGCTCGTAGCACAGGGTAGGGGCGAAGAGGAAGTAGTAGAGATCTGGAAGGGAGGGCGGGGCTAGCAGAGCAGGCCGCCGGGCAGCCCCCCCAGCCCCGGGCAGGGTCCTCACCGCGGTAGGTCAGGTTGTCGGGGTAGCTCACGGTGCGCTGGGCCGCTCCCCCGTTGGCCTTCTTACCTGCCAAAGCTACGAGCAAGCGGCAGGGGGCGGGGCGGGGGTGAGCCGAGCCCCTGGCCGGTCCCGCGGCAGGTGGCAGCCCAGTGGCCCCAGCCCGGGGCAGCCCTCACCAGCCTTGGCCTTGGCCCCAGCCCTGCGCTCTCGGCACCAGAGATTGACGTCCCGGTAGGAGAACAGCTTGAGGAAGAGGATGGTGTAGACCATCAGGGCCAGCACGGAGCCCACTGTGGGAGAGGCAAGCTCAGGCCACGCCCCCGAGCTGCTGGCCAAGACAGCATGGGATGGGGCGGGGTGGGGGGGCGGCCCACCTGGAGTGATGGACTCGAGGAGGAAGGCCACCGCCGCTGGGAAGCAGAGAATGGTGGCCAGGTTGACCCCGTGCAGCAGCAGCCCCGCCTGCTCCGTCAGGGCTCCCTGGAGTGGGGGAGCAGAGCGCTCAGCCAGGGCCCCTCTCCCTGGTCAGAGGACCTCCCTGGGGAAGTGCCGCCAGGCCTGAGGTGCAGCCCTTCCCAGGAAGGCCGTGCAGGACCCAACACCCTGAAGCACAGTGGGACCAGGTGGTGGCCCACCCTAAGCCCGACTGGTAAGGAGCTTGAGGCAGGTCAGGGGCGGGCGTGAGGGCACTGCTTACCACAGCCAGGCGCTTCTCCACCTGGAACGCAGCCACGGCAAAGATATTGGCCACTGAGGACAGAAACAACCCAGGGCAGGTTCAGGCCCAGATCAGCCCTGTCCCGCCCACCGCCGGCCTGAGGCCTCCTGCGCACCCAGCTCACCAATGACCAGGCACAGGGCTGGCCAGCTGTAAGGGTCCTTCAAGAACAGAGACACCACCTGGATGGGGTCCACCAGGATGCCGTACCTGCAGACGCAGGTAGGTGAGGGTCTGCGTGGGCGAGGGGTGAGGTGGCAGGGGCTGGGGCAGGCTGGGGCCCACTCACTTGATGAGGTTCTCTAGAAATAACCGTGCGTTGCTTAAGATCTGCAATAGAGAGAGAGGGGCACAACGCTGTCAGCCACGGCCCCAGAACACCCACCCCAGCTCCTGCCAGCACTCGCAGCTCAGGACAGCAGCCTCCATCCTGCAGGCCCAGCCCTGCGGGACCTCACGCCAAGCTCCGAGACTCCCCACCCATGGCCTGGGCACCCACGCAGGGACAGGCAGCCCCTACCCATCTGGAGCCAACCACAACCTCAGGTGCCTGTGCTGCCACGGCAGAAGAAACCCGCTGCCCAGCGGCTGTCCTCCATCCCACTGAGCGGGTCAGCACCTGCAGCCACAGCGACAGCCCCAAGCCCCAGCGAAATCCAAGCCTGCCCAGCGCGCTGCCACCCGCTCAGGGCTCCACCCTGCCAGCTGGGCCCATCCTCACAGGCGGGGTGTGCCCACGCCCTCAGTGGGGTGGTGGGAAGAGCAGGCCAGTCCTGAGGGGCCAGGGAAGCTGGGCCTGGGTCTCCACCCCTACTCACACCCCCGCCCACCTCAGCCACTCCTGCAGCAGCAGCAAAGGACGGGTCCCCTGTCACAACGAGCTCTTGCCAGTGGCCTGGGGCCAGATGCCTGGCTGCCCTCTGAAGCGGCAGGGGCCGCCTCCTCCACCCTCAAGGCTCAGGTCCCATGGGGGTTTCAGAAGGCTCTGTGGAAAAGTGATGCTTCTCCAGGCGACATGGGTGAAGTCCCCTACCCAGAAGGCTTCCCGAGGTGACAGGCTCGGAGATGCGGGGGCCACCTGCCACACCGTCCCCCAGCTAAATGCCTAACCATCCAGCTTACCAGGACACACGTGGTCCTGCAGTGTCTGCCCACTGGCAGTTGCCTGTCCTGAGAGCCCACCGCAGGCAAGAGCTGGAGCTGCTAAGAGGCCCACCCCATCTGGAAGCCCAGGCTGCAGAGAGGATGCAGCAGGCGGTCCAGCTCCGGGCGGGGGGGGGGGGGGGGGCGGGGGGGGCGCGGGCGGAGCTTTGTGAGTGCACCAAAGGGCCAGGAGGCCAGGGGCTGCAGGAGAACAGACAGGCTGCTGAGGGCCTGCCCTGCACAACCGCCTCGCCACAGTCCTGGACCAACCATGGCCTCCAGAGACGCCTGGACTACCGGATCTGGACTGGCGCACGGCCCCCACCACTCCCAGGGGACCGTCCGAGACCACAAACGGAAGCGTGGGGGCCCCTGGTACACAGGCAGCCTCGGGAGCCACACCCAGGGCAGGCAGACACGTCAGCTGGAGGGGCAAAGGCCTCAGGCCACATCAGCCCTGAGCAGTGGGGCTGGGCCCAGACGGGCCTCACCCTGCCCCGCCCTGAAGGCTGCCCCTGGGGTCCCTGCACTCCAGCTGCTGCTGGACAGGTCTACTGGGGCCCGGCAGCAGTGGCCTCGGCCAGGTCAGATCGAGGCGGACACAGGACTTCAGTCCTGCTCCCCGTAGGGCTGAGGAAGGGGCCGGGGTCCCGCAGAGTGCGGCCTGGAGCTGGTTCGCAACCACCCAGGCGCTCCACACCCAGGAGGGCAACTTGGAACAGAAGAGGAAGTTCTGCATAGACTCCCAAGACCACTCACCTGTGCTGCCAGGGAGGGCCTGGGCCCACAGAGCAGCCATCCCCCACCCAGGGCCACCGGACGGTCACTGCCTACCCTCTCCTGCCCCGTGCCCACCACAGAGCGCCTGGGAGGCTCCAGTGCTCCCCGGGGCAGAGCCTCCAGCTCAGAGGCTCCCAGGCTGCCCTCTGCAGGCGTCTCCTGGGATTCAGCAAGGATGGGGTGAGCATGCTCCCCTTGGGGCCCCGGGGTACAGCTGCTCCAGGGACCCCCACTGCCAGCCCAGAGCTCCACTCACCCCAGCTCCACAAGCACAGACACCCACCCCGGGAGCAGAGCCCATGGCCCCCCAGCCGTCAGGACCCCAGCTCCAAGGTGCCACTTGGTGCTACATACCAGCATCACCACACACCAATTCAGGATGCCGCGGTAGTTGCTGAAGCCACTATCAGAACTGAACAGGGAGTCTTGCAGGCGGTGACACCTGGAGAGCGGAGACGGGCACTCGGAGCAGAGCATCTGGAGCAAGGCTGCCCCGCTGCCCACACACCCCCTCCCCGGGCAGGGTCACCAGGGGCCCGCCACTCCCACTGGGGGAAGTGGCATGGTGGGGGGGGTGCCACAGGTGCTGGCGAGGCAGGACGGAAGTGGGGAGGGGGCAGACCCCCTGCAGCAGCTGGTCCCTCCTGGCACCCCGGTAGCCCAGGGGCCGCCATTCAAACCACCCATGCCCTCCGTTTGGCCCTTCCAGAGGGGAGGACCCAGCCTTCACGTGAGCCTGGGCGGAGGGCCACACGAGCCCCTCTGGGGGCTCGGCACCTGGAGTCCACTGCAGAAGCCAGCAGGGGACTTTCAGAGCCCACCTCTGAGAGCCCCGCACCCAGTGCTGGGTCTGGGGGAGACGGAAGCCAACCCTCAGCTGGAGGCAGCTGAGGTGGAGGGGTGCAGCTCAGTCCAGGCCCAGCCCCACTGGCGGATTCTAAGCGGCAGCCCCACCTCCCACCAACCAGCCCGCCACCAGGAGGCCATCCAGGATGTTGAGCAAGGCCTCCAGTTTTGTAAGAGGAGAGGCCGGGGCTTCCCTTTCCCTCATGTGGACACACGTCCCCAGGAGTGGGGCACCAGAGAACAGCCAGCCTCCAGGGGCGGCTGGGGTCAGCACTCAGATGGCTGCACCCAGGAGACGGACGGCTGGGGAAGATGAGGTGCCAGCATCCTCAGCTGGGCAGCTCTGAGAGTCTGGCCCCCCCACCCCAGGCCCTGTTGCCTGGCCTGGCCTGCCCACGCACCTCCTCCAGGTCTGTCCTGGGCTGCACATGCAGTGGGGCTCTGAGCCCCCAGGGTCTCTTCTTCGTGACTCTCTGCACCTGCCTTTTGGCAAGGCGAGCAGGGCTCCCAGGCCCAACTATCCCAAAAGGACAGTCTGTGGGGGTGTCCACTTGATGGACCTGCCCAGAACCCCCCAGATCCAGCCCATTCACTGTCCCTGGAATCGTCCCAAAGCCACCTCATGCTACAACCTGCCAGTCACCATCTGCATGTCCAGGTCTGGCACCACACACCCAGGGGACGGTTTCACAACAGTGTGACCCCTGCCACCTTGGGGTCACCATGAAGACCACACTGACCAGATGTGCAGCAGTCTCTAAGATGAAAGTAGGGGAGGGGAAAGGGGGGCATTTCCCAATCCTGACAACAAGTAATGTTATTAAAGCTTTTCCAGATCCCTGCTGTCAAGTTCCTGAGGCCTGCCCCCAGCCACCATACAGACCCCTCAGGTCCCTCCATTGGCCTTCTGACCATCCCACCCGGGCAGCGCCCTGCCCCCAGAGGTCAGAGGCCCTGAGCAGGAAGGAAGCCCACTGCCCACCAATCCCCACAGAGGTCCAGCCCCATGGCACAGTTCACTGCAGTGGACCAAAGGGCAGCAGGCATGGCCAGCGTGGAGGTGGGGCCTCACCCAGAGCTTCTCCGTCACCCTCACCCTGACTGAGGCGCTAGCTGAGCCTCTGTGCCCCCCAGAGGTCCCCACCTGCTCCCCAGTCCCACCCAGCCAGCAGGGCCATTCTAACTCATCACAGTCGGCACCTCATTTGACCTGCACATCAGCACTGGGAGGTGGGCACATGGGGAAACTGAGGCTCACCGAGCTTCCCAACTTGCCCAGAGACACAGCCCCAAGTGGGGATCACACGTGTGGGGCCATACGGCCCAGCTCCAGGGCCGAACAGAACAAGGAGGGACAGGGTGCCAGCTCGCCTCCCCACTGCCACCTCCTCAGCACTTCCTGCACCCAGCCTCTAGGCCCTGGGAGAGCCTCTGGACTAGAAAGCCGTGCCTGGAGGGCCCATGAACCAATGGTTGGAGGACGCACCAGGCGTCCGGGCAGAGGGGAGTGTGGAGGAGCTGGAAGGGACACGCTCAGAGGCGAGGCAACAGCAGTGGCCCTCCTTCCGGCACACAGCCACACCTCGCTGCCGGAAGGAGTGAGCTCACACCTGGCGCCTGACCCCGCCTGCCCAGGCCTAGGTGAGCAGGAAGTGTCTGGAAGGGCCTGAGGAGGAAGAGAGAGGAACAGGCAGGGAGGCGGGGAGGCAGAGGCGATACCAAGAGTAGCCAGACCAAGGC
Organism: Dama dama; assembly: GCF_033118175.1. Taxonomy (NCBI): domain Eukaryota; kingdom Metazoa; phylum Chordata; class Mammalia; order Artiodactyla; family Cervidae; genus Dama; species Dama dama. The sequence goes on along the minus strand of NC_083701.1, from coordinate 1,686,845 downwards.
CCGGCCCCTGCCCCAGGAGGCCCCCTGCCCTGTGGCATGTGGCCTGGGGAACAGGCACACACAGCTGCATGTCCTGGAGATCAGGAGGGGCTCTGGTGGCCCATCCCCACCACCAAATGCTCCTCTTCCCGAGGGCCCAGACCTCAAGGGTGGACCATCGAGAGGACAGGAGTGGCTTCTGGCCATCTGGCCCGTGTAGAGCAGGCAAGTGACGGCCCATCCAGGGTGACAGCTTGGCCCAAAGCTGGTACCCGCCCCCACCTCATACAAAGTGACCCCAAATTCAGCTCCCCAGGAGTGGGCAGAGGGGCCTCTGGGCCTCCTGGCCTTTGCAGCCGCCCCCTCAGGACCAGTAGGGGCCAGTAGGAAGCCAGCGCCACGCGCAGAGCCACCCTCCCCATGGTGTCATCCTGAACTCTGCGCCCGACCTTTGCTCTCACTCTTCAGGGCTGAGGCTATCTTATCTCTCAGGTGAACTGTGTGCCCCCCAAGGGCAGGGACAGTGCCTGCACCCCAGCTGCCCTTGTCTCTCCCCTCCCCACAGCACCCAGTGAAGAAAATAGCAAATCCTTGCTGACTGACTGACCTGTTGCCCACTTCCTCCTTCATAGCCTTTAGCTCTGGAGCTGATCCCAAAGCCAAAGCCCCTGAGAGCCCTTGACCAAGATGAGGGTCAGAGCTTGGGGGAGGGGCATGGAGGATGGCAAAGGGGGCGCCTGGAGGCAGCCAGCCTTAGCCGATGCCCACATGGGTCAGATCCTCCCCTTCAGCCACAGCTTGCTCCCCCCACATCAATCCTTCAGCTAAGCAGGGCGCCCACCTGTGGGTGTGCGCACTTCCAACTCCTTCCCTGTACCCCAACCAGGGGTGAGGGTCCCATTACAGGGCCCACTTTGACCCTAGAGCAGGCATTTGTGCTGGTAATAAGCAGGAGCCCAGGCCAGTCAATCACCAGGTGACGGATGAGGGACCTTTGTGAAGACCATTCTCTGGAGGGTCTGCAAGGGATGAGAAATCCCCTCGCACTGCCCCTTCCCCTGTTCTCCACCGGTCCACCCTCCTCCTCCGGGAGCTTTATCAACCCACAAGGCATTCCCTCATAGCCCTCAGGAGAGACCCCCGTATCTCCTTCCAGGTAGAGGACACTGTGCGTGGTGGGCTCACCCTGCGAAAGCCTCAGAACGCACCTAAGGAAGGCAGAGGGAGGGCGTCTAGAAGCTGAGCCACTGCCCTCCCCTCGGCCCCCGTACCTGGGTGTCTCGGGCAGGAGACCCTCCGCCCCCAACCTCCCGCTAAGTTTCCCCGCGAAGGCCCGAGGGGCACAGTCCTGGCGCCAGACTCTCGGACTCGAGCCCAAGCTGCCGCCGACAGGCCTGGGGCAACAGGTTGGATCGCAGGGGCCCCGTATCAGGGGTCAAAGGTTAGGGGTCACGCGCACCGCTACCTCAGGTCCCAGTGGCCGCTGCCCACGTCTACGTCTCCGTCCTTGTCTGTGTCCCGAACCGGCGCGTCCCCTCCAGCGCCCACATCCCGCACCTCCTCTTCCGCTGCCGCGTGGCCACTGCCGCCCTGGATCGAAGGCCGCGACCCCGTCCTCCGGCGCCGGGAGCCGCCCGCGCCGCCGCGGTCGCCCATGGCCTCAGCCCGCACCCCGCCGCGGCCAAGTCGTAGCCCGCCGGGGTGGCAGCACCCGAGGCCTGTGGCCCCGCCTCCGGACCCTTAGCCAACTGCCGCCACCGCCTCTACTACGCCACTGCCGTGGTCCGCGCCGCCAATCAGCGCGTGCAAACCCGTGCCAGCAGGCTCCTCCCGAAGTCCTGGGAAGCGTAGCTCCCGGAGCGGCTAACTGGCCAGCGGCCGCGGCTCGCATGCCTTTGTAGTCCACTGGTTCGCGGTGCACCCTGGGAGTTGTGGTCGCCGCGGGAGCGCGGGGCACCCTGGAAGTTGTAGTCTCCTGGCAAATACAACCCCAGACTGACGAGAAACACGCGGGGCTTCCTGGCAGCTGCAAGCCTCTCCTGACCGCTGCCTGCCCCTTGTCCCGCTCTATAAACACAGGATTTCGTCATTTCTCAGCTCAGGCGCGGAGTGTGGGGTTGCAGTTATTTATGAAACGCCTAGTGCGTTTACGTCAGGCTGACACCCAACGCGTCTACCGAACGTGCATCCCGCGGCGCGGTCATGTTCTGTGAACCCAATAATTACCACCGTAGACACCCGCTTTTCCTCCGCTTAGGCTGTTCAAACACGCTACAGGTCAGAGGATGGAGGGGGAGAAAGGCCGCAGTCCTCGCATCCCGAGACTTGTGCCATGCCCACCTGTTCCCAGGGTGGCCACCTCTCCCCTGCCCAGGCCCCCACAGTAGACACGCCAGCCCGCCTTTCCACCCGCCCCGCTTCTGCCTTCATCCGCAGACTTGCAGAACTTCCCGCCTTTCCCACTTGGGCCAGTTTTGCCAGGGCGTTAGGATTCTGAGGTGTTGATTCGCAGGAACCCAGAGGTTTCTGTTTCATTGCACAGTCGGCAGTCATCCAGTCGCTGAATGAAGCAACCACTACACCAAAACAACTGCACAGTGCGCGGCAAGGCCGATCTTACTTGGTTTCACAAGCATTTGGCAAAGAGCATGGAGTGTGAGCATCCTGGATCTCCAGATGCGAGGGTTCACCGGGAGTTTAGGCCTGGTTTACACAAGAAACACCCCTAGCCACAAAACCCACTCCGTTCACTCCCATGGGGTAAGTAAAGCTGGGAAGACCGCCTCTCTGAAAGCAAATAAACCAAGAGGGTCAGCCTGAGATCAAGTCTCCTTCCTGCCGGACTCGCTCCTGACCCCCTCACCTCAACCAACAAGCACCCGGGACCCTGGTGACATGTTCTCCCACCGGACCATTTTCGGCTGAGGCCAGCCTGACATCCTTACCTGGCAGGCTGGGGCTACCTGGCCCGTGTCTTGGAGTAGCGTGCAGAAGGGCCCGCCCTCATCGGGCTGGAGAACCCCTCTTGCCTGCCCAAAAGGCCCGGCCTCGGTGGGTCAAGAGCATCCCCTTAACCAGTGTCCAAGCACCTTTGTCTATTCATAGGCAGAGTTGGGCCACTCAGTGCTACGACTCTCAGTATAGCTCCCAAGGGAGGATGGAAGGAGGAGAGAGTCCTCTCAGGAACCCGCAGCAGGGCTGAGTCCCGGGAGCTCTGCCTTTCCCTCTCCATTCCCTCTCCCAGGCAGCAGGTGGGAAGCCCCCTAACCCGCGCGCACCCGTCCCTGGGCGCCTTCGGGACTTGCCATCCTTCTGTACCGAGCCGTGACTAGAGGGCTGGCCTCGCTGGCATGCTGATTGGCAGAGGAGAAGATTGACGGCTCAGGCTGCCTGTTGGCCTGGAGAGGCAGAGCACAGTAGCCAATGACGAGTGAAGGTACGTGTTGGGGGCGACTCCCTGTGTCGGCGTCCAGGTTCCTTGCCGTCAGCTAACAGGAAGCAGCCGGAGTGAGGAGACCAGGGTGGGTCTAGGGTAATCAAAGAGAACCGATCTGCCCGGGGACGTGAGGGAACCAAGGGTTCCACCACTGGAGTTGAGAGAGATATCAGGGCCTCAAGCCAATGGGAAGGCACGGACTGCGGAGACACCAATCAGGAAGGGCCTCTGTACGAACGCGGGGCGGGGCCTGTTTGAGGAAGGCGGGGCCCATGACTGATACAGGGCGGGGCCTCCGGGGAGGGCGGGGCCTCCGGGGAGGGCGGGGCCTATAGCCCTGGCACCTCTGGATCCTGGGTGAGGTGCTGCCAGGGCCACAGCGAAGAGGCACGAGGGAAAAGGTTAAGGTAGGTGGGGTTGTTTGGGGACAAATGTGTGCGTGAGGAGTTGTTGAAGAAAGAAAGCTCAATGAGGAATCTCCCCTTGGTGGAAGCAACATCTGGCTTGGGACGAGGAATCTGCAGGCTGGCCGAATGAAGAGCTGGAAGGGTTTGGGGATTTAGAAACAGCCTTGGGCTGACTCCAGGTTGGAGGCGCCTTGGGCCCGTGAGAGATGACCCTGGACACAGTGGTCAGCAGCCTGCACCACACCACCCATCCTCTGGATTGCAAAGTCCTGTTCATGGACACCTGTGGAGACAAGGCTGGGCCTGTCCCAGGCACTGGGGAGGCAGCCTCTATCCGTTGTCCACCCCGGCCACCCATCAGAGTCCTGAAACAGTCAGTCCAGGCCCCAAAGCCGAGGAGCCTTGGGGAGGAGTGGGCTTCTAGGAGCCTCTCTTCCTGCCAATGGGACCCACTCAGGTATTCAGGTTCAGATGGGTGGGGTGTTGGGGCAGAAAAAGTGTTAGTCGCGTCCAATTCTTTGCAACCCCATGGACTGTAGCCCACCAGGTTCCTCTGTCCATGGGATTCTCAGGCAAGAACACTGGAGTGGGTTGCCATCCCTTCTCCAGGGGATCTTCCCGTCCCAGGGACTGAACCCAGGTCTCCCACATTGCAGGCAGATTCTTTACGGTCTGAACCACCAGGGAAGCCCCATTTGGGTAGGGCTTTAGTCAAAGGCAGCCCTTGACAAGCTGCTTCTCTCCCTGAGGCTCAGACTCTTCATATGCAGATTGGGCAGTGATGCCTACCTAAGCTCTACCAATAACCAATAACCGGGGCTTTCACCCTGAGGTTGTTAAGCTGACAGTGCTCCCCAGGAGGGGGCGCCACCTCAGGTGGTCCGCCCTGAGCAGCAGGTCTACTGCAGGTCAGGCCCCCCTGCTGTCCACACCAGTGGAGTCTGGTGGGCCTGTCCCCTGCCAGGGTGCAGACAGCTGTGCTGGCCCTGCGCTAATCCAGTTTGACCACATGTCACCAAAGATTTGGAGCCTCTTAGCTCGTGACTGCCTACCTGGTTGCCAAGGGCATTTCCTGGGGCAGGGGTCTATGTTCCTTGGTTGTCTGAGCCCAGCACAGCCCTGCCATTCATCTTCTCAACTTGACTCAGCCTGTCTGGAGCCCAAGGGCTGGGGTGGCCGTGGGAAGTTCTTATTCCTTGGTTATCTCCTCCCCACAACCAGCCTGGTCCAGCTACCAAGGAAGGCCTCCTCAGTGTGGGGACATGTCCCCTGAATCCGGAAGTCAGGATGTGGAGAGCAGGCTGCAGGAAGGGGTCTGCAGTCCCCATTTCTCCAGTGGCACTGAGGAAGGCTTGTTTGGCTGTCAGGCCTGTCGGGGCAGCAGCAGGTCCTACCAAAAGAGTGGGGATACCCTAGGCCACAGGATTTACAGGCCCTGCTGTACCCACTGTGGCGGTTCTAGATCAGTCCTGGGCTAGACTTGACTTAGGCTCCCCACTTCCTGGCACAGAGAAGATTCACCTGCCACGGGAGGAAAGCCAGCTGCTTTGCCTTCAGGAATGTCCTCTTGCATTTGGTCTGCCGAGCCGGCCCTCCAGGGTGGAAGACTGTCCCCTTGCCAAAGAAAACACATGTGCAAAAGGCAGCGGTATGACTCCTGGGCTGCGTGGGTAGACTGCCACTCCCAGTGCAGTGCCTGCACCTGCCTGGCCTCTGAGATGCTGCAGGCCCAGAAAGATGCCCCCCAGACTCCTCAGTGTCTCCTGCGGCGCGGGCCCAGCCTTGTATACATCAGCCCGACACTCCAAGTTCTATCAAGAGTGGCATTTATTCTCCTCGTGGAGGTGCGGCGCTCCGGGGAGCTGGTGCTATTGTGCTTAGGAAGGAGGTCTGTCCGTCCGTCCGTCTGTCCGGCCGGCCCGGCCCCAAACGGGGGCGGAAGAGGGGCGCGGCCCGAGTAAAAATCCCGGCCTGTTCCGGGTGGGAGTATGTACAAGGCGGCGGGGTGCAGGCGGAGGTGGGGGCAAGGCGGGCCGGCAGCCGCAGCCCCCACCTGAGGGCCCCCGCATCTCGGGCCCTACTCATAGAATCAGTACAAAATAGGTGCTACCTAAACGTTCCTTCTACCTGAATTCGCTAAGTCGGTTATTGTGCTGCTTAGTTATGGGGGCGGGAGGGGGCCCATGGCTTTCCACGGCGGCGGGGTGTGGGGAGAAGCGGGAGACCCTGGCCAGCCCACGGCCCTCCGGCCTTCTCCTTAGGTAGGTAGGTAGATAGGCGTGTAGGGTAGGGTGGGGCACCTGTGTGTGCCTGTGCATGCGGGTGTGCCCAGCACAAGTGGGCAGGCCCCGGTCTGGGAGCTGTGTGAACACTGAGCTGGGATGGAGGGGTCTTGGACATGAGCCCTGCTGTGCCGGGCCCTGAGGCCCAGGTCCACCCCTGTGGGAGCCACTGGGCCTGGTACCCACTGGGATAGGGCTGGCCAGGTCAAATGCTCCAGCATGCACCTTGTCCTCTGACCCGGGACCCTGGCCTGACGTGACAAAGCTGCCATTGCCAGGGGATGGAAGGAATGGGATTCGGTATGGGTGGCCCTGGTGGCGCTGGGCCTTGGGGCCCGGGTCTGTGCCATCTGAGCTGAGGACCCAGGCCCAAGTCAAAGCAGAGCCCCCTGTGCCTAGCACTGGCCCCACGCTGGGGCGGGGAGGAGTGAGGGGCCCACGCTTGGGTCTAGGGACCGCGGCTTTCTCTGCGCCTGTGACCATCCCTAGCCCACCAAAGCCGGTTGGATCCCTCCACCAACATGCACCTTCCCTCAGGTCGTCGCACTCCTGGAGGACTCAGCAGTGGGCCTGGCACATAGTAGGTGCCTAATGCAGGATGAGTGGGTGATGGACGACTGAAGCAGGGGTCTTGGGGACAAACACCGCGCCCCGCCCCTGAAACCATTACACCCGCCGGCCTCTGCCGTGGGGGGGAGTGGGGGGAGGGGAGGGAGGAAGGAGCAGGAGAGGGGGGAGAAAGTCTGCGCGTCCGGCCCCGCGCAGCGTCCCTGATCTAGGGGCCTATGGGGTGGGTAGGGCAGGGGAATACCTGATTCTCAGTAACTCTAGAGGCGGCGGCAGCTTCGCATGCAGTGCGCATTATTGCTCTATAGTCGGCTTCGGACTAACTAAGAGGGACTGGGAGCGGGCAGCTCCGGGAAAGGACGGGAGGGGGGCTGGGGCTGCATGCAGTGACGTCACAAAGGCGGCGGCCAATGGGGCGGGCCCTTGGGGCGGGGTCGTCGCCGAGGCTTTGGCATAGACGGGTGTAAGTTGGCAACAGAGTGAGGGCGGGGTCTGGGGCTCGGGGAGGGGGCCGCCTCTGAGAGGCGGGGCCTGCTGCTCCCGAGAGGCGGAGCCCAGGTGGGCGGGGTTCGGGGGCGGGGAAAATGATTCTGGACATCCCAAGCCCCCTGCGTCGGCGGGAAGGATAGGGGCCTCTGCGCCCCTTCCCGGACCCGAGTGCAATCCGTTCATAAATAAAACGTACAAATACAGAAAGAAAACCCGACGCATCCGCAACCCCCCTAGGGGGCTTTACCCGCAAAGCGAATACAGAGAGGTGTGTAGAGGGCCGTGCCCAGGCCTGCCTGCCGGGCCCCAGGAATCCGTCCTCCAACACCGAATGCCCGGGTACGAGGGAGGGGGCCCCGGGGCAGGGCGGGAGCGGGGTCTGAGGAGGTCGGATAAATCCATGCGGTTTGATATGCGTCATTATTATTCGTTATGGAGGACAGAGCCTGGGAAGCCGGGCTGGAAGAATTCGGATTTGGCAGAGGATGAGAGGCGAGGGTAGGAAAGCGGCTCGGACTGAGGCCCCGGAAGGAACCCAAGGGGGAGAGGTGCCGCCGTCCGCCCCAGTCCCCGATCGGCACGCGTCTAACACTCCCGGGGCTCAGCGGACACCGAGGAGGAGGCGCAGGTAGCCTCTGCGCCCCTCACCCTGCTCCTCCCCCGCTGCTGCTCCCCAACGTCTAGGCCGCAGGCCGGGCTCTGGAAGGCTTGGGAAGGGGTGGGGAAGACCTGAGTCTCTGCCACGCGATCCAGGGGCGCAGAAGAGGGAGGAGGGGGCGCTCCCTACCTCACCCCACCCCGGTCTCAGAGACCTAACTGGGAGATGAGGTTCGGTTCTGGGTCTCCTCGACCCTATTGCTGGGAAAAAGCCTGGGGCACCCTGGAGGGGAAGGGAGGGGGCTCGGGGTGGGTCTCCCCTCGGGACCCTATTGCTTGAAGGGGCCGGGAAGGCCCCTGGCGGGCGGGGCGGGGCCGGGCCCCCTCCCCCTATTGCTGTGAGGAGGGGCCCGCCCTCCGGCCCCTCCGCCTGGTCGCCGGCGGAGACCTCCCTGGGGGCCCGTATTGCTGAGAGCCAACCCGTCTGGCGGAGGTACCGCCGCCCTAGGCCTGCACAGGGCTGAGCTGCGGCGGCGCGGTGGGCGCAGGGGCCGGGGGACCGCCGACGGCGGCGCCCTTGAAGCAGGCCGACTCGTAGTGCTTGTTGAGATAGGACTTGAGCGCGAAGCTCTTCTTGCAGCGCTTGCACTGGAAGTGCTTGAAGGCGGAGTGCGTCTGCATGTGCGCGCGCAGGTTGGAGCGGTCGGCGAAGGCCTTGCCGCAGTGCGCGCAGCCGAAGGGCTTCTCGCCGGTGTGGGAACGCATGTGGCCCTGCAGCAGCCAGGGCCGCGAGAAGGCCTTGCCGCACACGCCGCACTTGTGGCGCAGGTCGTGCGTGAGCAGGTGCATGGCCATGGCCGGCATGGACACGTACACCTTGCCGCACGTCGGGCAGCGCCGCGCCAGCTGGCTGTCCAGGCTGCGGTGCGTCTGCTTGTGGCGGCTCAGGTTAGACGACGTGGCGTACGTTTTGCCGCACTCGCCGCACGCGTGCCGGCCTCCAGAGCTGCCAGCCCCAGGCCCCGCGCGCGCCTCGGTGCCCGCCCCCGCGCGCGGGCCGCCCCGACCCCCAGCCCCCGACCCCGCACCGCGCGTGCCCGCCCCGACCCCGCCTCCGCCGTCGCCGTCGGGGGCAGCCGCCGAGGCTGAGGAGGGGGCGGCGGCGGCGCTGGCGTTGGCTGCCTTACGACGGGAGCGCCCGTCGGTGATGAAGAAGGCGTCAGCTGCGTAGCCCTCGCTGACCGCCGCGTCGCCGTTGATGTAGCCACCCGCGGCTGTGGCCAGCTCCGGGCGCGGGGTGGGAGGCGGCGCCGAGCCCGCGGCCGCCGGGCCCAGCTCTCCCCGCACGGCCGCAGCGTACATGGGCTCCGGGGATGGCCCTTTGAGCAAGGCCGCCTCGGCATCGCCATCGTAGACGGAGGCGGGCCCCGCGTAGTCGTTGAGGTATCCTAAGGGCCGAGGCGGACAGACAGGCAGACAGCGGGAGGGGAACCGGGCAGCAGGCAAGACACACAGGAGGGTGGCGAGAGACACCGGGGCCGGCAAGAAGGGAACGGGGAGGACAAAGGATAAGGGGCCGAGGGAGAGTGGGGCAGGGAGGATGGCGACGGCAGGGAAGGGAGGAGAGAGAGGAAAGATGAGCCGGGGCCCGGCCGGGCTGCACCCCGCCCTCGCTGGAGGAGGGAAAGACTCGCATCTTCGGGCGCGGCTGCCTCCCCACCCCCCCCCACCCCCACCCCCCCGCTTCCGCGGAGCTTCAAGGTCAGGGGGGAGGGGCGGCACTTCCCTCGCCCTCCTTCCCCTCCTCCCCTCCCCCTCTCCCTCCCCCTCGGGTTCTCCCCACTTCAGCAGTTTTCCTTGATTATGCAACACACTGCAGAACCGCAGCGCACAAAGCCAGGACCGCCCGTCCAGGGACCTCGTCGGTCCTGCTCTCACGGTTCCCACTGGCTCATCCACCGTTCCCAGAGCCTGTGTCCAGCCTCGATGCTGCCCTGTTCTGGTGCTCCGGGTCTCCCAACGAGCCTCGGAGAATTCTACCTCCCTTTCATCTTCCAGGTCTCCCACTGCTCACTAGATTTGACCACCTTCCATTCCAGCCCTGTCTCCCTCCATCCACTCTGTTTCTCCCCACTCCACTCCTTTCTGTCATCCTGCACAGTTGGGTACCACCTTGTTCCACATTACCCCCTCCCCCCAGGCCCTAATCCTTTGTGGCGCCTTCCTGAACCCCAGGAAAGGTGACCAGGGAGACACTGTGTTGGAGGCAGTGCCAGGGCATGCAGCAGTGGACACCTTCACAGGGACAAGCTGCAGGCAGGCAGCGTTATTCATGCCTGCAACTGCAGTTGTTCTCAAGGCATGAGATGGATCTCACAACCTCAAAGTCTCAAATACACACCCCACACGATGAAAGAGTCTGGCTTCTTCAGAGTTACCCTCAGCCTCTCAGACTCTGTCAATTCTGGAGTCCCCTCAGGGCGGGCCGCACCCTGAGCCAGGCCTGCACCACCTACTCACGCAGGGTCAGACATGCAGCCAACCAGACACACTCTCAGCTGGGGTTGCCAGTCACATGGGCACATAGCGGCCTCAGAGTCACATGGTCCCATGTAGTGGCACACAAGACAGGCACACACTCATACAGGGTCACACACAAGTGCACATAGTCACATGGCCACACGCAGTCACATGGGTGCACACAGGCTTGCACACAGGCTTATGTTCCTGCAGGTCACACTTGTTTTACCACCCCAGGCTGCTGGCACTCCCAGCCCCCTTGCCCACTTGCTAGCAATTGTCCTTGAATTTGGGCACCCTGACACAAAGAGCCTCCCCTTGCCTCCAGCACTTGGACTTCCCTGCCCACAGCCCACCTGCCCACACCCTTCTCCCTGACCCCGCTCCAGGGACAGGGGCACTGCTGCTGCCTCTGCCCCGACAGGTGGGCGGCCCCCACTGGACCACATGGCTACTCCCTAGAGCTCCTAGCACTTCCTAGCAGGGGAGGCTAGAGGTGCAGCCAAAGAAAAGAAGAGGGTTCTGAGGCAGGCTGTTTTCTGAGTGCGGTCTGCATACATTGCTGGGTCCTGTCATGTCAGCAGGGTCCATTCTGTGTTGGTCAGGGCGTGGGTCAGTGTGTTCTTCCTGTTCCTGACCCCTGTTCCCCTCGTTCTCTCCTGCATCCACGCTCTCCCTACCCAGCCTTGGCTCCGTTCTGGCCTACCTATGTGTTCCCCTCTCCCTACCCCCATCCCCTCCCAGGTCCTCTTCAGCCACTGCCTCCTGCTGGTTCTGGTTCCTCCCGAGCTTATTGCCTAGGGTTCCTGGCCCCTCCAGCCCCACTCTATGACCCTCTACCCCTTCCAGCACTGAGCCCCTCGCCCGCCACCCCCAGCCCCATCCCAACTCGCACCTTTCTCCTGCAGTCGCACGCCGAGGTCGCTCCGGGCGCGCCCGTAGGAGCTCTCGAGGTCTGCTGAGGAGAATGTGTCAAGTTTGACCTTCTTGACCAGGAAGGATCTGGGCATGATTCCTGCGGGGCTCCGGCGCTGTGGGCCTGCGGAGCCGGGACGCGGGGGGGCTGCGGCCGCGGCGGGGCCCCGTCACCATCCGAGGAGCGGCTGAGGCAGCGCGGGTCCCCACTCTGGCGTCTGGATGCTGCCGCGCGGTGCCGTCCTCTCTCCTGCCTGCCCGTCCTGCGTTTCCTCCTCTGCTGCTCCGGACCCCTTTTTCTCCTTCCTTCCTTTTCTTCTATTCTTCACTGCTCTTCTCTTCTCTCTTCTCTTCCTTCCTTCCTTCCTTTCCTCCTCTGGTCCCGGCTTCCCAGCCCGCAGTGCCGCCCCTGGACAGGCGGGGGAGGAGGCTGGGGGGGGGCGGGGAGGGGGGGAGCGGCTCCGTCCCGGGCCCGGAGGCTGCGAGTGGGTGCAGGGCTGGCCCGGCTCCGCGGCCCCCTTCCCCTCCCCCCCGCCGCCGCGGCGGAGCCTCAGTCAGCGACCCCCCATGCCCCCGGAGGTAGCGGCGCGGGGCCTGGAGAAGGCGGCGGCGGCGGTAGTGCCGGCAGCTTCAGCACCGCGGCCAGCGCCGGCCCAGCCAGCACCTCGGCCAGCGACCGGGCGCGCACAGCCCGAGCGAGCGGCGAGGGGCGGGCCGCGGGGGCTCGGCCACCGGGCGGGGGTCCTCGGCGGGGGTCTCTGGGAGGCTTGCTTTATTGTTCTGCAGCCGGAGCGAGCGGCGGCGGCGACGGCGGCGGGCGGGGGGCGGGGGTCCTGGGGGGGAGGGGTGCTCGGGGAGGGCGGGACGAGGGAAGGTGGGAGGGAGGGATGGGGGCTCCGGGGGCGGGGCTCGGCGCTCGGACAGCTCCCGGGCCCAGCCTCCTGCGCCCGCGGCCGCCTCTGCCTGCGGCCCGGCCCAGCCTCCGGCTTTTAAAGCCCAGGAGCGACGGTAGGGGGAGGGAGGGGTGGGGGAGAGGACGGCGGAAATGGTTGCGCGGGGCCTGGCCCCCGCCAGGGTCTCCTGGGAGGGGTCTTGGGGATGCCGCGGCCCCAGCTCGTGTGGAGTTCCCCCAAGAGGCTCCGGGAACGGAGGCCCAGACGTCTGCAGCATTGTGCGGCGTGGGAGGAGAGGTGGGAGCAGACCTAGGGCCCACGAACCCGGACTCGGGATCTTTGAGGGAAGAACACAGGACGGACCCCAGAATGGTCGGTCCGGCCAGCCCAGCTGTCGGGTGTGGAGGCGAGGGATCTGCGGGGGCAGGTGGGGGAGGCGAGCGTAGAAGCAGCGAATGCTGAGGCAGCGAAAGCGCTGTGTGGAAGTGCTGCGCGCACGCTGTGCCGCAGTGTGTCCCTGCCGCTCGGTCACCCGGGCTGACCCTGTGCCCGCTGGAGAGGCCTTCTGCACCCCCGCCCTTCCCCCAAGGGGCGGAGGTCAAGCGCAGCGGCGATGCAGCGAGCGGAGTGTGAAGGCGGAGAGGGGGGCTGCTGTGCCCTTGCTCCAGAAATTCGGTTACACTGGTGGTTTTCCGCCCTCCCGCGCGCCTGCAGCTCCCCCACGCGGCCCCGCAACCAGGCAGATAACCCTTCCCCCGGCCGCCCGCCCAGAGTTTACAGCCCGCATGACGTCTGGCCCAGCGACCAATGGCTGGCGCGGGGGTGCGGGGAGTTCCGGGCGGCACAATGGCCGCGCTCGGGGACATATGTCCCCAATTAGGGCCCGGCGCCGCCATTGTCCCCTCACGCGCCCCCGCCCTTGGCTCGGGTCTCCCTGCTCCGAGCGCGCCCCCAAGCGGCCGGCTGTCTCTGGGGACCAAGGTCGCAGGGGCGGCCTCGGGACTGTGCGAGCGCGCCCCGTCCGGAAGCGCGTGCGAGGCGGGGGCGCGCGCACCTGTCGCGGCGCGCGGTGACCTTGTGCGGGGCTGCTCGGCGGGCCCGTGGACCCGGCCGGACGCGCGGCTGGAGGGCCGCTCCGGGGGCGCGCTTTCGGCGGCGCGCCGCCGCCCGCCGATCTCTCGGCTTCACCTAGCGTCGCAACACAGGAGCCGAGCGAGCGTGGCTGTGAGCGAACCGGCCCGGCGCGGGGCGCGGCAGGGACCGCAGGCCCGCTTTGTGGCGGCGGTGGGATATTCATCTTGCGTGGCTGGTGCTCCCGAGGGGCGGGAACGGGACGCGGCAGCCCCCTTATCGCGGAGCCGCAGCCGGCGGGGCCCGCAGTGGGGGCGGGGGCAGGGATCCCGCTCGGCCGAGCGGCTCATCCCTGCCCCTTCCCGGGGGGCCCGGCGGAGGCGCAGCCGGAGGCGCGGGGCCAATTAGTATTTTGATTGCGGGACTGGGGGCCCATCTGGACCGAGGCCTAATTACCGGGCGAACCCTCGGGGCGCCAGCGGGACGTGCCAGGCGCAGTCCCTTCAGCCGGAGCTCCCCACCTCTCGCAAAGTCCGCCCCAACACTGCGGTCGGACCGCGTCCCTGTCCACCTCTGTTGGTCCCATCGCCCCGTCGTCTGTCGTGCGCTTTTGTTCCTCCACCTCGTCCTCTTTCACTCCCTTGGCCCGTCCTTTGGCCCCACTCCGCACCTCTTTCCTCAGTCACATTCCTCCATCGCCCTCCACTTTTCCCTCATCTCTGTCTTCATTCAGGCTTCCCTCAGCCAACTTCTCTGTTTCTCCTTCCCCGGCTCCTGGTGCCAGTTCCTGCCTCTCTGTCAATTTCCCATCCCTTGGCTCCCAACGTTCTTGATGACAGGGCAGTGTCAGAGCACTGACACATGTGTCCCGTCCCCGTCCCCGCCCCCCCCCGCCAGGCGCTCCCAAGGGGATCATCTGGGCCGCCCTTGCTTGCCCTCGCGTGGTTAGAGCCTGCAGCCCCTGGGGCGCTCAGCAGGGAGGGGCAGCTGGGCCTAGGCCCTGGCCATCAGTCCAGAACAGTTGGAGTGTGGAGTGCACATGGGGCCCGTGAGCAATTACTCAGTCCTCCTCGCCTGCCTCCTTTCAGGCACCCTGAGGTCGAGGTCACTGTGTCCCACGATGGGGTCCAGCCCACCAGCGAGAGGCTGGGAAAGGACAGTTGGAGATACTAACGCTTTTGGAAAGTTGCAGCCCCTTCCCCTCGGGCCACCATGAGTCTTCCACTGGGGCCTTTCTGCGGAAGAGGAGACCGGGGTCTCTGTGGCAGACCCAGTGGTTCCGTGCTCTCCAGCACCCCAGGTGTGTGCACGCACTGCACCCCGAGGAGCCTCTCAGCCTGAAGGTCTCAGTTGCCCCATCCTGCTTCACAGTGCAGCAGCAGCTCCTCATCCATGTCAGATGGGAAGGATTTGGTGTTGGTTCTGTGTTTCTCTGCCTGCCTCTGCTTCTAGGTGTGTGAGGCCTGGCAGGTCCCAGGTAACCAAAAAGTCAGACTTTAGGGGGAGACGCGCAGGTATTTTACTACACAAGAAATGAGGCTTCACCAGAAAGGACATTAAACAACAAATATGCAAATTCAGATTTTGGGGTTTGTTTTGTTTTTTTTTTTTACATTTCATTATAGAAAATATCAGATATGCACAAAAGTGTAGAGCATCAGACTGTGTGCCTGTCACCACCATCACCTAAGACCAGTTCACAACCAATCTGGGCTCATCTCTGTCCCTCTCCCCATCACAAACTGCCACTTTTCTCTTAGGAAATAAAGACATAAGAGCAGGTGGGCCTGGCTGTTGTATCAGAGACCCCCAGCCTCCTGCTCTGAGTTGATCTAGCCCTGCCTGGGGATACCAGGAAGTCCCACTAGGCTCTGCCTGCTTCCTTTTTGGGGAGGAGCATCCCCGTAGCCTGCTGTGTCCAGTGTCTCCAGCTGGCTATTGGTGAGGCCAGCCTCCCCAAAGTGGCCCAGGTCCCTCCTCAGTCCAAGGGATTCACCTGCCAGAACCACTCACAGTCTCCATCTCTCATCCTCAGCCTAAGCTGTAACTCCCAGAGAATTGAAACACCTCTGTGCCCGAGTTCCATGTGTTAACATGGTGTCTGCCTGATCAAGTCACTGGGCACTTGAGTCCAGGAGTGTTCTTTGGGGAGTTTTAGAGGAGACTCCAGAGCAGGGGCAGAGTGAGCCCTGGGGAGGAGGGAGAAGGTGACCAGAGGAAGGCCAGCACCAAGGTCAGCTTTGGCAGCGGGCAGCCGGCTGCCATCCTGCCTGCGCTGCAGAGAGGCTTGATGGGCTGTGGCCTGGCAGCCCGTACTTCCTGATATAGTGTGGGCCCCGTATGCTTGTTTCCCTGACCTTGCCACAGGGTTGCCACTTTCATTCAACATCTGCTCTGGAACTTGGTGCCCATGGCCTGGAGCAGGCTCCTCCCCTGCTCTCCCCAGACCGAGGACAGGCTTGCGGCCTCCTCTCTGCTGCCCATTTACCTTCTCACTCTCACAGGAACCTGAGACCACACTTCCTCACCAAGGGCACTGGTCAGTCTTCTAAACACTTGCTGGCCTATGTCCCACCCTCCATTGCCACTCCTGGGACTTTTCTCTGGGGTGCACACATGACACATGGCCTCTATGGTCCTCCTGGGAAGGACTCTGGTTCCATTGCCTACGGGGTCACCTTCAGCTGTCAGAGGCTCCAGGGGTTGCCCCTGGCCCCACATCCCAGCCTTCTAGTGGTGGCCAGCACCCAGCGGCTGATCAATGCGGAAGGCAAAGACCTGGTGTCTCAGCCTGATGCGTGACATCTCTGGTGAGCCATCCTGACGCTGGAGCCCTCGCAGGTGCTGGGCTGGCCTCGGCCCTCCTGCTTTCTCTCTTTCCTCCTCGGGGTTGACCAAGGGGCATGTCCTCACACTGCTGCCTCAGTTGCTCCCTTTTGGAGAACGTAGACAGGTGTCAGGAACAAACGGTCCAAGAAGGCAGGCAGCAGGAACTTGGGCAGACTCACCCACTGCCTGGCTGGCAGCGAGGACCCGAGGACCCTGGCAGGCAGAACTCAGGCCGAAGCAGAAGGCCGAGGTCTGATGGTTAGACCTTTGGCCAGCGGTGAGCAGGGATCACACAGTAGGGAGGAAACGTGGCAGCAGGCCCAGGACCTGGTGTTTGGGAAGGGCAGGAGCAGCAATCACCGAAGGGACTGGGGGTGGGATGGCTGTGGTTCAGCTCTATTGATGCCCCAGAGGGAGGACAGCAAGAGGCGGAGAACTTTGTCTAGCTGCTGAAGGCCCAGCCCCTTGGTCACATGTACTGAGGTAGGCTCCGAACTCTGCAGCCAAAGTGCAGAGGGTAGTGAGGGTCAGGCCTTGACTTAAGCATCAAACTAGTTGAACTCCAGAGAAACTAAGGTGGATGTCACTTCCAGCACAGAGTGCAGCTACAGGAACCAGATTTACCACCCTACCTGGAACAACTAGAGAACTGGACAAAATAGGGCTTCCCTGGTGGTCCAGTGGTTAGGAATCTGCCTTGCAGGGGACACGGGTTCGATCCCTGGTCCAAAAGGATCCCATGCGCCACAGAGCAACTAAGTCCATGCAACACAACCACTGAGCCTGTGCTCTGTAGCTCACAAGCCACAACTACTGGAGTCTGGCACCCTAGAGCCCATACTCTGCAACAAGAGAAGGCACCGCAAGGAGAAGCCTGAGCACCGCAACTAGAGAGTAGCCCCTGCTCTCCACAACTAAAGAAAGCCTGCACACAGCAACAAAGACCCAATGCAGCCAAAAATAAATAGCTTTTTAAACTGGACAAAATAGATGAAACAATGGGCCTCAAGACATTGGTACTGGGCAGCAAAGGACAGTGACCCCTGAGAGGGCCATACCCAATAAAGGACACCTGAGGAATCTCATTTGTATGTGGACTTGACTTAGATGCAAGACCCTGGACTTGCAGTCTGAGCTGAGTTCTGGGGTGGGAAGAGACGCTGGAGGTCTTGGGAGGAGCCAGATGGTGGACTGTGGTGGGCTACTTACATTCGTGGCTCCCAGGATCCTGCTGGTATTCACACATTTGGTAGATCCTTCCCATTCTGGCTCTGGGTTTGGCCACATGACTTGCTTATCCATTGGGATATAGTATGAATGATGCATGCAGATGGTGCACACTGTGGCCCCTGGGTCTTGTCCTCTTATAACACTCCCTCTTGCAAGCCAGCAGCAAGATAGTCTACTGAATATTGAGACACTTGAAAAGAGGCCCTGGAGGATGGGGGTCATCTTGGACATTCTGGCCCCAACTGAGATCCCAGCTGATGCAGCCATATGAGCAATTCCAGCTACACTTATGGAGTGGAACCACACAGCTGAGCCCAGCCAGGCCACAAAACCATGACAACAAGTACATCATTGCTGTTTGAAGCACCTGAGATCAGGGTGCTTCTTTGTATCCACTTGTCTTCCACCCTTGAGTCCTTCCTTCACTGTTCTGCCTGCCCAGCTCAAGTCCCACCCTGGATTCCTTTCCAGCCTGCATCCAGCCCACCCGCAAATCCTGTCTGCTATGGCCTCAATGGGGCTCAGACCTGCCCACGATCCTCTCTGTTCCCCTGTGCCCTTCTCTCCCTGCACAGTTCATGCAGCCTTCCGGTCCTTCCCCACATCCTCCTCAGATGGCAGTACATCTGTGCTTACAACTCCCCAGAGATTTCCCGAGGCCCCGGTCCCCTTCCTCAGCCCAGCCTGTCTTCTCATGGCTTCTCCTACACGTCCAGTTCCACCCTGCATCACACCCTCACACTCCCTCTTCCCAGAAGTCTCTCCCCCAGAGCTCCACACGATCGCAACTTCTCCTATCAGCTCAAATGCTGAATCCTTGCAAAGCCCCAATCCCCTAGCTGAAGGAACCCCACCCTCCTCCAGCCACTTTGACAGCAAAGAAGTAGGCGCTTCAACCTGGGTCACCCTTAGGCCATCAGCTCCAAGTGGGCAGAGGCTTTGGGTCACTGGGTGGAAACAAAGCCCACCCTAAAGCCTCACTGACTGACCGAGCGGAGCCCAAGCTTCTGGAGCCCAGGCAGCTGGCATGCCTTTCTAACCCCTGTCCACATCTGACAGACAGCCTGGGCATCCCAGGCCTGGCCTGGTCACAGGCACTCACCCAGGCAGCCGAGCCCCTGGCTCACATTCCACACTCCATACCTCCCTGCTGCACTGACCCCCAACCTATCCCAGTACCTCCACAGCTGAGCTCTGCCCAACCTCTTGAGCCCATCTCCTGGTAGAACCCCTCCTGAGAGGTAGAGGTTCCTAGCCTTGAGCCATGAACAACAGTTGCTCCCTGGGATTGCCTAAAGCCATCCGCCTAGCCTCCAGACTCCACTCCAGAGATGGGCAGAGATGCTGGGAGCTAAAAAGTGAGCAACACTGAGCCAGGGTTCCAGGCAGGGCCAGTGTCACAAGCATGTGACATGAGGTCTGGGAGCCAGTGCTTGGTTTAATGCTCTAGTGCTGCCATCTGGAAATTAATAACTTTTTAACAAGGACCTCTGCATTTTCATTTTGCATGGGGCCCTGTAAATTATGCAGGTGGTCCTGGTTCCAGGGACACTAAGCTGGCATGAAGCACAAAGACCAGACTGGGGTCATGGGCATGGCCCTGAGGAAAAACCCTGACAGGAAACCGAGGTGACTTCTCTGCTCCCACAGCAGCCTCCAGCACCCAGGAAGCAAAAACACCCACTGCTCAGAGAACATGGGACTGGGGCCCCACAAGTCAGGCAGGAGCATGCTCCAGGGGCACCGTGGGTCTGTCCCCAGCAGGCCTTGAGCTCTGGCCCAGGTGCAGCAGCAGCAACTCTGGGGAGTGGAGTCCACCAGAAGACACAGGGCTTGACCTTTGGCTGTGCTCTTGTCTCATTTCTGATTGGACTAGAAAAGGCATCTGGCCCAGACTGAACCAATCAGATTCTGACTCATTGGTCAGCACTTCTACTGACCGTGAAAGGCAGTGTGTCCCACACGTGTCCTAGATGCCTGGCTGCTTGTCAGGCTCAGTCCCACTACTATGCTACCATCTTCCAACCCAAACTCCCCGTTGCTTCCTGGCAGCCTCCCTGAGGCCCTGTGAGCTGTGCAGGAGGGAAGGATCCTGGAGAGGCAGCTCCGACTCACACAAAAAAACCCACCAGGCTCGAAGCAAGAGGTTGCTTTATTGAGAAGGCCAGTGGTGGGGTGGAGGCGGGGGACTGGAGGGGAAGGCAGAACGCCTCTTGGGGTGGGAGAGGGGTGGGTGCCTGCTGGCAGCATCAAACGTCCGGGTCCCACTGAGGGTTCCCCCCGTCGTAGGCACCGGTCTTTCGCAGCACGATGCCCGGGCTGAAGGCGGTCCCCAGCGGCCAGTGGCGGACCACGTGCCGGTACGACATGGCCAGGCAGTCAAAGTAGTTAATGTTGAGCTTCCTGGCAATGTACCGGCCCAGGTATTCCATTTGCTGTGTGAGCGGGTGGCGAGTGGAGGTCAGGTCAACTCTTGCTCGTCCCTCCCCTTGCCAAACCGCACCTCCAGCCCTGCCCGTCAGCCCTGGCACCCTCTCTGCCGGCTACCAGCTTGAGGGCCCGGGCCAGGAGCCCATTGTATGCACCATCCAACTGCGAAATGGCCCCATCTTAACAGCCTAAACAGTGGTCGGCGTCCCGTTGAACCGAGCGGGGAGAGAAGCGTGTCTGCGCCCGCGGCGGGTTGGGTCGGACGTACCTCGTAGCGCTCCGACAGCTGCACCAGCACTAGCGGCTCCAGCTTGTGCCCGCACAGAACCAGCTGGAAGAAGCACCTTCGGTAGGCTAGTAAGGGGCAAGTTGCTCAGCCCCGGGACTCTGGGGAGGGGGAGCGGGAGCGGGGCTCCGGGGGCGGGGCGTGGGCCCGCGTGTCCGCCCCTCCCCACTCCACGTGGCTACCCGTCCCTTGCGCGCCCTCCCTTAGTCCGCGGCCCTTCCCTCGCATCACCGTCTGAGTTGAGCGCCAGGCGCACGTAGACCAGGTGCATGGGGCCCTGACACACGGTGCGGCCCTGGATGGAGAAGTGGTACACGCCGCGCGCGTGGTTCAGCACCAAGCGGCGCCGCGGCAGCGACGAGATCATCAGCCACAGGCCCACGCCCACGCCGTACGCAGGGAAGCCCCAGGTCTCCTGCTTCTGCACCTGCGGGCGCAGCAGGGACTCCCTGAGCCGCCGCGGGCCGGGGGCGGGGTGGGGCCGGCCCCCGGGGTAGGAAGGTCGTGGGGGCGCGCCCGGGAGCTCAGACCTCGCTCACGAGGCCGAAGCTGATGAGCAAGATGCAGACTATGAAGAGCAGCGTCCCCTTCCACAGCGTGTCCAGGTAGTACTCGAGCACGAAGACTGGGGGCGGCGCGGCGAAGACGCGTGAGGACACCGGGCTCCTGCTCGCTGCCCGAGGTGGCAGCGCCAGGGCTCGGGCCCGGAACAGCCAGCCCCACGTAGGGCCGGGACTCGCGGTCAGGGTCCAACCTGCGGTTCCAGCGCCTAATCCGGCCGCAGCAGGCCGGGCCCGGGGCTCTGGCCCCGCCCCGCCCCGCCCTATTCAGATTCCAGTCCCCGCCCCGTGTCCCCCACCCCCCCACCCCGCCCCAGCCCCAATTTCAGCGTTCGAGTCCCGGTCCCTGACTTCGGTCCGCGCGCACCGTTGGGCTGCTGCTGCGTGAACGGGTAGAAACTGTTGTTCTTGAGGCGCCTGGCGAGGCTGCGCTCGGTGCAGAAGAGT
Source organism: Dama dama (assembly GCF_033118175.1). Lineage (NCBI taxonomy): Eukaryota > Metazoa > Chordata > Mammalia > Artiodactyla > Cervidae > Dama > Dama dama. The sequence continues at coordinate 1,665,907 of NC_083701.1, read as the reverse complement.
CCCTGGGCCCAGAGCTGGAAGGGCTTACCGCTAGAGGTCGTAGGCAGGCCGCTGATCCGGCCCTTGGGGGCCTGGGTCGGGTACGGATAGTCAGATGGGCGGCTCGTCTGTTGCCACTGCCCACTGCCCACAGCTACGCTCATACCTGGGAGAATAATGCCTCCAGGGCCGCGGTCAGGAAGGAGCAGGAGCTCTGAGGAGAAGACGGGAGCGACAGCAGGTGGCCGTCTAGGCTGCGCAGCGCTGGGTTCTAGAAGCTCTGGGTAGTTGGTTCTAGAAGGGACCATTCTGTTGTGGTGGGCGTGAACTTCCCGGCTAGCCCCTGCCCCACTGGAGGCCCCCCTGTACAGCCTGGCTCACATTACTTGCTCGGATCACGCCTGCTGGCCTGCACGATGTGCCATGTCAAGGTCAGTGATTTACGGGTGGTAGGTGGGCAGGCAGGATACAGGGATCCTTGCCCACCCAAAGCTCATGCTCACTCCTCTCACCTCCAGAGCTGGAGCGGCTTTACCTGGGCCTGTACGGCATGTCAGACCGGCTGACTCTAGCCAAGGAAGGCAGCCCTCTGCTCACCCAGAAATGGTATCAGTCTGTGGGAGCTGGACTTGAGTGGCCAGGGCTTCAGTGAGAAGGACCTGGAGCAGGCCTTAGCTGCCTTCTCAGGCATCCCTGTGTGCTCCCACCTGGCCTGTGCTCCCTCAGGGCTCGGGCCCAGAAAGGCCCGCCCCACATAGGGCTCTGGCCGCCTTCTGGCCGGCCAGCCTGGACTCCAGCGCCAAATCCCAGGCTAGGGGCCCCTCGCTTCGGCCCCGCCCCCGCCCCCGTCGGATTCCAGTCCCCGCCCTGCGTCCCAGCCTTTTAGTCCCTGACTGGGGTCCAAGTCAGCCTTAACAGTGAGACACCCCAGGCCTAAGTTGGAGAGAAATCAGCAGGCAAGTGCCCACAAGGAGCCCATGACTGAGCGTGATCACCCTCTCTCCATTGCTAGCTCTGTCCTAGTCAGCCTCACATACTATCAGAGGCAGCTCACCTTAGTGCCCTAGGGTGGGTCACACATGCACACACAGTCAGTCCAGGAGGGAACTGGCAAGGCACAGCCACAGGCAAACTCTGGAACTCTGGGGGATAACCCCAAGTAGTTCCCTCAGGGACAACCCCTGTCCCCTCACTCTGATCCCAAAGACCACACAAGAGTTCCAGAAAAGGTTTTATTATAACAAAACACTCAAATATCCAAAACTGGGAAAAGAGGCAGGGCAGGGCTGGCTGGCAGAGGGGCCTGGAGCTGCCTAGCTGGGGGAGGGGAGGCTGGTGAGCAGCTGCTCCAGGCACCATTGGACTTCCTCTGGGCACCTGTAGGCCTGCTTCAGGCCCCGGGGAAGGCAGCGGCAGGACTCCAGGTTGAGGTACAGCAGACCTGGGCAGCTGCTTATCACAGAGCTGTGGAGGCAGGGCAGGCCACGGCAGGTTAAGCACTGGCAGGGCTGAGCCAGTCTAGGGAACCCTTGCTACCCTTGCACCAAAGCTGGCTACGCCCCCTACACCCATTGAGGCCCACCCCGAGTACCCTTGGGTGTCCTTAAGGCCAACCCCAAGCAGGGGCTTGGCCAGTATGGGCTCCCTTTTCTGACCCCTGGAGCTGGCAAGCCACGCAGGACAGGAGCTAAGCTATACTGGCTCCAAGGAACTAGGGGGTTGCTAACCTGACTGTGCTTGGTGTGACCCGAGTGCCCCTGAGGTTGAGGGAGCACAGGGCCAGCTGGGAGCACCCAAGGGTGCCTGAGAAGGCAGCTAAGGCCTGCTCCAGGTCCTTCTCACTGAAGCCCTGGCCACTCAAGTCCAGCTCCCGCAGACTGTGACACCACTTCCGGGTGAGCAGAGGGCTGCCTTCCTTGGCTAGAGTCAGCCGGTCTGACATGCCGTACAGGCCCAGGTAAAGCTGCTCCAGCTCTGGAGGTGAGAGGAGCGGGTATGAGCTTTGGGTGGGCAAGGATCCCTGCATCCCGCCTGCCCACCTGCCACCCAGGAAGCACTGACCCTGACACGGCAGATCATGTAGGCCAGCAGGCGTGATCCGAGCACAGCCGCGCAGATCCAGCAAGCGCAGGTGAGGGGAGCCGTGGAGCAGGCGGCCCAGGACTTCGTTGCTCACAAAGTTACAGGTGGAGCTAGCAAGGCAGAGCTCCTCAAGGCTGGGGAAACCTGGGCCAGGAGTCATCGCTCGCCCGGAAGGCTTGGGCAGCCATGTCAGGTTCAACAGCCGCAGCACCTGGGAGCAAGGCCCAGGCTGCAGATGGGGAGGGGGGTGACAGGTGCAAGAGATGGGGCGTCAGGTACCTGCAGCTGGGGGCAGCCTTTCTGCAGGGCCTCGATAGGCAGCTGGAAGGGAGTGATGTTCTGGTTGAGGCCAGTGCTCACCTCCAGGACCTGGAGCTGTGGGCAGCAGCTGCCCTGTAGAGGTGGGGAAAACACGAGGTCGGGTGTTTGGCAGTCCCTGGCTTGGCATCCAGCTCTGCTCCTGACTGTCCCCAACCTACCAGCAGTGCACCCAAGATGGCTGTTGTCTGGGGGTTGTAGGTCAGCCACAGCTTCCGCATTCGGGGTCCAGCTTCCTCCAAGAAGCTTACCACAGCCGTGGACTTCACCTAGGGACCCAGCACAGGGGTACCTGCCACCTCAGCCCAGGCTTCCTTGGGGCCCCTGGGGACATAGGGCTCACCATTGAGTGCTGTATGTCCAGGCTGTGGAGCTGAGGGCAGGCTTTGGCTATCATGATCAGAGCGTCAGGGGTCACACCATGACAGTCAGAAAGCTTGAGGAAAGTGAGCCGAGGACAGGACTCACTAACCAGCTGTGGAAGACAGAGGGCCAGCTGGGGGTTGGAGAAAGGCAAGGGAAAGAGACCAATGGCTGGTGCCAGCGCCACTTCACTGTCTCAGCAATGAGCTCCTTTCTGGCCATACCAGGCCTACCTGGGTGCTCCCACTTTTCACTCCTCCCTCCTGGAGGAGATGCCAGGAACAGAAAACCAAGCAGGCATCCTCATGGGGCATCACTGGGCCCCCACGGTACCGGACTCACTTCCTGGAAGTACTGGGCAACCCAGAGTGTCATGGCTGATGTTTAGGGCAGCCTCCCGCTCTCACCTTCAACACAGGGTGTACCTGGGACTTCCAATGGATGAGAGTCAGCCTCTGGAGCTGTGAGAACCTGGGGGGACCGCAGAGGCAGAGCTGCAGGCTGTTTCCTTGCTCCCCTTCTGCCAGCATTCTCCCGGCCCATCCCCTTGGTGCAGGGATGCAGGAAGGGGCCTGGGGCTTTCAAACAACACGAAAGTGATGTGAGGGAGTAAGAAAAACATGGAATTCCTCACCGATTAGGCATAAGCCGCTCCAAGGAAGAAAGGAGCTTCTTCTCAGCCTTGGCCCCACTCTTGGCGGGGCGGCCAGCCAGCGGGGGAGACAGGGTCAGGGTGTGCCAGAGTGCAGGCTGGGAGGCAGCCTCGTTCCAGCGGCGACACACTCGGGCAGCCCTGGGAGAAAGGATCTGCTGAGGGGCCGGGCCTTCCGTGGCCGACGCTCGCCCTCATTGGCTGCCGCTATGGGGTTTCCTAAGAGGGAACTGCCCCCCGCAACTCTCACAGCGCCGCGGTCAGTTCAAAGTGTGGCCCCGGGGGTTCGAACTAGACCCTGAGACTGCTGCCGTGGACACGTTTGTAGGCGCTAGGGCCCCCGCTGAGTGCCTGAGCTACGGCGCTGCGCGCAAAGGGCCTAGAGTACCTGCCGAGAAAGGGTATAGGCCCATCCGCCGCCACCAGCAACCCGAAAATCTGAAGCAGGATTTCCAAGGGAACGCGGTCGCCCCAGCCCGGGTCGGGCTCCTGCAGCGGCGTGGGCGCGGGCGCGGAACTGGGCTTGGCCTCGACCGCGCGGGACCCCGGGGACCGCAGCCGCCGAGCTTGGCGGGCAGCGCGCCTCTGCGCGCGGAGGCGGGCGGGCCCCGGACCTGGCAGCACCAGCAGCATGCTGTCCGACTGCAGCAGGTGGTACCCTGAGCCGCTCGGAGCAAGTCGGTCCCACCACCAGTCTTCCGCCGAGCGGGTCTGCGCCGCGGCCGGGTGCACGACCCGGACTCGGCGCCGGGCCGGGTGGGCCAGCCCCGCAGCCCCTGAAGCCATAACCGCCCGCCGGGATCCAGGTTCCACCGGGGGGCGGAAGGGGCGGGCCCCATGACGGAAGGGCGGGACCAGGGCGGGGCCTGGACCTCGGGTCGGCCCCTCGCTATTGTTAGCACCTGACTTCCGGGGCAGGGCTTCCGGCGCTGGGCCGGGTCGGGAGAGCGCGTTCGCCAAGGCCAGGAGGTTGAGTTGCGGCTCTCGCTCCGGCTCAGCTGCGTCTTAGCTCTACTGTCGTGGCCCGGGGCGGAGGCGGCGCTCTCAGAGTGTGGCTGGACGGACGGCCGCCGGGCCTGGCAGCGCTCAGGATCAGGACCGGGAGGTGCGGGACCTGGACGCACCGGTCGGCACTCCGCCGCTCCCCGACGTAGGGCAGGGCGCTGCCCGCCGCGGTCACACCCCTAGCCCCGACTCGGCTCCGACTGTCCCGCGGCTCGCAGAAGCCGCAGCGGTGTGCGGCGCCCTGTCCCGGAGTCCTTGTTCCGTGTCCGTAGGCGCGAGTGTGGTGGCGGCGGTCTCGGCCACTCAGACCCGAAGGTCATCTCTCTCTTTACTCCTTCTGCCCTGGGCTTCGACGCTTCCCGCTACCCTGCCTGTCTGCGGGGTACGTGTATCCTGGTGTCGTGTCCCGGGTTTGCCTGGCCCCTCCTACCTCCCATACCCCACCCCTGGCACCCCACTCAGTATCCCTGGTCTTGGCCGCCTGGTGCTCTCCTTACTCCGGTTTTGTGTTTTTCTGTTGTTATCCTGCATGCGAGTCTGTTCCCTTCAAGCCAGACCAGGTTTTCAGTTCCCAGAGCCGAAGCATCTTCTTTGGACCTAGGTGGGGAAAAGAAGAGCTGGCTGTGACCTTTGCCCTGTCCTGGAGGCTCCAGCCTTGGCCTGAATGGCAGCACCCCCGCTGGGCCGTCTGGTGCTGACCCACCTGCTGGTAGCCCTCTTTGGCATGGGCTCATGGGCTGCAGTCAATGGTATCTGGGTGGAGCTGCCTGTGGTGGTGAAAGACCTACCTGAGGGTGAGTCGGGGGGGTGGGGGACCAGGGGACGGGGGCGAGGGCTGCAGCCGCTCTCCTTCCCTGGGCGTCCTGCCCCTGACACGGCTGCCTTCTTTCTTTGCTTGCAGGTTGGAGTCTGCCCTCCTACCTCTCTGTGCTTGTGGCTCTGGGGAACCTGGGCCTCCTGATGGTGACCCTGTGGCGGCGCCTGGCCCCGGGCAAGGGCGAGCGGGTCCCCATCCAGGTGGTGCAGGCGATGAGCGTGGTGGGCACGGCCCTGCTGGCCCCCCTGTGGCTGCAGGTGACCACAGTGGCAGGGCAGGAGCACTCTGTGGCCTTCCTGGCTCTGGCCTTCGTGCTGGCGCTGGCCTGCTGTGCTTCTAACGTCACTTTCCTGCCCTTCCTGAGCCACCTGCCGCCTCCCTTCTTGCGGTCCTTCTTTCTGGGCCAAGGCCTCAGCGCTTTGCTGCCCTGTATCCTGGCTCTAGTGCAGGGTGTAGGCCGCCTCGAGTGCCCACCAACCCCCGCCAACGGCACCCCTGGGCCCCCCCTCGACTTCCCAGAGCGTTTTCCTGCCAGCACCTTCTTTGGGATCTTGTCCACCTTATTGGTCATTTCAGCTGCCGCCTTTCAGGGTCTCCTGCTGCTGTTGCCATCGCCATCATCTGTACCCACGGGTGGCCCAGGGCCTGGCCTACAGGTGGGAGCCCCAGGAGTGGAGGAGGAGGAAGAAGAAGAAGCCTCACCCCTGCAGGAACCCCCCAGCCCGGCAGCAGACGCCACCCCCAGCCCAGAACCTGTGGCCCCCAGGCTGCTCTCCACCCACGTTGCCTTCCTGCTGGGCCTGCTGGCCGTCACCAACGCTCTGACCAACGGCGTGTTGCCCGCTGTGCAGAGCTATTCCTGCTTGCCTTACGGGCGCCTCGCCTACCACTTGGCTGTGGTGCTGGGCAGTGCTGCCAATCCACTCGCCTGTTTTCTGGCCATGGGTGTTCTGTGCAGGTACACAGGGAGCCCAGGCCCCTTGGGACGGGATTTAGGGGTGAGGGCCGGGCCAGGCACAGCCAGCTCTGAGTTTTGACTTACCCTTGTCAGGTCCCTGGCAGGGCTGGGCGGTCTTTCTCTGCTGGGCATGTTCTTTGGGGCCTACCTGATGATACTGGCAGTCCTGAGCCCCTGCCCGCCGCTGGTGGGCACCTCTGCAGGGGTGGCCCTTGTGGTGAGTAGTCTGGGAACAGGGCAACAAAAAGGGTGGCAGTCGGGAGGGGTTTGCCTCAGAGCGGGGCATCTCCGCTCAGCCTGCTGCTGTGTCCACTCTCCCAGGTGGTGTCGTGGGTTCTGTGTCTGGGCGTGTTCTCGTACGTGAAGGTGGCTGCCAGCTCGCTCCTGCATAGTGGGGGCCAGCCAGCGTTGCTGGCCGCTGGCGTGGCCATCCAGGTGGGCTCCCTGCTCGGCGCTGTGGCCATGTTTCCTCCCACCAGCATCTACCAAGTGTTCCGCAGCGGGAAGGACTGCGTGGACCCCTGTGGCCCCTAAGCCTAGTGTGGGGGATGCACTTTGCTCCCCCCACCTGTTTTCAGGGTGCAGCTGCCACAGAGACTGCTTGTCCACTGCCTGGGGAGGCCCGCCTCACATGCGGCCTGCTTACGGACAGTTGCACACTTCACAGGCGAACCTGGCACTGTAGGCCAGGTGGGGGACACACAGCAGGCTCAGTGCCAGGGCCCAGCTGGGAACGTGGACTTGGCCCAGGACCTGTGTGGGATTTGTATAATAAAGCATTTTTATTCCATGAGTTGGAGTCGATCCCAGGAACAACTTCTTCTGTGCCAATAGACCTCCTCTGATTTGGAGCCATAGTCTGACCTATTCAGGAGGGGCTGCCGCTCCCTGGGGCAGTGTCTGGAGATCCCAGGTTTGTGGAACCCTGTCCTCTGCACACAGAGAAGTGCCCAGAGGGACAGAGAAGACCTGCTCCCAGGGCCTGGGGTCCGGGCCAAGGACCCACACAGGTTACAGCAGCCAGAGGCTGTGTGGTGGGCCAGGGCAGCCAGACATGAGGGCCCGACTGCATGGGCTGCTTGCTGGTTGCTGGGTCTGTGGCCCAGGTGTGGCAGCATTTCCCTGCTGCTTTATGGAGGATCCTGCAGGGGGTGGGTAGGGGGGCGGATTTACACCAGGGGCTTGTTGCCAGGTCCCTGTGTGGAAAGGGCTCTGTGAGCGGGACTCAGAAGACTGGGGTGTGAGGGTCCAGCCAGTCTTAGGATCCTTCTGCCCAAGGATGTCGCCCACTCCCCCAAGCCACCTGTCCTGTTTTTAGCTCCTGTGATCAAAGCTGCCAAGCTCCAAGCCATTATTCAGGTGGACGTGACAGCGGCTGCCTTCTCTCTGGGCTGCCGGCAGATGGCCCTGGCTCTGCACAACCCACACTGCCCCCGAGGCTCCAGGACGGCGGTCCGGGTCTCTGCTTGTTGGCGTCTGTAGGGAGCCATGCTGTCCCGGACTGGCGGGCTCACCTACTGAGGGCTGGCACAGCCTGCAGAGAGCCCCGAGCCGGGAGGGGCTGGGCCTGGGCTTCTGCTGTCTCCTCTGTGCCTCCTGGGCAGTTGGGGAGCAGAGAGAGGCCTGTTGAGGACAGGCTCCCAGCAGGGCCCTGAGCTGTGGTCCAGTGGGACCAGCCTGGTACAGGGACCCTGTTCTCACAGACAAGGCATCTGCTTCCACAGGGTCCCTGAGGCCCATCGTATGGACTCGGGGCAGTGGCGCCTGCCTGCCTTGCCACCCAGCCCCCTCTGGATGCCTGCCCTTAACTTCAGAGGCTGGCTGTCCTTGGCTTAGGGAGCATGTGGGCCTCTCAGGGCCTTCCGCCCTGGCCTTGGCCAGATCAGCTGAGCAGGAGGAACTTCCTGGCGGGAGAGAAGGATTTCCAGGCTTTGACCATCCAACAAGCGTTCAGTTGGGCCAGGCTCCCACAGGGCTCAGACAGCCCAGCCCTGAAGACAGGCCCCAGTGGCGCTAACTGCCGGGCCACTTGACCTGACGGGACTGGGGAAGAGGGTAGCAGCAGCTTGACTTGTCTCTTGCATTTGGGAAGCAAGGTGACAGGCAGCTGAGAGTTAGGAACATTGCCTTTGGTTGCAGCAAGCAGAGGCTGAGGGCATGAAATGGGTGGTGTATCCCACCCCGCACTCCCTGACACTGCCCTCGTCCCTCCCTTGCCCACCCTGGGACGGCTCCCTGTTCCTTCCTGCCCCCTTCTCCTCGCGTTGGGAGTCCAGGGACTCTCTGCTCTGCCTGCCTGTGTGTCTGCCAGGTGTGCCAGGCTCCATGGAATGTGCATGGTCTCCTGAAGGGGGGGCGGGCAGGGGGACTGGAGGGGGTTTGAGGAAGCTGCCGCCCTTTGAAGTCTCCAGGACATTCCGGTCAGCGTCCCCGAAGGAAACAAGCAGGGGCCCAGATGACAAGGGGAGGAAAGGCCACAGGGCCAAATCCTGGAGGGCCACTCGCTTGGCACGCCCTTCCCACTCTCAGCCGCCCAGCTATGAGGCCGGGAAGCGGGGCAGCCCACCATGCCAGCCCCTCAGAGCACAGTGTCCCCCAGGACTGCACCCGGGCGCCATGCCTCCAGCTAGATGGCATGTGGCCAGCCATTTGGCCTCCCAGCCCTGCCCAAAGGGTCTCTCTTTGAAGGAGACCCCAGACATTCTGTCCACTGCACTTTCCAGGGGTCTCAGAAGCAACTGTCGTTCTAGTGGGTTATTAATCACAGACCCCTCTGGCCCCCACCCTGTGGCTGGGTGCTTGACCCAGCTGATCCAGCTGTGGTGCCCACACCAATTGAAATGGGGGAGGAGAGGTGGCCCTGTGGAGCAAATGAGGACCCAGTAGATTGGCACTGGGCGTGTCAGTTGTCCCAAGAGTTGTAAAAACTACCCAAACTACTTGGTGCACACCAGACGGTGAAGACACCACATAGGGAACAGGGCAAGGGGTGGAGAGAGCCAGACCCTGACAGCATCCTGCAGTCGCCTGGATCCAGCTGTACCTGAAGCTAAACCCCTTGGCCTTTCAAGTTAGTCAGCCCACAATTTCGTGCTTATTTAAATTGAGTTGGTTTCTATCTGTCACAGTTGCAAGAGTTGTGAGGTCCTCTTTCGTCTCTGAGCATCTGGACCATTCAGAAGTTCGCACGCCAAGCACTGGCTGACATTACCATGCCTGGGGATGGATCAGTCACCGTCCTGCAGATTCTCCCATCCTACTCCCCATGTCAAGAGCCCTAGGCTTTCCTAGGTGCTCCCACCAGCTCCTGAGCAGGATGCTTCGCTGACCACTTCCACCCTGCAAAGGAGAGTTTCCTGGAGGTCAGACCCTTTCAGAACACCTCGAGCCAGGCTAGGTGGGGAAGGAGGCAGGACCTTCAGCTGGACTATCCAGACAAAGCCCTGGAGGAGGTTTCTGTCTTCATATTTCCTCTCCTTTTGCAAGCGTGGCAGGAGAACTGAGCTCATTAGAAAGCAGATTGCAAAAGAGCCCCTACCTGACCCCTCACAGGTGTCCTGCTACCCATGTCCCCCCCAGGCGCCCACCCCACCCCACACAGACTTAGGTCAGAGGGATGTGAAGAGATGCATACACCAGGGTACTCAGGCATCCAGAGGAGAAGCAGGCAGATCCACAGATGAAGGTGTCTGCTCTCTGTTTCTATTCAACATTGCACTGCGGGTCCTGGCAAGGGTTGTTACACAGGAAAAAGAAATAAAAGGCATCCAGATGGGAAAAGAAATAAAACTATCCTCAGATGACATGATTCTATGTATAGAAAATCATAAGGAGTCCACAAAGAACTTGTTAGGACCAAAAACAAATGCAACCAAAATTTGCAGAATACAACATCAATATACAGAAATCAGTTGTATCTTTATATGTGTTCAGCCGATGAGCTGAAAGTGAAATTAAGGAAAAATTTTTTTACAGTAGCATCAAAAAAATAAAATACCTTAAAATGAATTTAACAAATGAAATGCTAAACTTGTACATGGAAAACTACAAAATGTTGACAACAATGAAAGACATGAGTAAATATTCCTAGATCAGAAGACTTCTGTTGTTAACTTGGCAATACTAATCTACAGATTCAAGTAATCCCTATCAAAATTCCATCCGGCTTTTTTTGAAAAAACAACAAAAAAACAAAAAACTAATCCTAATATTCATAACAAAACAAAACTCAGGAGATACAGAATAGCCAAAACAATCCTTTTTGTGTGTGTGCCATGCCACAGGGCTTGCAGGGTCTTAGTCCAGAGATTGAACCTGGATCTTTGGCAGTAAAAGTGCTGAGTTTTAACCACTGGACCGCCAGGGAATTCCCCAAAACAATCTTTAAAGGAATATAGTTGGCTACAAAACTACAGTAATCAAGACAGACATATAGGTCAATGAAACAGAATAGAGAGCCCAGAAATAAACCCACACACTTACGATCAATTAATCTACAAGAAAAAGAGACAAGAATATTCAAAGGAGAGGGGGGGCTTCCCAGGTGGCAATAGCTGTAAAGAATCTGCCAGCCAATGCAGGAGAATATACAAAGGGGAAAAGACAACTTCTTCAATACATGCTGTTGGGAAAATTAGACGCTACAAATACAAAGACTCAAAACTGGAGTACTTTACCACTCCAGATACAAAATAAACCAAAAATGGATTAAAGACTTAATGTAAGACCTGAAACCATTAATCTCTTAGAAGAAAACATTGTCATCAGCCTTGGCAATTTTTTTGAATATGTCTCCTCAAGCAAGAGAAACAAAAGTAAAAATAAATAAATGGGACTACATCAACCTAAAAAGCATTTGTACAGTAAAGGAAACTATCAACAAAATTAAAAACCAGCCTACTGAATGGACAAAGATATTTGCAATGGATATATCCAACAAGAGATTAATATCCAAAACATTCAAAGAACTCACATGATGCAACCTCAGTAAAACAAACAACGCAGTTAAAAAATGGGCAGAAGACCAAAACAGACAAAAGAAGACATACATGTGGAGAGCAGGCACATGAAAAGATGCTCAACATTATCAGTCATGAGAAAAATCAAAGCCACAATAAGATTTCACCTCACACTCATCAACAAGAAAACAAATAAGTGTTGGAGAGGGTGTGTAGAAAAATGAACCCTTGTGTGCTGTTGGCGGTTATGTAAACTGGTACAGCCACTGTGGACAATAGTATGGAGTTTCCTCAAAAAGTTAAAAATAGAGTTACCACATGATCTAGCAATTTCACTTCTGAGTATTTATCTGAAGAAAACAAGAACACTCATTAGAAAACATACATGAGCCCCTATGTTAATTGCAGCATTATTTACAATAGCTGAGATACAGAAACAATCTAATTGCCCACTGGCAGATACATGGATAAAGAAGATGTGCCACATACATTACACACACAAAATGGAGTGTCAGCCACAGAACACTGTCCTTGGGCTTCCCTGGTAGCAGAGTGGTAAAGAACCTGCCTTCTGATGGAGGAGACACAAGAGACGCAGGTTTGATCCCTGGGTCGGGAGGATCCCCTGGAATAGGAAATGCCAACCCACTCTAGTATTCTTTGTTTTTTCCACTCCAGGATTTTTGCCTGGAAAATCCCATGGACAGAGGAGCTTGGCAGGCTACAATCCATGAGGTTACAAGCAGTTGGACACAGCTGAGCAACTGAGCACGATTAGCCACAGAACAGAATGGAATCTTGCCATTTTGACAACATAGATGGACGTAGAGGTTATTTTGCCGAGTAGAGTGAGTCAGACAGTGAAAGACATACCATATGATTTCACTTATAAGTGGGATAAAAAGCATAACAAGTGAACAAACATATGAAAACAGAAACAGACTCATAGATGCAGAGAACAAACAGGTAGTTGCCAGAGGGGAGAGGTATGTGGGATGAGCGAGATAGGTGAGGGAGATCAATAAGAGGTACAAGCTTCCAGTTACAAAATAAGTGAGTCAACAGGTATGAAATGTACAGTGGGGAATATAATCAATAATATAGTAGTAACTTTGTACAGTGACAGATGGTAACTAGACTTACCCTGGGGATCGTTTTATAATGTATAGAAATATTGAATCACTACATTGTTCACCTGGAACTATTGGTATTGTAGGTCAATTATACATCGAGAATAAACTCATAGAAAAGGAGATCTGATTTGTGGTTACCAGAAGCAAGGGGTGGTGGGAGGCAGAATTGGATAAAGGTGGGTAAAAGGTACAAATTTCCAGTTATAAGACAAGTACTAGGGGGACTTCCCTGGAAGTCCAGTGGTTAGGGCACCATGCTTGACTGCAGGGGGTATGGGTTCGATCCTGAATTAAGATTTTGCATGCCAAGCGGCAGGCTTGTCAGGTGACACTACTGGTAAAGAACCCTCCTGCCAATGCAGGAGACCTAAGAGACATGGGTTTGATCCTTGGGTCAGGAGGATCCCCTGGAGAAGGGCATGGCAACCCACTCCAGCATTCTTGCCTGGAGAATCCCATCAACAGAGGACCTTGGTGGGCTACAGTCCATAGGGTCGCAAAGAGTTGGACATGAGTGAAGTGACTTAACATGCACACATGCTGAGTGGCACAGCCAAAAAAGGTAAGTGTTAATACTAGGGATGTAATGTATAACATGATTAATTAACTGCTGAATGTTACATATGAAAGTTTGTCAGAGTAAATCCTAAGAGATCTCAACATAAGGAAAAATTTTTTTTCTTTTATTTTGTGTTTATACAAGATGATGGATGTTCAGTAAATGTATTGTAGTGACCATTTCATGATGCATGTGAGTCTAATCATGCTGCACACCTTAAACTTACACAGTGCAGCATCAGTTACATCTCAATAAAATTGGAAGGAAAAAAAGCATTTATATATATATGTGTGTGTGTGTGTGTGTGTGTGTGTGTATGTGTGTGTGTATGTATATACATATGGGCTTCCCTGGTGGCTAAGACAGTAAAGAATATGCCTGCAATGCAGGAGACTGGGGCTTGATCCCTTGGTCGGGATTTACAAGATAATGTAAAAATACGTAGTCATATATTTCACATAAAATATATATAGACGCAATAAAATTTTAAAAGCACTAAAAAAAAAAAGGAATAAAGTTGCAGGAATCTCTCACACTTCCCAATTACAAAACTTACTACAAAGTTATACTAGCAGAGCCTTCCTTGATGGTCCAGTGGTTAACACTGTACTTCCAAGCAAGGGGCAGGTTCCATCCCTGGCTGGGGAACTAAGATCCCACATGCCACAGGGCAATGGAAACACTCCGGCTGCAATGAAGACCCGACTCAGCCAAAAAAATGGAATCAATCGATAAATAACACTTGCTTCTCACCAACTCACCTCCCTGATTCTGATACTGAGACTTTTACCGAGTCTCATTCTTCGCAACAGCATAGATATTTGCACAACTTCAGTTAGAGTCAATCTTCCTTTTTACCAAGACAGAATTGGAGAAATTTGCTGTGTGCTGGAAGCCTTGTAAATGGCCACACCGAGAGGGTGGCTCATTAACAGGTGTGAACCACTTCTAGGGAACGTGGGTCGACCTCCTGGAGTGAATGCCTACAGAACACTCCCAGGGTTTCACACTCCATGCCCTACAGGCAGTCAGGAATGCCTCTTCCTAGCAGGCTCACAAACAGAAATTCCCTCATATGATATACATTGTTTCTCACCTGGGATAACAAATAACAGAGGCCTTTGAAAGTCCAATCTGAGAGTTTTTATAATAACTTCTAGCAAAGCAAACTTAAGGTGGCCTGCGTGGTATCTTAGCACCCTTAACTTGTGAGCCAGGACCTCATTTTGCAGCAAGAAAAGCGAGACTTGAGCAGTCAGTCACCCTAATCCATCGCATGGAAATGCTGGGCTGGAAAGGCTGCCCCTTCCCCGCCCTGGGTTCCGCTCCAGCTGTCGGCGCTGACCCCCTAGTGGGGTCTCTTCTCCCTCCCGGCTTCTGCCCTTGCTGTGAAGTCCTGGGGGAACAGGTGAGCTGACCTCCCCAAGCCTCAGCTTCCACTGGGGGTGGGAAAAGACCCCAGCAGCAGAGTCTGGGGACGACAGAGGAGGAGATGGTTGATGGCATCACCAACTCGATGGACGTGAATTTGAGCAAGTTCCGGGAGTTGGAGATGGACAGGGAAGCCTGGTGTGCTGCAGTCCATGCGGTCGTAAAGACTCGGACACGACTGAGCGACGGAACTGAACCGAGCGGTGTCTGACCGCGTGCCTTGACGGAGCGCCGGTCCTGGCCCTAAACCTAGTGGGCCGGGAGCCGCCAGGGGGCGCCGCTCCACTGCGGCAGCTGGACTACTAGGGGCGTGGCCTCCAGTCCCCGCCCGCCCGTCGGGACGGCGCGCGCGTGCGCACTGCACCCCCTCCCGCAGGGCCTGCTGGGCTGGCGGCGGGTGTACGGCGTGTGTCGAGCGGGAGCCGAGCTGCGGACAGAAAATGTGGAGACCTGTGAGACCCCGCGCGCTCGCGCCCCTGCCGCTGCTCGGGTTGCCCGGCCGGGACCCGCAGGGCCCGAGACTCTCCCCCCCGGGATCCTCCCGCCTGGCCGGCACCCACAGGGCTCTAGGAGGAGCCCGTCACAGCCCTCAGGCAGCCTGTCCTCGGGTTCCCGCTTCAGCCCCCAGGCCCTGTGGGGGGGACGTCGGGCCTTCCCCGCCGCACGCCGCAGCTCCGCTTCTCAGAGGCTGCTTCTTGGTGCGGGAGTCTTGTCTCAGAGGCGGCTCTCCAAAGCCTCCTTCCCCGCGAGGGACGACCCTCTCGTCCCTTACGGATGCCCCTCCCCAGGGAGACGCCCTTTCCCGAGGCGGCTGCCTGGCGCCCTTCGCCTCCGCCTGCTCCGTGTCTGCCTCAGACCCCTCGCCGCTGCAGGCTCTGCCCGAATCGCAGAGCGGATCCCCCGCCCTTTCTTCACCTGCTCCCTTGGGCACCGTTTTTCCCGTGTCACTAACCCAGCCCGGGTCATCCCGGACTGACCGCTGCCCCCCGCCTCTGGGGAGACAGGACTTGCGGGGGCGGCAGGTGGGGTGACAGCTGCTGCGGCCCGGCTCTGTCTCGGGGTCACCCCTCCTCCCGCCCTGTCTCAGAAAGCCCCTCCTCTCAGGCCTTCCTAGGTTTCTGTTTGGCCGTGGGCTGCCCTCCTAACTCAGCTTCTTTTGATCCTGAACATGGCACCTGCCTTTCCAGTCCCCGCCCCCCCCCCCCCCCCGACCTCCCGTTTTATTGCCTCTCCGCCGTTTGAATTAGTACCTTTCAAACTGGGTGTCATAGTGGTTGACCCAGGTCTTAGCCACTCCCTCTCCAAAAACCTAGCCCTTTTCTTGTGTGGTTGGTTTAGAGGTGAGGAGACTGAGTGGGGCTCATCACCATTTTCAACGGAATATTCTGTAGACCTCGTAGTTTTCTAATAAGCCTAGCCTTGTGGGTTTAGGTGTTAGTACAAATGAATGTCCATTAGCTTCTGTGGCTTGTAGAGCGGCTCCATTACACAGGGGTGTTTTGTGGGTGAGATGATGAAGCAGTGTTAGTCTGAGAGTCAGGCAGAGACAGTGAGTTGGTCTTTTATAGTTTATAAAGCTGCTTCACTCATTCAGGTCACTCAGTCCTCTAGGCAGCCCTCGGGAGTGGGCAGGCAGGCTTTGGCTGTTGAGCAGGAGATGCTCATGACCAGTAAGTAGAGCAAGGCCCAGTAGACTTCTGAGTCCTGACTGGTGCTGAGAGGGTCAGAGACCCTAGAAAAGCAAAGGACAGGGTGTTCAAGGTCATCTCCACTACGTTTCCTGGGCCCAGATGCCCAGTCTCTCTTCCTAATCTTGAGAACAATTCAGGCCCAGTGCTTTGGTTTACTCTCCTGCTATGTGCGCAGGGCTGTTGACCTGCCTGCCGTTACATCGCTCAGATTCTTGTCACCTCTTTGTAGTTTCAGGTCTCATGAGATTCAGCAATTGCTTCTTTCTCCTGGGGCCTGGCTTATCTGCAGTGACTTTTCAAATCTGCTGTGTCTAATCTACAGGGTGTTAGGAAAACCAACAGCTCAGCTTGTGCCTAAAACGTGAATGCAGGTGCTCGTGGTTCTGTGTTGATGTGCACACAGAGTTTGTGAGCTCTGTAGTGTCTGTCTGAGTGACACTGCTTGATAGATTGTTAGCTGAGTTCCAGATGAGCACAGTGCACCCGGGCTGAGAAAAGTCCCCCGTCATCTTGTCCCAAAGCGGGAGGCTTCAGGAGTGAGAGGACCACCCCAGGAGGGCCACGCGTGTGCTCCTGCTGCCGAGGAGGCAGCCTCTCTGTACCTGTTTGCTGGGTGTGGTGCGGGTCACGTGTGATGCGTAGGTATTGCCCTGGACTGGGTCCTGGAAGGTCTGGCTGCTGGCTCTGCTGCATTTATAGCTCTGTGACCCACGGGTGTCTCCTGGGTGGTGGGGATATTTGGGGAGTTGCTGGCATGAGCCAGCACGCTGGGCCCTGTGAGGGCTTTGGTGTCGTCAGCAGAGGCCTCCTTCTCTCTCCTGACCGTGGCCTTCCACCTGTTGCTCAGCAGCATGATGGCCTGGGCCATGTGGGGTTCTGGCTTTTTCTCCACTTAGCCACCGTTTATCTCAGTTCAACAAGTGTTTGTGATAAAGAATTTCTGCTGTATCTCGGAGATGATTAAGAGATGGCCCTGCCCAGCCTGATGGAGAGAAAGCTTGCAGGCTAACCCGGGCTCCTGTGATAAGGACAGTGGGGTAGGGTGGGGTGGGGGAGCAAGGAACCCTGAGAATGGGGGGGGCGGAACAGTTCAGGCAGAACAGCGGCCTGGAGAGTAGGCCTGGGCCAGGCTCCTCGCGGCTGTGCAGGGTCTGCCAGAGGGATGTTCGTCCCAGGCGATTGAGTGAGGGGTCAGGGCTGGGAATGAGGCAGTGCGGCCAGAGCACCTGCTGCCGTGCTGACTCCTCAGAAAACGACAGCTGCTCTGGGGGCCGTGGTCAGGGGCCGTTACTTTTCTGGCCGTGCCCCCTTGGCATCGGCCATGTGTCCGGAGGCTATGGACACTGCTCTTCAGCTTCCCTTCCAGCCCCAGCCGGTGGACAGTGGTCAGGAGGCTGTGGGAGCAGCCAGGGCCCTGAGCTTTAGAGTCAGTGATTCAGGTTCGGCCTTCTCCTGTGAAGAGAACTGTGTGTTTAATACGAACATGATGTGTAAACTTACTTGTTAGGTGACTTGCCTTTTTCTCACTGGACTCTCCTACTAATGGCTCCAGGGACAGTGTGCTCCGCCCGATGGCTGGTTTGGGGATGGGAAGGGTGTGGGCTGGGGAAGCGGTTCGGTTTCCCAGCCTCTGGCTTCTCTGCTGTGCTGTGGGCCATGTGAGGAAACAAGCCCCGCCATCAGAAGTGTCTTTTGTTGAGCACCTGTTAGGTGCCAGGGCCTGAGCAAGGCACTTTATTTCTGCCATCTTTCACCTTTCCAGCTTGGCAGGGGTCAGCAGGGAGTCGCCCCCCAGGCACCGAGTGAGGTCGGTGAGGCGGGTGGACAGGCCCGTGTTGCGGTGCAGGGTTCAGCCCTCAGGGACTCGGCCCCGCTCTGCAGCACCTGTCGGCCCAGGGGTGCCGTTCCCCTGGAGAAGATCCGACTAGGGCTGCACATGCTTCTCCTTTGGCAGTGTCCTCGCCGTGTGACCCGCTGAGTCTCCCTGATGGACTCTGGGCCTTCCTCAGGTGGAGGCCTTGATGGCAGTGCCCTCTCGGGGCACCCTCCTCGCCCGCAGTCTCCTGCCGCCCCTGAAACACACCTGGAACCCATGTGTGGGGTCCCTGGCGGAGGAGGTGTGACGCTGGGCTCAGCTGTGGTCTTGGAGCCGCTGTGCCTGCCCTCTGGTGTGGCAGCCCCTTCAGGCCTCACCTCAGCCTTGGACCTGCAGGTCGTTGGCATGCTGGCTAGAATAACTTGTGGATCTGTCCTTTCCTTCTCTCTGAATGGTAGCGTCTCCGGGTAATCGTTAGCAGTCAGCTTTGGCCGTTTTCCTTCACTGTCTCGGGTGTGTCCCCACTGGGACTTGGCAGTGGCCATCCGCTCCAGAGCTGAGGGTTTCTTTATCTGCGTATGTAATCTGCTCCATGCTTTCTACATGTTGATCCCTGACTCATGATGGTATGGAAGTGATACATGTTCAGTAGAAAGTCTACATCCAGCTTTGAGTCTGACCTTTTTCTGGACCAGCGGCAGGAGGTGGATGCTCTCTTTGATGTTGGGCTGTGGCTGCAGCAGCTCCCCGTCAGCCTGCAGTCGCCAGGGTGCCCTGGCAGTGTCCTGTATTCACTGTTAGTGCCATGTGCAGTCAGTTACAGAAGATGGTCCACGCCTCAGTGTAAACAGGCTTTGTGCTAGATGGTTTTGCCCACTTGTGAGTGTTCCGAGCAGGTTTCAGAAAGACCAGGCTAAACTTCGGTAGGTTCAGTGTATTAAATGCATTTTCGACTTCTGACATTCTCAACTTACGATGGGTTTCACCCTAACCCCATCATAAATAAAGAAGATGTGTAGTCTGTTTTCTCAGTTTAGTTCAACCCAGCAAATAAGTCCTCCTGCGGAGCTGGGAGGGCAGGGTCGCTGGGAGGAGGGTCCCCAGGAGGGCACTGGGGACCAGCGGGCAGTTTGGTGCAGTGAGGAGCACCTGGAAGGGCCTGCCTGCTCCTTGACCACAGGCTGGCCTTGGCGGTGCTTCACCTGCCCCCACACTGGGCACTGCCCAAGGGCTTTCCAGACGTTAGTTCATTCACCCGCACTGCAGCAGTGCCGTGGTCCCAACCCTGCAGACAGGGAAACTGAGACACAGAGGGAAGGAACTTACCCACACGGCATGGCTGGCAAGTGCTGGAGCCCAGATTCAAAGTCTGCCCCAGCCGGCTGGCTCTGCCCCCGGCCTCGGCCTCAGCTCAGCCTGAGTCTCTGGGGAGCCCATGCGGTGGCTGGTGGCGAGCGGTCCCCTCGATGCCGGGAGCGCCTCCGCCCCGGGTTGTGGCCACTCAGCGTCTCCGGGTGTTTCCAGGTCTGCCTGGACCCACTCCAGCTGCCTCGCCTTCCCGGTAGGGCTGGAGAGTGCGGCAGATGCACTATCCCTGCGACTGCGAAAATGGTCAAGCGTAGGGTCCCCCAGAGTTACTTACCCAGGTGCTACTGCCTCGGTCTACCAGTGTTAGCATCTGGTTCCAACTGATCTGGATCTGTTTGAAGCCATACGTATTTTGTTGTCGTTGCACCATTTGAAAGTAAGTCACAGACCTTGACGCATAATCTCGACACTTCATGCACCCCTAAAGGAGGAGGGTATCCTCTGACGTAACCACAGAAGCCATCTCACCTCAAAATCCTGACTGTGGCTCTCTGCTGTCTCTGGTCCCACAGGTGTTTCATAGGCGTTTTCTCTCAGACTGAGGTTCAGTCAGGGTTCTTGCTTTGTATGCAGTGCAAGTCCACCCAGGTTTTTTCTTGCGACTCTTTTTAAACTTCTAATGAAAAACAGGCAGTATTTACAGGAAGGAGAGAGAATTGACAAGGGCCTGTGCTGGGTACCCGTAGTTCTTAACGCGTGGACCTGAGCAGCTTTGCGGAGAGGCCGGAGTGCTATGTGAAGAGTGCCCCATGCTCAGGAATTCTCCGGGTCACAGAAGCCCCAGGGCTGCAGGCTGTCGTCATTTCTTTTTCTGTGGGTTTATAGTCTCTTTGAGAAGACCGAGCCGCAGCAGACCGCTCCCTGGCTGGAGGCGCAGCTGGCTGGTGGGAGGGGAGTGGCGGCCTCTCAACTTGGGCACCGGCCTCGGCCCACATGCTGGCTCCTCATGCCGGCTCCTCATGCCACCCCCCTGAGCACTCCTGAGCTCTGCCTTGGGCTGCAGCTGGTCTTGCTGGGCATCTGGCCCTGCCTGCTCCTGCGCCCTCCCTGCACGAAACCCTGGGTTCCCTTGGGACACCCCACCTGGCTGCAGCTCCAGTGTCCCAGGACTAGGCTTCACGGCCGGGCCAGCGCAACACATGTGGGGCACGCGCCTCCTGCTGCAGGACAACGGCGGTGAGAGGGCCTGGAGGAGCCTGCAGCCAGTGTGTCTCCACTGGACCCGGCGCAGAGGGCACTGCTGGGGAGGACATGGGCTCATGTTGTCAGCCGGCTGGGGGCGAGGGCTAGGAAAGGGTGGGCCCTGTCTGTGGCGGCTGGCCCTCACTGCCCATCTGCCCGAGGCTGCCTCTGTGGCCCCTGCGGGGTTTTCCTTGAGGATCTACACTCACTGCGGGTGGCCTTGGGGAGCAGAGCTCTCTGTCAACCCCTGGTCTCCTCTGAGGACAGTGGGTCATGGACCTTTTCCTTTGACTTTGGTGTTGTTTTGTATCCTTGAAATTGTCTCCAGGGCTGTGTGCTTTGGCCAGAAAGTGATTGGAAAGTCAGTTCCTTGTTTGGCTCAGATTTCGTAAGAATAATATTAACATCTGTGCTCTGGGCTATGATTTAGTTTGCGAAATCTTTTTTTTTTTTTGCGAAATCTTTTTTTGTCCCCAAAACTGAGACTGTCTACAGTTGGGGAACCTGAGGTTGAGAACCCTTCAGGTCTTACTCCAGTAAGATCGGGAGACCGAGGCTGACTGTGGGCTTGGCAGTGCCGTGGTTTCTTCTGTGCCCCTCAGCCAGGGCAGCTCATGGGGCCTTGACTTCTCTGCTTGCCCCTGGCTGTGCCCCACCCCAGCCCCCCACCCCAGGTCTCACCATGGGGGCTCAGAGACGCATGTTCTTGTGTCTGTTTACTTGCCCAGTGCCAGCCCCCGAGGCCCTGCTTCCTTTCTGATCCTGACTCTTCCCTGGGAAGCTGCTGGTCTCAGAAAGGGAAATAGGCAGTGAGGGCGCCCAGGACCCTGCAGGGAGCCGAGGGCAGGGCCTGTGGGGGGCGGCCTCCTGGTGCGGACACGGCCTTGCTTCCCTTGTGCGACGCCTGGCCCTCGCCCGCGCTCTGAACCTGGAGCCATCGCTGCTCCTGAGTCAGACGCACGGGCCCAAGAAGCGCTGATGCTCTGCAGGGATGGATCGCGGAGGGCAGGGCGGGTTCCTGCTGCCAGCCCTGTGCCCTCTGCTCTTTGCAGGCACAGCTCTGCCACTTCCACTCGGCCCTGCTGCAGGGCAGGCCCAAGCCCTGGCCGTCCCCTGCCACCTTCTTCAGGAGGAACCTTGCAGCCCTGCCAGCAAGGTAGGGAGCTCGCCACAGGCACCCTCTGGCACGTGCCCCTCACCATACAGGGCGCCCTCCGTTGGGGGTCGTGAGGCTGGACCTTCTCTGTGCGTCTCCCCATGACAGGCTGTGCCGGCCCCCCACCGCCAGGGCCCCGGTCTGGGACCTGACGGGGGCTGTGGGCTGAGAGTGGTGGGGGGCGTGCCTGTTGGAGACCTGGGGGCAGCGAGGGTGCAGGCAGGAGGGTCCAAGACCGGGTGGACAGTGGCAGGATGGAGCCCACGTGGGGTCCAGGCGTCTGTGGGGCTCAGTGGGGTGACCTGGACCTGAAGTCGGTGCCGCCTGCCGAGGTCCTAGTGCAGCCGTGGTGCTGGGGACGGGGCCACCCCGTGACTGGACCGCACCCGTGTCCCTGCAGGCCCCTGAGGCCCCAGCCGCTGTGGAGGAAGGTGCTGTCAGCCGCGGCCCTGGGGGCGCCCCTGCTGCTCGGGGCGCGGTACCTGACAGCGGGAGCCCAGGAGAGGAGGCGGATGCGGCTGGTGGTGGACGGCGTCGGGCGCTTCAGCAGGTAGGGCGGGTGCGGCTGCGTCGGGGGCTGGGGCTGCAGGGTTCTGCTGCGAGCTCTGACGCTGCACGGGGTGTGGCCCCCACAGACCCACCTCTGGCCACTGCCTTGTCTCCCTTCTGACCGCCCCTGCGGAGAGCTCGGGGTGCGGGGGGCTTCCTCCTCGCCTCCACTAGCAGTGGCCTGGACCAGCACCACGCCCTGCTGGTCACTGGAGCCCGGGCTCCTTAAACTGAAGGCTGCCTCACGCTTCTGCATCTCCCAGGCAGGATTCTGGGGGCGGCGCGGGCGGTCTTCCTTCTGAGAAGCCTGGGCAGGCGTCCTGCTCCTGTCAGGTCCAAGACTCCTGCCCACAGAGGCCTAAGAGCCAGCTCCCGTAGTGGGAGACCTCAGCCCACCCATCCCTGCCCTGGGGCTGGGAGGCGATGGCCCAAGGCGGCTCTTGGGCGGCCTAGGTTGGTGCCCAGTGGAGGATTAGGATGCCTAGGAAGTGGGGCGTTTGGTTGCCGCTTCGTTGAGATTTACCCCAGCGGCAGCTACAGGTGGGCGAACAGACAAGCACCTCACCTTCTTCCACCTGTGGGTTTGCCTGGAGCTCCTGGTCGCCCTTCTGGGCAGGTTCCAGGCAGCGGCCTCTGTGTCTTCCCATGTTTCCCAGTCTCCACAGCCCAGAGGTGGGTGGGGCCAGCTCTCCCCTGAGTGGCCCACAGGATGGCGGGGACCGTCCCCGCAGCCTCAGTGGGTCCAGGCCGTTTCCCCTTCCAATTCCTGTGCTGCTGTCCCCCGCGTTAGCTGTAGGCTTGGCGCACTCACCCACTCCTCCTCCCTCCTTCAGGGGGTTTTCACAGCCAGTTTTCAGAAGCCGAGCTGGGACTGAGTGGCAGGGTGCTAGAGCAGTTACCTTCCCGACCAGCTGCGCGGCCTCCTCAGCCCTCAGCCCTGACAGTTGCCAGAACGGGTGGGCCTGGCCGAGCCCTGGTGGGTGCAGGGCAACCACGGGGCCCCTGGAGAGCTGGGAGCCTGCAGTGTGCTGGCAGGAGCCCAGGATGTCGGGCCCAGCTCGCCCAAGGGCGGCGGGCTTGTCCTGCTGTGGCAGGGAGACTGGGATGCAGCGCACACACCAGGCCTGCTCACGGGGCCGGGATGCTTGAGGGTGGTTTCTGACCCCACCTCTTCCTTAATTTTAACTTTACAAATCCTATGGGGTTTTGGTTTTGGTTTTTTTGGACACAGTTTTAAAAATCCAAAGAAGTTAGACTAATAATACAACTTTTTTCTTTTTGAAACATGGACAAGTATGTTGTCAGCATGCTCCATTATTCCTGAAACCTTGAGTATTTCCTAAACAAGGACGTTCTCCTCCACAGCCACAGTCAGGGAGCTGACAGACACATTGTGACCCTCTAGCCCTCAGACCCTGTCCTGTGTCATCAGGCCTTCCAGTAACAGCCTTTTCCACATGAGAATCTGTCTGGACCCATGTCTAGCCTCCTCCAGCCTGGAACAGCCCTGAGTCTCCACGGCTCTCGTGCCTAAACTCAGGCTCAGGGCACGGTCCCCAGACCCCGCCTTGCCCAGGGCATCTGACGGCAGCTGAGTCCCAGCGTCCCCATGGGTTCCCTCCCCTCAAACCACAGGCTACACATGGAGCGGTCCCCACCCTCGCTCAGTTTTGATAGTTTTCGTAGGATGGCTCAGAAAATGCCATATTGATTTTAGTGTTTTTACTGCAAAAAGGTGAAGTTAGACTCCACAAGAACGAGGTGCCCTGAAGGGGTCTGGGCGGCCCCGCCTCAGAGCTTCCGCACTCTTGCCTCTGGCCCCCGACTGTGGTGTCCAGAGTCTCTGCCGGGGCTGCGTTCCATAGGCCTGACTGAGCGAAGACCCCGAGTTCTATGCCGCGGTTGTCCTTTCTGGCCAGCATCAACTGCCTCACTCAGGAAACCTCTGGGTTTATAGGAACAGGGTCACGTTAATTCTGCATCGTATGATGACCTTGACCTGTCTACGGGCCATTAGGCCTACGACACCCTGGCCCTGTGCCATATACACGGTCCGAGGTGCTGCCTGCTCTGTAGAGAGCTCCTTGGAGGACAGCCCCGCCCCCTCCCCTGCTGAGGCTGCCCTCCGAGGCCCAGTGTTTGCTGTCTGACCTTTCCAAGAAAAGCTTTGCTGAGCCCTGACGTGCGTGTGTCTGATGTGTGCTCGTGGTTTGTCTCACATTTGGCCTTTGGCTTCCCTCGTGCTTTGACGCGGGTGCCCTGCCCCCTCCTGTGGCTGCTGGTTTAGGGCCTTCCCTTCTGGTGCTTCTCCAGTGAGCTCGTCCTCCCCATTCAGCCGTCCCATCCACCCCCAGGGGCTGTTCTGCCATCAGGGAGCTCTGTCCTCCCGTGTGTCCCCCCAACCCTGGTCACATCAGCCTGGACTGGACGCATGGTGTCACTGCCGGCTCGTTGCTGTGACTCTTCAGGCTTGGTTCCTAGGAGCCCCTGCACCTGGCTTGTGACCCTCTATTTTAATCTCTACAATTTTATTGTAAATAATTCAAATGTACAGCATTTTATCTCTGACATTTCTGAATCCTTCCGACGTGATCCATCCTTCGAGCATTTTACTCCCGCTGGTGCCACAGTCACTCCAGGCTCAGCCTTGCAACCATCCATCCTCAGGACGGGCAGGGACCCTGGCATGGCGCCAGTGTGTTTGCTGCTCTGGGCTGCGTGTGCACTCCAGCTGTTTGCTTCTGTAGCCCGTTGTCAGTGGTCAACGTGCTGTTCCATTTTCAACACAAGTCCTCCGGGTTTCTGCTCTTTCTTGTCTGTAACCTCTTCTCTACCTGGGAGACACCCGGCTGCCCTTGTCCCTAAAGTAGTGACTTATTAGGTCACCTCCCTGAGTGTAGACCTCACCCCACTGCCCGCACCACACTGTCAGCCCCTGTGCAGACCTTGCGTTAGCTTTTGGACAGAGTACTTAGGAAGGAGGGCAGCTCCCTCAGGTCCCGGGAGCTCAGAGAAACCTGTGTCCTTGCTCACCCTGCCATGTTCAGACAGTCCTTTTTGCTGGAGTGGCTGGGTGGACCTGGTTTGTGGTGCTCAGTGAGGGTCTGGAGCCTGGTTTTGGATCCTCCCCTCTCCAGATCCGGGGCTTCCATGTCCACAGCCTGGGTTGCAGAAGGGAGCGATGACCCCAGCCTGCACCAGAAGGCCAGGGCCTGTGGGACTGCTTGGGGTGCGCCCGCGGCTCCGGGGCTTGACCCAGGGCTCCAGTCCACAGAGCGCAGCTAAGTGCCGAGGAGGCTGGGCTGCTGTGCAAGGGCTGAGTCAGCGTGTTCACAGATGGAGTGGCTTTGCTCGGCAGTGGGCTTTCCAGTGTAACAAGTGCTATCAAAGAATGAAGGAACACGCCTGCTCATTAGGGTCCACACCCCCCTGCTGTCCTGGGCCCTCCACATCTGTGTGCAGGAACCGGGGGGTGGCGTGCGTGCAGGCTGCCCAGTGTCCAGCCCAGGAGCTGAGACAGACCTGCTGGCTACACAGTCCCGAGAACCCCATGGCACCCCCCAGGTGCTCACAGCCGTCCGAGGTGCTGGTGGGGTGCCTGCTACGTGGGCCAGCTGGGGCTGAGGGCATCCTCTGCCCACAGGTCTCTGCGGGTCGGCCTGCAGATCTCGCTGGACTACTGGTGGTGCACGAACGTCATCCTGCATGGGGTGGAGGAGGTTTGTGCCTGCGTCCTGGCCAGCCCATCCTGTGCCTGCGGGGTGGGCATGCCTGGGGGCAGCAGGGGCCTGCCTGCCCCCATCCCTGCCCTCTCTACCTGTGGTCAGAACAGCCCGAGGTACTTGGAAGTGATGTCTGCGTGTCATCAGCGGGCAGCTGACGCCCTGGTGGCGGGGGCCATCAGCAACGGGGGCCTGTACGTGAAGCTGGGCCAGGGGCTCTGCTCCTTCAACCACCTGCTGCCCCCCGAGTACATCAGGACGCTGCGGGTGCTGGAGGACAGGGCCCTCACGCGGGGCTTCCGGGAGGTGAGCCCACCCCCCAGGGCGCGAGGCGGGCAGTGTGGCCCCATGGCGTCCCACATGCTGCTCAAGGCCCGTGCCTCCAGGTGGACCAGCTGTTCCTCGAAGACTTCCAGGCCCCGCCCCATGAGCTTTTCCAGGAGTTTGACTACCAGCCCATTGCCGCAGCGAGCCTGGCCCAGGTGCACCGTGCCAGGCTGCACGATGGTACTGCGGTGGCCGTGAAGGTACGAGGGGTCCCTGGGGCGTGTGGGGGGCGTGGGGTGCTGGCGGCCGGTCCTCCCTGAAGCCTCCCGTGCAGGTGCAGTACATCGATCTGCGGGACCGCTTTGACGGCGACATCCACACCCTGGAGCTCCTGCTGCACCTCGTGGAGCTCATGCACCCCAGCTTCGGCTTCAGCTGGGTCCTCCAGGTACTGCGGGGCAGGGGGCTGGGATGGGCTGGCTCCCAGGCTGGAACCCCAACTGCCCATATGGTCCCCAGGACCTCAAGGGGACCCTGGCCCAGGAGCTGGACTTTGAGAACGAGGGCCGTAACGCTGAGCGCTGTGCACGGGAGCTGCAACACTTTCGCCATGTGGTGGTGCCCCGCGTGCACTGGGGCACGTCCAGTAAGGTGGGCTGGCCCCCGCGTGCCCTGGGGCACGTCCAGTAAGGTGGGCTGGGCCCTGCCTGCCCTGGAGCACGTCCAGTAAGGTGGGCTGGGCCCCCGCGTGCCCTGGGGCACGTCCAGTAAGGTGGGCTGGGCCCCACCTGCCCTGGGGCACGTCCAGTAAGGTGGGCTGGGCCCCGCCTGCCCTGGGGCACGTCCAGGAAGGTGGGCTGGGCCCCGCCTGCCCTGGGGCACGTCCAGTAAGGTGGGCTGGGCCCCGCCTGCCCTGGGGCACGTCTAGTAAGGTGGGCTGGGCCCCCCTGGGTAGGGGTGTGGAGGCCCACGGAGCTGACAGCTGATCTCTCCCAGCGCGTGCTGACGGCAGAGTTCTATGAGGGCTGCAAGGTCAATGACGTGGAGGCCATCAAGAGCATGGGGCTGGCGGTGCAGGACGTGAGTGCTGTGTGTCCCGGGCTGTGGGGCTGGACTGGAGCGTGTGGCCCGAGTCTGGGGTGATGGCGTGTGGTCTGACCCCATCCCCACCCCGGCCTGTCCTCGGCCCAGATTGCAGAGAAGCTGATCAAGGCTTTTGCCGAACAGATCTTTTACACGGGTTTCATCCACTCTGACCCCCACCCTGGCAATGGTAAGGAGAGCCCCAGGGCTGGGGGGGGGGCGCTGGGGGCTGCACCCCAGAAACAGGGAACTAGAGCCCACCCGTCCCCAGTTCTAGTGCGGAAAGGCCCAGACGGGAAGGCTCAGCTGGTGCTGCTGGACCATGGGCTCTACCAGTTCCTGGACGAGAAGTAAGCTGGGTCTGTGGGCTGGGTGGACACACCCCCCCGACTGCCCCCCACCCCCACCCCGCTCACTGCTGGGCCCGCAGGGACCGGCTCGCCCTGTGCCAGCTGTGGCGGGCCATCATCCTGAGGGACGAGGCGGCCATGAAGGTGCACGCAGCCAAGCTGGGAGTGCAAGGTGAGGCCGGGGGGTGGGTGTGTGGCCCGGAGGGGGCACAGCCTGGCTCAGGCCCCCCCAGACTACCTCCTGTTCTCCGAGGTGCTCATGCAGCGGCCCGTGCGCCTGGGGCAGCTGTGGCGCTCGCGCCTGCTGAGCCGTGAGGAGGCGGCCTACATGCAGGACATGGCCCGTGAGCACTTCGAGGAGGTCATGGCCGTGCTCAAGGCCCTGCCGCGCTCCATGCTGCTTGTGCTGCGCAACGTCAACACCGTGCGTGCCATCAACAACGCCCTGGGTGCCCCGGTGGACCGCTACTTCCTCATGGCCAAGAGGTAGGGCCGCGCAGCCCGGGGTAGGGGGCGGGTGGCTGTGCTGACCTCACACGTGGTCTCCATGCAGTGCAGTCCGGGGCTGGAGCCGCCTGGCGGGTGCCATGTATCAGAGCGTCTACGGCGCCAGCATCCTGCGCCATGTCAGGGTCGTCTGGGAGACGTTCAAGTTTGAAGTGGCCCTGAGGTGAGCTGGCATGTGGGGGCCGGAGGACGGAAGGCCAGGGCCCACTCCCCACCTACCTGCC
The DNA here is from genome assembly GCF_033118175.1 of Dama dama. NCBI lineage: Eukaryota > Metazoa > Chordata > Mammalia > Artiodactyla > Cervidae > Dama > Dama dama. Next base: position 1,637,737 of record NC_083701.1, on the reverse strand, counting down.
CCCATTGACCCCCGCACAGGCTGGAGACCCTGTCGATGCGGCTCACTGCTCTCCTGGTTCGAGTTCTGGTCTACCTGGGCATCATGCCTGACACCGAGGGGCTGTCAAAGTACCTGGAGACCTAGGGCATCCCGGGCAGGACCACAGAGCTCGTCCTACCACGCACCCGGCCAGGGCCAAGTGACTGATTTGTTGGAGTACGGGATGCCCTGGGGCCCCGAAATAATCACAACGCTCTTCTGAAAACAAGTGTTTTTATTTTGTACAAAAAGGGGGTGGGGAGGAGTGGCGGTATCCAGGGGTCTAGAAATGGGCAGTGACTCGGTCCGTCTCCAACAGGTCGTCCAGGATCTGCAGAGAGAACTGGGTGAGGGCGGGAGGCCGGCTGGGGGCAGGCGGGGGCAGGCGGTGGGGGTGGCTCACAATGTCGGGCGTGGTGCCGATCTTCTTGGCCAGCTCCCCGCGCTCCATGGTGCTCAGGTACAGGTAGCGGTTGAGCAGCTCCCCATCCAGCACGTTGCGCACGGCGTTCTGTAGGACACGCCTGTCCACGTGCAGCATCCTGGGGGGTGCGGACGGCATAGGCCATGAGGGGTCTGGGCTGACCCGGGCGGTCTGGTCAGGTTGGGGGTGTGCTCACCGGAAGGCGCGGGGGTTGAGGCCAGCATGGTGGGGCAGCATGGTGGTCAGGGCATTCTGCAGCATCAGCAGCCGCCGGTAGGTCTTCTCCTGCATGGGCAGCAGCAGCCCAATGCCACCGTCCAGTGTGGCTGAGGAGATAGGGAATGAGCCCAGTGCCCCCGCCACGGCCCGCTGCCCCCACCCCGGCCCCACGCTCACCGAACCACGTGATGTGCTTGTTCTCCCACACGACAGACTTTTTGCTGGGCCCCTCAGCGGCCCCCCGGCACGGGGTCCTCCAGAACGTGTTCACGTGGGCACCCACGTGGAAGTCCGCCCGGCGCAGCAGTCGCATACCCCCAAAGCTCTCCTTGGCTGGGCCACAGGGGACCTCAGGTCACTCACTGCCTGCCTGGCCCCCGCCTGACCCCGCCCAGCAGAGGAGGGAGGGAGCACTCACCTTCCGGCAGGTACATGTAGACCATGAGGTTGCGGTCACGGTCAGACACTGGGGAATCAGAGCCAAGTCAGCCCCTGCGCACACCCAGGGGTCTCAGGCACCCCAGCTCCCAAACTCACCCAGGAAGCCCAGCTGCGCGTTGTCCACCATGAAGTCCACACTGTACACTTCCAGGGGCTTGGCATCCTGAGGACAGGAGGGCCGGGGAAGGCGGCCATCAGGACGGCCTGGGCCTGGGCCAGCCCCCAGCCCCTAGGGCGCACCACGGACCCCTCCGCACCCGGGAAACGAGGCTCAGCGTCTTGCTCTCCTCCTGGTAGCGCAGCAGCGAGATGCTCTTCATGACATCCGCAGCCAGGATGAAGTTCTTGACGCTGATCATCTGGTGGATGTAGAGCTGCGTGTCGATGAAGGCCATGCCCGTCAGCTCGCTGGCCCGCAGGCTCCATAGGAAGATCTGGGGGTGGGGGTGGGGGGGGAGTGAGTAGCTGGGGGGTGCCTGGGGAGGCGGCAGTGAGGGGGCTGCTGGGGGGCGCACACCTTCTGGCCAATGGCTGACACCAGATGGCCGTTGCAGTGGCACAGGGCGGTCACGGGGCCCTTCTGCTCCTTCTCGTACAGGACCTTAAACTTGTTCTTGGTCAGGGGCTGGCCAGGCTCAGGCACCACCTCGATCACATCCATGATCAGGATCTGCCGGGGAGGTGAGTGGCTGAGTCAGGGTGCCAGGCACTGCCCGCCTCAAAAGCCCCGCTGGCCACTTACCCGCCCTCGGCACGTGACCTCCTCCCCTTGCATGAGGCAGGTCCCTGCGGCCACGTAGCCCTTGAGACCCGACACAGTCTCCTCGCTGCGCAAAGACACGGTCTTCATGCAGGTCACGTGCTCCCACTCCTCCAGCTCGATCCTGCGGGCAGAGCCCCGGTCAGGGCCAGCCCCGGCCCGCCCTACCCCACCCCTCGCGGGCACAGCCTCACCTGGCGTTGGGGATGGCCTCCCAGCTGACCGGGGAGATGAGCTGGATGCAGAAGGCCTCCTGCTGAGGGTGGACGTACCGCTCATCTGTGAGGACAGAGGGGGACCATCAGGGAGGAGCGGCCCCCAGGACAGGCCCAGCCTGGAGCCCCACGCACCTCTCTCGATGGTCTCAAACTCCTTCTCCTCGCCTGTCATGCGTGGAACACGCGTGCAGGGTGTGCTGGTGCTGGTGGCGACGGCGTACACCTTGGGGAGAGCAGGGCGTCAGGAGCCAGGGCCCACCCCAGCCCCAAGGGTCCCTGGCCGAGTGGAGGCAGACCTTGGACTCCACGTGGTAAGCCACGTAGTGGGCAGTGCAGCGCAGCGGGATCTTCCGAACAGGCCACGGGGCGTCGTAGGACAAGTAGGCAGGCAGAACGCTGATCCTCAGCTCGCCCTGGGTGGGCACACGGGTGAGGGAGGCCTGGCACCCACTGAAGGCCGAGCCGGTGAACCCAGGCCTCCGAGGGCTCCCAGCTCAGCCCGCAGCTCCGCTAGCACAGGGGCGGCGACAGAGGCTACGGCCTGCTGTCCTGTGCTTCATGGGCTTCCTGTGCGTTCACCCAGGTTTGCCCAGGGCTGGCCACGGGTGTGGCCGAGGCTGGGCTCAGGGGGCGCTGGAGGCTGCAGGCACAGGGTGGGACATGCGCACGCCACGCCAGCGTCTGCACACAGGGCCCGCCCAGCGGCTCCCCTCCAGCCCGCTCCTAAGTGCACCAGCGCCTGCCAAGTCCTCGGCGGTCCACAAGGGCCACGGCTGTCATCTTTGTGACATGAGGAGGCTCAGGGTACGTGAGCACCCTGGACGGTCACCCGCCGCCTCGGGCAGAGCTGGGTGCCCAGTGGGCAGACCAGTGACTGAACCCGGCTGCAGCCCTCATGGGCCACACCCTGCACTGCCGACCTCCCTGTCCTCCAAGCTTCTCCAGTGTTCAGCCCCATGTCACCTCCTTGATCTTGGCTCCCACCACCCACCGGACACCCCGACTCTCCATGCCAGGGCGTCCCCATTCCCAGCCATGGGTTGAGGGCCTCTTTCTTGGGCCCCAGCACCTGGTCCTGCCCAGTTGTCCTCAGCGGGGGTTGGCATGCCTGGCCGGGCCTCTTGGGGCCTCCCTACCTGTCTGTTGAAGTACAGGAACCCTCGGGGGCAGTTGACGTTGTGGAACGGGGCAAAGGAGTCGATGGGGCCATCGATGCCCATGGGGTGCAGCCGCAGGGCCCCCCGGCCAGTCACCAGCAGCCAGTGGGGCGAGGGACCGCAGATGAACACCTGGGGGCGGACAGCGTGAGGAAGCCCCTCACGCTGTGGGGGGAGGCGCCATGCTCGCCAACCCTGCCCCGCAGAGCAGCCAGCCTACCCCAGAGTAGCCGTAAATGTCCTCAAAGTAGCGGAATCGCGCCACGCGGCCGCGGGGCCCTGTCCCCTCCTCCATGCTACCCCCTTCCACCTTCTTCTTGGACGGCTTTGGCTTCTTCTCCCGGAAGTTGATGTTGTGGGGGACCTGGGGGGTGCTGCAGTAAGGGCCGGGGCCCCCAGCCTTGCCTCACCACCCCCACACCCAGCCCTGCCAGTCACTGCACCTTCTTGAAGCGAACTTTGAGGTTTCCCTGGCCGAGCTGTGAGTCGTGGGGGAAGGCCTCGTAAATGAGGAGCTCCTGGTCCACATGCACCTGGGGACAGGGGATGTCAGGCAGCAGGGCCCGTGGGCAGGCCAGGGCGGGGGGGTGGGCGGGTTACTCACCAGCAAGTAGGGCCGGCGCTGGCGACTCCCCAGCGCCACCAGCAGCACCTCCTTGACCAGGGGCAGCTCGCCCTGGCGCGTGGCCTCCTCCTTCCGGGCTTCACCCTGGGTGGTGGGCTGGCCAAAGGAGCTGTCCACCAGGACGCGCTGGCCCACAGGGAAGTTCTTCACCAGGAACACGAGCCGCCAGTCGGGGAGCTGGTAGATCTGTGGGGCGGCGCAGTCAGTTGGGGGCGGGCGCCGGGCAGGCCTGGGGGGCATGGGTGCGGGGCACCACCCACCTCCATGGCACCGTTCTCCCGCACCAGCAGGCACCAGTGCGTGGGCTCAGCCCGGAAGGGCGCAGGGTCGCGGTCAGCAGGCGGCTGGCTGCTCCTGCGCGCCTCTTCCTTGCTGGGGCTGAAGAGGGAGCCCGAGTCCCCGTAGAGCATCTCCTCCTCATCGTCCACTGTGGGGCTGTGGTGGTGGGCATCACAGGTCACAGCTCACAGGCGCGTGGCCCACCCGCCCCACCCCCGCCCCGCCGCCCTCACACACCTGGTCTCCGCACCCTGGCCCTCAGCCTCAGGGCCACCGCGGCCTCCCAGCTCGTCGCGGACTCCGCCCAGGCGGCTCTCGGTGGTGAACATGCCACTGACATCCCGGTACAGGCACAGTGTGATCACCTTGGACTGCTGTGGGGAGGGAGGGCGCTCAGCCGGGGAGGGGGCGCGTGGGCAGGGGTCAGCAGGCCCCGGGACAGAGCAGGGCGCCTACATGGTGCAGGGATGGCTTGTGCAGCGCCAGGCGGTGATGGCGGCCCCCGTACGAGTCACTCTTGAGCAGGAACATGGTGACGTGGCCCTCGGCGCTCATGATGACCACATAGGGGTCGGCCACAGCACACTGCACGATGGGGGAGCCCAGGTCCACCGGGATGAAGTGCAGCTGGTTCACTGCAGACACAGGCCAGTCAGCACAGGGCAGGGAGCACGCGTCAGCCCCGGGCCTGGGCCCACCTGCCCGAGCCCTGGCCCACCTCCTTCCAACAGGCGGATGCCGAGTGGCGACACCTGCACGATGTAGCGATTGTCCCCAATGTTGCCAGCAAAGACTGTGGGGCCCTGCGTGGCGAAGCCACTGGTGTCCAGCTCCATGATCTCCTGCCCCGTCTGGAGGATCTGTGGGCAGCAGTGGGTGAGGGGCACTGCTCACAAGCAGGGCCCCAGCCCAGGCTCTGGGAGCCTCACCATGGTAGAGTCTTCCCGGCTGAGAATGAGGAACCCGTGTCTCCGCCCGTCATCCTCGGCTTCGGGGGCACCAGACTCTGGCTCCGTGCCCTCCCCCTTGAGGGTCTCCTCCTGTGAGGGCAGAAGAGGGCAGGGATTCCCAGCCCAGCCCACGCCACCTGAGCATCAAGGCTGAGCAGCTCAGAGCCGGGTCCCAGGCCCTGCAGCTGTGGGCGCCTGCCATAGGCCAGGTGCAGGCCAGCACCGCTGGCTGGAAGTCGCCAACCTGGGCGCACTCACCTGCTCTTTACGTACGGGGGCGATGACGGTCCACATGTCATAGCAGCCAGGGAGCTCAAAGGTCGTCACCACCTGGGGCCGGATGCTCTTCTGGAAGGACAGGCAGGGGTCAGCAGCCCGCCCAGGCCCCGCCAGGAGGCAGCCCCTGACCGCCCCTCACCTGCAGCACCGACAGGGCCCCGTTCTTGCCGTAGCCGGAGCACACCACGATCTCCAGGTCTGGCTCCGGACTGTTTTGAAACTGCGCGGGGCGGGGGCAGGGGTGAGGGCCGGACCTCTGCCGTGCGGCCCACCCCGCCCGCCCCCCTCCCCCGCCCCGTGGGCACCTCTTCAGAGAGGAAGGCGGGCTCGCCCATGGCAGCGTTGGCACAGGGTCCAATGTTCAGGATGCTGTCGCACACCTGTGGGCACGGCAGCGGTCAGGTGGCAGGCTGGCCAGGACCGGGCGACCACTCTAAGCCCCACCTCACCTCGAAGGAGTACGTGGCCAGCTGTGTGCCTGACTGCGCCTCGCTGCCATACACTTCAATCTCGTCCACCTCATCCTGTGGCACTGACTTGCCCCCTGGAGCATGACGAGAGCCCACCTGAGCCCACCTGCTGGCCTGCACCTGATGTTCAGCCCTCACCCGACCAGCCTGCACCTGACCAGCCCGCACCTGACCAGCCCACAGCGGCGTCCACACGCTTCTTCTTGGAGGGAGGCTCTTCCTGTGAGGTAGGAGGGGCAGGGGGTGAGTACCCCAGAGGCTGCCTGCAGGGGCCATGTGCCCACAGGCCCACGCCCACCTTGTCGGCAGCCTCGCGGGCGGTGCCAGCCGGGGGCTCCTGCAGCTTCTCTGTGTACTTGAGGAGCAGCGAGTTGCCAAGACGAGAGCCGAGGAACAGGTACCCAGGCTCCATGGTGACCATCTGGGGGCGGGACAGGTAAGGGTGAGGCCGGCCCGGCCCAGCCCGGCCGGGGCCCGGGGCCACCCCCCTGACACCCCACTCACGCTGCTGGTGAGGACGCTGGCGGCAGCCTTGTCGAAGTGGAAGGCCCGGACGCTGCGCATGCCGTCCGTGATGAGCGTCAGCACGTAGCTGCGGGGGGGACACTCAGCTGGGGCGCGGGGACCACCCCCCACCCCCGCCCGGGAGGATGGGGCCCAGAGCGGGGACTCACATCTCACCGCCCTTGAGGGAGATGACCATCTTGTCATAGGAGATGAAGGCCGCCTGAGCACAGTCCAGGGTGATCCGCACACCTTCCTGGGTGCCTGTGGGCAGGGGTGGTCAGCCAGGCCCAGCAGCAGCCCCTGCCACCCCGGGCCCCCTCCCCCCCTCCCCAGCACTCACGCAGGGGGAAGGCAGTGGTGCCGGTGGTGAGGCTGTTGAGAGCCACGCCGTAGGGAGGGACGCTCTGGTTCAGGTACAGCAGCGAGTTGACCGCGAAGACCACCACCCCGCCTGGAACAGACATGCTGGTGGCAGGGCCCAGCACACTCCACACCCCACCCCCGGCCCAGGCCCCTCTCACCTATGGGCTTGGGCACCGCCAGGGCCTGGGTGCAGTCGAAGGGCAGGCTGGTGAGGGACCAGATGACGGGGTGCACCTTCTGCGTGATGTTCAGGGAGATGGCCACAATGGAGCACGTGTCCTGCCGCACGGCCACCCGCCTGGGGGCCAACAGGGGTCAGTGTGGGGCCAGCACAGCGGGCCCACCCCCTGGAGACCAGCCGGGCTCCTCCCCCGCGGCGGGCCCTCACCCAGGCCACGTCTGGTTGGGCTCAAACAGGATGAGCAGGGTGGGCTCGTAGTAGCCATGCAAGAACTGCAGGTCGACGATGTTGAGAAGCTTCTCGTCCAGGGCCCGCACATCGATGATGTAGCTGGGCAGGAAGCTGGACCTCTGCCTGGGGGCAGCAGGTGTCAGCGGGGGCAGCAGGTGTCAGCGGGGGCAGCGTAGGGCAGACCTGGGCTCCGCAGGGCCCCCTGCCCTGCCCCCACACTCACCCCTCCCCCACAAGCCCCTCGTGCTCCTCGGCCAGGCTCTCCCTGCGGAAGGGCAGGACCACCAGCCGCGTGCCGTAGATGAGCATGGCCGCACAGCGCCCGTCGGGGTCCACACGCACCCGCGGCGTGTGCACGTTCTGCACGAAGCCGTCCTGCGGGAGAGGGGCGTCAGGCAGGAGCCCCCCCCAGAGGCATGGGGCTGGGTTGGGGGTGGGGAGGCGAGCCCTACCCGCAGCTCAGGCTCCTCGAAGTAGTGCAGAGACAGGGTCTTGAGGTCGTGGGTGCCCGGGTCGTACTCCACCACCGAGAGCTGGGGGCGGCAGGTCAGAACGCGGCCCTCCCCTCACACTCCCCAGACCCGACCCCTGCCCACCCCTGCCCACCCCACCTTGGCATCCTTGAAGCTCAGGAGGAGGGCATCCCTCTTGGCGCCCGCCAGCTGCACGCTGGCCATGGACATGACGTTGCCAAAGAAGGAGAAGGAAGCCACCAGCTCCAGCTTTTCCCGGTGCTCCCGGTGGGCCTTGCCCTCTGCAGCGAGAAAGTGGACAGGGGTCTGGGGCCCACGCCCAGTCCCCACCCCCCAGGTTCACGCTGGGCAGCCACCCTGTGCTCACTCACCTGTGCTCCTGTCATTTTTGGTTGGCGCCTGGAGGAGGGAGGAAGAAGGAAAAAACTGTGAAGGGCCCACCTTACCCACGACCTGCCCTGTGGCCACGAGCCCTCAATGGGGAGCAGGTGACCAGGCCCTCCTGGAGATGGCCGGGCCCCCAGACTGCAGGAAGCGCTCCCAGCTCTCCTGACGCTCTCAGGGTCAAAGGCTGGACAGCACTGTATGTGCCCCTCCAAACCACTCAGACTCACCCTGGGCCAGCCAGTGATGACGCGTGCTTGCTGGGAAGAAGGAACCCCAGCTCTGCTGAGCCTAACTGGGTGTGACGGTGGCCCTACAGGGGCCAGGCCTCACCCCATCTGCGTCGTCCAGGTGGGCCTGGGGCCCAGGACCCTGGTGAGGGGAGGCGGCCACACCACCACTGAGCTGCATCCCGGGAACGCCCCCCAGTACAACCCACCACTCTCAAGCAAGGAGAAAAACCATCTATTGTTTTCACTATGTCAAGCACTTGTAACAGTTAGACGAGACCCATTCATGACAGAAATCCTTGCTAACCCCAGAACACAACTTCCTTAATCCAGTCAAAGTCATCCCCAGCAGGTCTCTAGCAGGGACGCAATCGGACTAAGCATGAAAGTCACCCTCGGCGGTGGGTCCAGCCCAGGACACCGTCTCCCTTGGCCAGACACAAGGTCCAGATGCAGACCACCTGCCACTCTGTGCAGTAACAAGACACAGAGGGAAAACAGAACATATTTTAAGACACACGTGGACGTAATTAGTCTAACACACCACTAGCAATTTAGAAGGCAGAGGTAGGAAAAGGACAGAACCTCTAACTGAAGACACAACCAAAACATCCTGATGAGAAGCATCGGCCTACAGATTCAAGGTCAGCAAGTCCCAAAACAGGACAAAAAAACAAAACTACAGCCAAGCACATCGCAGTTGAAAGAAAATCAAAGACAAAGACAAGTATCATAAAAGCAGTCAGAGGAGAACAGAGATGCCACCTTCATTAAAACTGACTATAGGAGCCAGAGACAGTCTTTATTTTTTTCAGAGACGGTCTTTAAAGTGATGAAAGAAGAAAACAGTCAACTTAGAATTGTAAACCCAATGAAAATATCCTTCAAAAAGGAATTTGAAATAAAAAACGTTTTCAGACAGACAAAAGTTGACCAAGATCATCAACATCAGAAACACTCTTCAACAATTACCAAAGGAAGGTCTTCAGGCTGAAGACCGCAGATGACAAAAAAAGACTACAGCCTCCTGCGCAGAGTGTGAACTGCTGAATGTGTGATAATAAATGAAGGAAGGACTAGGAGGAGGGAGCGAGGTGTGCCCCAGCCACCCCGCCGCCGTCCCACAGACGCCGAGCGCAGAGGAAGGTCTGAGCGTGAGACGGCACCTTCCACCTCAGTCCGCGTCACAGTGGGGAGGCTGGCTGGCCACCCACCTCTCCAAGCCACCGACACCGGCACCCAGGACCACACCAAGGATCTGACCAGGCTTGGACTCGCATGGGCCTGTGGTCCCAGCAGGGACTGTAGTGTTGCCTGGATGCACAGATGTGCTGACCTCTGGGAAAAGCCAAGGGGATCCTCCAGGTCCAGGGAAAAAGACAGAGATACGCCAACACATTCAGGACTGTAGATGAGGGTATGCAGGAAATTCTGGTGCTTATCAGCTTTTCTGAGAGTCTGAATTTATGTAAAACCAAAATGCTAACAACAGTGTAATGTTCTGCAGGAGCAAGCCTGTGACAACAGGACGCAGTGAGCGGGGAAAGAGGGTGAAGAGTTACAAGGATTCTAGGCTGTCTGGGGAGGTTCCCTCGAGCCAGAGACTGCTGTGACCTCGAATGTGACTCATTAGAGAGTAAGACAAAATGCACAACCAGAAGTCAACAGAAAAGATGAAATGAGGGACTCCCCTGGTGGCCCAGTAAGTAGCTAAGACCCCATGCTCCCAATGCCAGAGAGCCAGATTTGATCCTGGTCCCACATGTCACAACTAAGACCCAGCATAGCCAAATAAAATAAAAATAAGTGAACAAATAAAATATTTCTTAAAGAGATAAAATGAAATAAAATAGCTGATCAATCCAAAACAACAAATAAAAGAATAGCAAGATGCCAGACGCTGATTCAAACCCAACTACACAAGAAATCACCTCAAATAACAGACCAAACCAGACCCATTCATGACAGAATAAATAAATAAACCAAACACTCAGGCCAGAAGACAACAAAAACCGTCAGAATAATAAACAACATCAAACTATTTGCTATTGATTCACAGATTTTTAAAAGATATTCTATGCAAGGACTTAAACAAACAAAAAAAACTGCGGTCGCCTACTACTAGACAAAGTAGATCTTAAGGCAAAGAGTATTAAAGAGTGACATTTCACGACAAAATGGTCAATTCATAAGTAACTTTTTTGGCCACATAGCATGTGGAGATCGTTCCCCAACTAGGGGTGGAACCTGCACTCTCTGCATGGAAGTCCCCAAAAGTGACTTTTAAATTTGTCTTTCTGTACCTAATCATTCAGCTTACACAGTTACACACACACACACACACACACATGATTCCTGACAATCCTATAGGGCAAGTGCTCCATCTTGTTCATCTTTAAAATTATACATTACTGATTTTTGGCTCCTCCATGTAAATCTGAGAATGAAGATGAATAAACCTATTGAGAAACTTTATTGCAACTTTGAGAAAAAGGACACAATTTTGGATTAATTTGGGGGGGTGACATCTCTACAATATTGAGACTTCCCGTCCATGACACCTTTTCTATTTACTTGGGACTGTCATTAATTTTAGGGAACTGACCTACATTTCCTACATTTCTTTTCCTCTCCAAGGTCACAGCTGCCCCAGGCCAGCACTCACCCGCCTCCAACACACAGCTTACATGCTCCAGCTGCTGTCCGGTGTCTGCCGGCCCAGGACCTGAGCCAGGCGCACGCCCAGTGCCAGGCCCACCACCTGCTCGGGACCCTCTCCCCTCCTTGCTGCCACTCTGCAGGCCCTGCCCGTGCACCTGGCGCCCTGGCGGAGACTGAACACGGCCCCGCAGGGCTCACCATCCTGTCTTCATCCCAGCTGGGGGCTGCTCTGAAGGACAGGAGCCTCAAAAGGGAGGCCATGCCCTGTGGGTGGTCTGGCCCCAGACTGGTCTCAGCGCCCAGGAGGCTCAGCCACCGCGAGGCCACTGGTCAGACACCGGGCTAGCCCCGTGGAGAGAGAAGGAGACAGGCCCTTCCCATCACCCAGACCGGGCCCAGGCCTCACCAGGCAGAGGCTGGGCGTGCGTCCACATGGTCCCTGTGGTGCCATCCTGGCTCCTGGCTGCCCTCAGGGCTGTGCCACCCTGGTGACCGCGTGTCCGGGGCTCCAGGCAGGCTGTCCTGCAGCAGGGACTAGGCTGGTCCCCAACAGGCTCAGCCACTGAGGGCTCCACCCAGGCGCCACGCCACCTCCTGCCACTACACTCTGCGCTCCGCCAGGAGCTGGAAGCCGCCCTGCACTGATAGGCTGCGGAGCGACACCTGCTCAGGCCCAGCAGTGCGTCCGGTCTGCTGAGGGTCTTCTGTGGGGTTCTCCACAGCTCTTGAAAGGCGTGCAAAGCCTCTGAGGGTCTCGGTGGGCACGCAGGGGGGCCCAGTGCTCCTTCCTTTCAGAGCATCAATGCGCCCTCACTCACCTCACAAAACCCTGCTTTTCCTACCAGTTCCTGCTCCATCCCTTCCCTTCCCTTCGCGTAGATCTCCCCCACAGAGTTGTCTCTGTCCACTGGTGCTAACTCTCCTGCTCTGGGTTCCTGGCCTCACCAGGCCACATCCCACCTGATGCCAGGCTTCCTCATCAGGGTCGCCAAGTCCGTCCAGGTCTCAGGACCCATCTGAGGCTCAGAAACATAGGGCCCAGCATCCAGATTAGGTCATGAAAGACTCCACGGCTTCCAGTCTGATGGGTCTCTCAGCCCTTGCCCTGGGGGAGGCCACAACGCAAGGACAGATATTTTCTGCAGTAGCTGCATGCACGCATCCAGAGATGGCAGAAACCATACCCCAGTGGGGCCTGCAGACGGTGGAGCTCCCGGCTTCCTGACCACAGACAACGAGGCACAGGCAGCTGCTTCGAGCTGCTAACAGCAACACATACTCCAACAACGTCCAAGGTGCACTCCTGCCCCCACGCCCCCCGTCCCGCAACCATCTCCTCCACAGGTGCCAGCAACTTCACCTGCAGGGTTAGTCTGGCCTGAAACCCAATCCTGGCAAAGCCTCTGCACGGCCCATGGCTCCGCTCCCTTGCCCGCCCCACATCCCATCTATCCTGCCTGCTTGCCCCACCAACAACCACCCAGCCCAGTCGCCTTCTACTGTCGCAACCACAGCGACCCCAGGAGACAAGGGTCAGGGTCAGATCAGCTCACTCCTCTGCCCAAACCTTAACTCACCATCGGCCTTGGGTCAACACTCAGCTCCCAAGACTGCCCTCAAGGCTGCCCTGCTGATGCCCCAACCCAACCTCACGAGCCCCCTGACCAGCCACTCTTCCCTCCCTACTGCCCTGGCACCTTTGCTCCGCCTCAAAGCTCTTCTCCCCACACCTACAAGGCTCTCCCCATCAGCTCCTCCTCACCCACTCAAATCTCACATTTCCAAGGAGGTGAGCTTTAGACCTTGCCTGGCTCCCCACTCCCCATCCTGTCCTGGTGGTGTGCACCGGCACTCTGGCCTCCAGTGTGTGCTGCACTTGCAGCGTGTGGCCCCCCACACCCAGAACCACAGCCATGAAGGCAGCTCACCAACCCCTCCCAAGATGCCCACACAAAACAGGCTCTTAACAGATGACTCCTAGAAAGACAAGTGAGTGACTGCTAAGGGGCTGTGAACCCATGTGTAAAACATATACAGATGTAAAAACATTCAATTTGTCCCTGAAAGTTGACTGAAAACCAGTGTCAGATATAGTATATACAGCAAAGATGCTCTCATTCAATGTAGAGCCATATGTATTTATTTGCAAAAATCCATTTTCAGTTTTGACTGAAATGTTGACAAAAGCCAAATACTGATCTCAAAACTGCTGTAGCACAAAAGCTTAAACTAAGATTATTTACTGACACAAACAGTCACTAACCTCTTATACATTCTTCTGTATTTTGCTTGCTTCGTCATGTGTGGATTAGTACAGCAGTACACACATTTAACACAAAACAAACACTAGTGTCCTGAAGAAAGTGCCCGGGAAGGCGGCCTCCTCCCTGCTGCCCCAGCCCTTACTCAGAACCCTGCCCTGCGGAGGACAACCCTTCCTGCCCCACTTCCACTCTGCACCCCAGTCCAACCCTGCCTGCCCTCAGATGCTTCTGGCCAGCACACTGGCCTTGCATCTGCCTGGAACCCACCCCTCGCCATCCTTGAATCTGGCTCTTACTCCCCTTTCAAGAACAGATGCGAAGATGTCTCTTGCAAGAAGCCACCCCCCACCAAAACCCTCACACCTCGGGCAATCAGAGCACCCCTGGTGTTTTCCCCACCGAGGGATTCATCACACTTTACTGACCTCCAAACCACAACCTGCCCCCACCCTACACCCAGCCTTGTTCCCTTTGCCAAGAATGTTCTTCCCCCAACGAATTCCTACTCTGCCTAAAGGAGGCTCCTCTGATCCCTCAGCCCTCATCTATTTCCTTCGCTGTCCCTGCAGGGTGTCCACAGGTGTGTGTGTTCTCACGCGTGTATTTAGTCAGTAGGTGTCCTCCTGCTCCGAGTTTGTGCAGGTTTTGTTCTCTACCGTATCGCTAAAACCGAGCACACAGTACATGTTCACGTGATTTGTTGAAAAAACGAAAGAGCAAATGAGATGCCCAGGGTAGGCCGCCGAGCCCAACAGAGAGTGAGGAGGTTGAAGAACCTGGTTCCTAGACACCACCAAGCGCGGCGCCGTCGGCCCGCTCCTCCTCGGTCCCGGGCACCCTTCGCCGCGGGGCGCGGCGGCCCCAGCGGGCCTGCCTACCTCGGAGTCCCGGTTGAGGCGGTACACGTAGAGCTGCGAGGTCCCGGCCACCACGAGGTTGCGCTCGCTGTTGTTAAAGAAGTTGCAGTACATGGAGAACTCGAGGCCGGTGGGCGGATGCGCCTGCTTGTACACGGCGTACATGGCGCCGCGCTCGGGCTGCACAGGAAGGGGACAGGGTGAGTAGAACTCCCGCGCGCAACCCCCGGCCCGCCCGCACCCACCTGGCAGTTGGAGCCGGCTGACGGGGGACCTGTACGGCGCCGAACACGGTCCGCCCAGACGCGGAAGCCGCGCGCCGAGGTTCCGGGTCCTGCGCCTGCGCAGTTCCACCGAAGCGCGGCGGCGGCGGCGGGGAACTCAGCGGCCCCTGGCGGCCGGGGGCAGCCTCGCGGCTCCGCTCCTGGGCTCCGCATACAGCGCCGCGAAAACCCCCTCGTGGGAGATCCAGGGTCTCACTGCGGAGGACGCAGAGCCAGCTGGAACCCGGACAGTGGCTGGACGGCTCAGGGCTGGCTGGTCAGGACCTGCCCGTCCCCCGGATCCCAGAATGGGGTCACTGCCGAGGGTCTCTCCCGCAAGAAGAGGCGAGGTCTCAGGCGCCCTGCCAGATTCTGGCAGCAGTGTGGAGGCCGGGAGAGCAGAGACCCCCCCGGGCGCAAACACGCCCCGAATTAGGCCCTGGCGGCTGCCGCAAGCGTGGCGGAGCCCGACTAGCACAGGAGTCAGGAGAGCTTCCTGGAGGCGTCTTGTCCTGTCCCTGCTCAGCAATGCCCCCGCAGGACGACCGCCCCCCCCCCCCCCGCCCCGCCCCGACACCAGCACCAGAAGGCGAGCCCACGACGCGGGGCCCTGGCGTGCCCCTCTACGAGCCCCTCCCCTGAGGACACCTTTTCACCCGTCTTGCCCACTGCTCCCTCCCCAGGCTTGGTAGTTGCCCGCTTCAAGGGCCCTGGAGCCAGGACCACTACGGGCAGCTAGGCAGACCTCTCTTCACTTGGCTCGGCAGGGGCGTGCCCCAGGTACCCTCCAACAGGTATGGGATTTACTTATTTATTTATTTATTTTTGGTATGGGATTTAGAAAGGGAAAAAAGAACAACTCCCCCCCCCCCCTCCTTTTTGGCTGCCCCGTGACTTGCAGGATCTTATTTCCCTGCCTAGGGATGGAATAGAGAAAGCTGAGCGTGGAAGAATTGGTGCTTCTGAACTGTATTGGAGAAGACTCTTGAGAGTCTCTTGGACTGCAAGATCAAGCCAGTCTATCCTAAAGGAAATCAGTCTTAAATATTCATCGGAAGGACTGACTCTGAAGCCAAAACTCCGATACTTTGGCCACCTGATGCGAAGAACTGACTCATTTGAAAAGATCCTGATGCTGGGAAAGATTGAAGGCAGGAGGAGAAGGGAACGACAGAGGATGAGATGGTTGGATGGCATCACCGACTTGAGGAACATGAGTTCGAGCAAGCTCTGGGAGTTAGTGACGGACAGGGAAGCCAGGTGTGCTGCAGTCCACTGGGATGCAAAGAGTGGGACACGACTGACTGACTGAACTGAATGAAGGGATGGAATCTGTGCCCTCTGCAGTGAAGAGGGGAAGCTCGGAGCCCTAACCACTGGACTGTCAGGGAATTTCCAAGAAATGGAATCTTAAGAAATAAAACAAGTAAGAAAATATAGGCAAAGCCAAGAAAATAGCAAAGTATGTGTTTGTTGCATCCAGACCTGCCCACTTAGTCATGTCAGCGACAAGACTTGAGCTGTGGACCAAGAGGTCACTTGGGTGCCTGGGACCACACCAGTGCCTTTAAAAGTCATAACAAAATTGAACCCTGAAGAGAGGTGTGGACAGGGGCAGGGCTTATCATGGGCCTGGGAGAACACAAGCAGCCCTTCCTAGAATTACTGAGGCCTTTAATTGTGTCCACATGTCAGCAGGCCCTCCGTGGGGAGCCTGCCTCCCAGATTCACTATTGTATGTCATGCATTTACAGGTATTTTTTTGTGACAGAAGTCGTGGGGGAGTGGGGAGTAGCTGCTACTCTCCCCACTCAAGCCCCTTCTCTTGTAGGAAAATAAGCCCCCCTCCCCCTCAGCCCTACATGGCCCCCTGGAGGGCTGTGTCTGAAGGGGCTGCTTTAAAGTAGTTTGGGTATTGGGGTCAGACAGCAATGAAGAGTCACGACTTATCTTGCTTCCTTGTAAAACAGCATCTGAGTTTCATCCCTGTGTCATTATCCCTCACTTTTTGAGAAACTGGTCCTTTTTGTCATCTGTCATGTTCTCCTCCCTCCAAATCTTGATCTGGGAGTAGCAGAGGTATATCCCCTGCCCCTCACCCAACATAAAAGCGGCGCTGGTTTGTCTCCATATGGATCTGGGGCTCCTGCTTCTAGTCCGGTCTTGTCCTCAGAGACTTGCCTTTTTCTGGTGGAAAAGTTTTTAAGTATTTTTAAAAATATTTGTTAAATATTTAAAATAATCTGAATTTGTGTCCAGAGATACTCAGCCAGTCATCTCCCCATTTAAAACTCAGAGGTATTTTCATCCCAGTGAGAGCACATCTCCAACCCAAGGCTTCTCTGTCTTGCTTGTGCTGAACCAGGTGGGCGACTGTCTCAGAGGTTTTTCTCTCGCTTTTGCCCAAACTCCACCTAACAAAGTTCTGAGAGCTTGAAAAAAAGGCATTAAAAACAAACAAACAAAACTGGAGCCAGGGCTTCCCTGGTGGCTCAGTGGCAAAGAATCTGCCTGCCAATGCAGGAGACATGGGTTGGATCCCAGATCCAGGAAGATCCTACATGCTGCAGAGCTACTAAGCCTGTGCGCCACAACTATTTAGCCTGGGAGCCACAAAGTCTGAGCCCACGTGCTGCAAATACTGAAGCCCAAGTGTCCTAGAGTCCATACTTCTCAACAAGAGAATCCACCACAATGAGAAGCACACACACCGCAACTGGAGAGCGGCCCATGATCCCCACAACTGGAGAAAAGCCTGAGCAGCCACGAAGGATGGAGCTTCGCTGTGACAAAGACCCAGTACAGCCAAAACTAAACAAACCAAAAAAAATCAACTAGCCATAGCCACCCCGAGGATGTGCTAGAGGAGGGAGTGGGCAAAGCTGGGGCCGTGGCCAGGACACTAGCCCTCCTCGTCCGAGTCAGACGGGCAGTCATGGCACTCATGTCACAGGGCAACTGTGACAGCTAAACAGCTCAGCGACCACAGAACCCTCAGACTCAGCCTGGCACATGGTACACGCCCTCACAATGTGCGATGTGTCTGTGGGAGAACGGGGCCCAGGGTGGAGACAGCCAGAGGCACTGAAGCAGCTCCATCTTGGGAAGAGCTGCAGCAGGCGGGCAGGAAGCGAGGAGGAGGGTCAGGGGCGGGAGGTTGCAGTCCTGAGTGGACACCAGGTCCTACCTGCTGCCCGAGCCCTGGACCCACTTCTCTGGGCTTCACTTCACATACATCACAGACGTGGGTCTGAGGCTGGTTTCTTGGAGGGCCCTGAGCTCAACTGTCCTGACTCCCCCTCAGGCACCAGGCACTGCTGTGGGGAGAGGCCGCCCCCTCTGTCGACCTTTCTTGGTGGGAAATCCTCCTCTCCTGGGGAGGCGAGATGAGGTGAGCACACTGGGCTCCAAGGACAAGAGCATTTATTGAAGCTGTGAACTGGGGCGCAGGGGAGGGTCTGGGGCGATCCGGAAGATATCCCATCTGAAGGGCTGCTAGAGCCCAGGGTCAGGAGGCAGAGCCAAGGGCCGAGGGGGCAGAAGCTCTCAGAAGGCGATGTTATCCTCATACAGCGACAGCAGCAGCAGGACGGTCCAGCCGCCCAGCAGGCCAACGTTGTGGAGCAAGAAGAGGAGCCAGGGCCGCTGGTCGCGCACGTTCAGCATGGCCGGGAGCTAAGGACGGGGCCTGGGTCAGGGCCGGCTCAGAGCGCCCGCCTAGCGCCCGCCCGGGGAGCCCCAGACCGCCCGGCTCTGACCATGTCGCAGAGCGCCACGTAGAGGAAGAGGCCGGCGGCCACCGCCAGGATCCAGGTCTCGCCGTCTTCGCCTACGCCGGCCGCGAGCGCAACGTAGAGTCCGATGAAGGCCGTGAGCGCCGAGGCCAAGTTCAGGAGCAGCGCGCGGCGCACCGACAGCCCCGCGTGCAGCAGGGCTGCGAAGTCCCCTGGGGCGGGCGGTGGGGGTGGTTTAGTCGCTCCGTCGTGTCCGATTCTTGAGACCCCACGGACCGTAGCCCCCCAGGCCCCTCTGTCCATGGGATTCTCCAGGCAAGAGTACTGGAGTGGATTGCCATTCCCTTCTCCAGGGGATCTTCCCGACCCAGGGATAGAACCCGGTTATCCTGCACGGCAGGCGGATTCTTTACTGTCTGAGCCAAAAGGCGCGGGCGGGGCTGGGGTCAGGTCGAGGGCCGTGCCCACTCCCCGACAGTCCCGCCCAACTGCGCGGCCGACCAGCTACACCCAGACCCCCGCTGCGGGCAGGCGCCGCCCCCGGCCGGAGGGAACTCCGCAAGGCTCACCCAACTCGTGGGGCACCTCGTGGCAGAACACGGCCAGCGAGGTGGCCAGCCCCGTCTTCCAGGAGGACAGAAAGGCGGCTCCCACTGCCAGCCCGTCGGCGAAGTTGTGCACGGCGTCGCCCAGCGTGATCACGTAGGGCAGCAGTCTCAGCTCTGCGGGCGCGGCGGGCGTGGGTGAGCGTCTGCCCTCGTCCGCTCCTCCGCCCCCGTGCCTGCGCCCCGCACCGAGACTCTGACCCACAACGGTCCGGGGCCTCCCTCAGGGCTCACCTGGGCTCAGTCTCCGGGGCTCCGGGCTCAGCAGCTCGGGGCTCTCCTCCGCCACCTGGAGGGGAGACCGGGTCGGGGGGCGGGCCGTGTAGATTAGGCTCAGGGCGGGAAGGTGGAGGAGGCACGCGCGGAGCCAAGTCCCCAGATCAGGCCAGGGACGGAAGCCCTGGAGGGGTGACTGGAAGCACAGACAGGGCTCCGCCGCGGGGGGAGACGCAGGGCAGGGCGGACTCACCAGGTCTGCGCGAGAGCCCTCGTGGAGCTGCTTCGGCTGCCGGAGGTTGCTGGGCGCCAGCTGCAGGGACATGCCATGGCTGTGGCCGCCGTGACTGTGGCCATGACTGCAGGCCCCATCCTTTGGGTCCTGCGGGGACAGCGGCTCAGGATCCACCGAGCCTCCCCCACCCCTCCCCGCACCACGTCCAACCCCCAAGCACCTGACCTCAGGGTCCAGGGGCAGCAAGAGGTTGAAGAGGCTCTCGAACAGGAAGAAGGCATAGAGCCCACCCAGCACAGCTAGGAGGTGCCAGGTGGGCTGGAAACCAGGGTCCTCCCCGTCATGGGCATGCAGCCCCAGCACCTGGTGGGGGGTGGGCAGAGGACACTGGACCCGGTGCCTTGGGACCTCCTCCTCCCAGAGAGGCGGGTAGAGGGGTCAGGGAGGGCCCTGGCGGGCTGGGGCAACCTTAGGCATCAAGTGCAGGAGGGCGTCACCGGTGAGTGCGCCCACAGCCATACTCAGGAAGACCTGGATGACGTAGTGGGACGTGGTGCTACATCTGGCACAGCTGAGGAGCACGAGCCCGAAGAGGGAGCACAGGCAGGTCAGCAGCGTGGCCAGGGAGCCGTACAGGTACCCTGGACAGGGAGGACAGTAAGCGCCTCCCTCCCAACCGTGGCCCCTTGCTTTCCTGGGAGGGGAGTCCAGAACGAGTCTGGGAGGAGCAGGAGCCCCCCAAGGTTGCAGGCGGTTGGGTGCAGTCCTGGCCTCGGCTTCCTACTGGCCCCTGGCCTCAAGCCCCCATCCTCTTCCCTTGCAGTACCCCCTTCTCTGTTGCCCCTCCATCCCCCTGCCTGGTCTGCCAGCCCTGGCCCCGGCTCGCTGCAGCCCAGCGGCTACTTTCTCCTCCCTTTTTGGTTCCATCTCCATGCTGCCAGCCCCTTGTGCACTGCTGCACAGGCGCAGCTAGGGAGTAGGGTGAACACTCACTCTCGGCCTGGTTGAGCCGGTCCTGGGTGGGGAGCGTGGGCTGGGGGGTGCAGGCCCCGCTGAGTTGCTGCTGGAGCAGAGCCGGGCTCAGTCGGGCCCAGTCGTCCGGCGTCACCCCGGCCTGCTCAGACATTCCGTACACAGCCATGACGTCTCGAGCACTCAGGCACAGCTAGGGTGGGGGTGACAGAGCTGGTGTTCAGGGCCCTGAGTGGTCCATGGGCCCCCACCTCTCTCCAGGATTCGGGCACATGGATGGCTCACCGTGTCCCATGCGCTGGCACTGCTGTTGGGGGCGGCAAGGAGCACAGGGCCCTGGCCCTTTCCCAGAGGACTGTAGTCGCTGTGGCTGTCGTGGGTATCCGTCGCTCCGCCCAGCCCCAGGCGCTCCATCAAGGCCGCCAGCTCTGGTAGGAGGTGAAAATCCGAGTTTGTGGGCTCCAGCCTTGCACTCCCCAGGGGCGCGCATGCTGGGGTTCAGGGTGCTCCCTGGCCTGTAGCCCAGCTCAGGCCTCACCGTCCAGGGTGATGTTGGGGTTCTCGCTGCTGTGCTGCCGGAACACGAAGTCCACGAAGTACTGGGGAGTTGGCAGGGCATGGAAGCAGGCGCCGCTCCTGACGTGGTCCAGCAGGGCAGCCAGCACCGGACCGGGGCTGCCGGGAGCCCCCACCCCTGCCGCCTCCGCCAGCAGCTGAGGCAGGTCCACACAGGCCTGAGGAGGAGCCGGCCTCAGTGTCTCGAGCAGCGCAGCCACACTGGCCTCTCGCTCCGCTGTGCCTCTGGTGCCCCCGGACTCTGCTGAACCCCGGGCACCACAGCCATCCCCTTCCCGGCCCCGCCTCGTCTGGGCTCTTCCTTGGAGCCCCGGGAGCTTTCTCAGCCCCGTCGAGGATCAGGGCCCTCTCGGGGTGCCCGCAGCCCTGCCTGGCTCAGTGGTGAGCTTCCACTTGTGACCCCCCAGCCCAGGGTCCCCCGAGCACCCAGAAAGGTGCTGAGACCCAGCGCCACCCGAGCGGTCCCCCTTCTCTCAGGCCCTCTCGGGGACCCTCTTCCCCCAGTGCCTCTGGGCAGCTGGCCCAGGCACCCACCTGCTGAGGAGCGGGCCGGCCAGCAGCGTGGGCCTGGATCTGCTGCAGCAGCCTGGTCAGGGCCGGGCTCAGGGCTTGAGGGCTCTCGAGCAGCACCAGGAGCTGATCGGCACGGGCAGCCCAGCGGCCAGCCTGGACCTCGGTGCAGGTGCCTGCCGGGTCGCTGAGGTAGAGGGTAGCGGCGGCACTGAGGCGGGCGATGTGCCTGGGCTCCAGGGCTGGGCCCGAGGGGGCCCCGGGCTGCTCAGGCCTGCCCAGAGCCAGGGCGTCGTCCACAGACAGGCACTGTTGGCACAGGCGAGCGGGCGGGGGCCACACACGAGGGCTGCCACCCTCCTGTCCACCGTCTGCTCGCTCACAGACCCCCACCCTCCCCCATGACAGGCAGGCATACCCACAGGGGGTCCCCCCATCCCAGGGAGGTTTCTGCCTGGAGCCATTGCCAGTTTTGGGCTGGGGAGAAGGGGGCTCTGACAGGGTGGGGGCAGCCGTGGGATCCCAGAGCTGTACCACCCCTCCCCAGGGAGGGCAGGGGGCTCTGAAAGGGAGAAGAGGAAGGTGGGCTTGGGCCTGCGGGCAGGGCCCGGCGTCAGGCCACTGTGCGGCCCGCCTCCTGGAGTTTGCCCGGGCCCTTTGCAGCCAGCCTCGGCCTCGGGGTGGAGCGGCGGGCTTGGGCTGGGGCCGGACCGGAGGACCCGTCGGTTGGGGGTGTTACCTTTCCACACGGCCCGTCGGCACAGTGCACACGGTCCGCCAGTGTATTTAACAGGCCGCCCAGCGCCACGCGGTCCAGAGCGCCCTGGCCCGAGGACAGCAGGGTCAGCAGATGAGCAGGGGGGGTCGCTGTCCCCGACGCCACCAGCGCGGCCAGCACAGCCAGCAGAGGACCCAGCTCAGGCCGGCCCAGGAGTGCCATGCTGCAGCTGCCCGCTGCCCTGAGCTCAGGGTAGGCCGTGCTCGCCTGGGTGGCTGCGGGCCGCAGGAGCTGCCTGATGTGGGACTGGGGCTGGGCCGGGACGGCCCGCCTGGCGAGGCTCTCCAGGCATTTCCTGTGGGGCCCTGTGATTGGCTGGCAGAGGTGTTGCTGCGGGTTAACCATTCCAGTGGCAGGTCCTCTCTGAGCCCAGGGCTATTGCCCAGGGGGGTGAGGTGGGGTCCCTGGGTGGACGGGCCTGGCTCACCCCTCAGCTCCTTCAAGGGTCTTGTTACTGAATGCAAGTCTGTGTGCATGACACATGGTGAGGTTGAAGCTTGCAGCAGAGGAAGGTTTATTGTGGTGCCGAGCAAGAACAGGTGACTCCTGTTCAAAATCCCTTAAATCTCTGGATGGCTTTGGGGGGGGTCTGCAATAGGCAGAATTTGGGGAGAGGGCTTTCTCATAATTGGTTGGTGGAGAGGTAGCGGTATTGCCCTGGGCTCCCTTGTTAGGCTGGGACCTTAGTCCTGGCAGAAAAGCTCCTGAGACCCTGCCCCAAGGCTGTAGTTTCTCAACCACCCTCCTTGGTTTCTGTGTCCCGCCCTTCCCAGATTAGCAGCTATTTGAACCTGACCTTTGGAATTCAGGAGAGGTCTTAGGGGACTGAAGGAAGCCTGTTTTCTGCAAGGAGAAATGGAGGACCTGGAAAGGATTTTACTGGGAAGGGCCCTACAGGGTGGAGTTCAGTTTCCATCCCCGCCCACCCTTTTTTAACTTCTCAATCTTGAGAACAGGTGTTGGACAAAAAAGGGAATAACATTTTTGGGTAGAGAGCTTAAGCATAGACTTGACAGAGGAACTTGGTTTTACGGGGACTCGGTTTCTGTCCGGGGTTGCTTCCGGTGGCCCTCTTGCTAGGGGCTGTCCCCAGGCCAAAGGCATCTGGGCCAGAGGTTCCAGGAGACCACTGGGCCTGTCCCCCACCCCACTGGAGAGCTCCTTGTTAGGAACTGATTCCTCTTGGACCCGCTAGTGTAATAAACTGTATTCCACTCTCTTGAGTGACCCCTGAGGTGTGTTTTTGACTCCAGATTCCACAACAGAATCAGAGGGAACTGAGATAAGGTACTGAGTCACTCTGCCTCTGTGGCCTCCAGGGAAAATCCCCAGGAAATGGCCAAAGCCCCACATAAACAGACAGGAACAGGAGCCAGGCCTCTGCCCCAGGCACTGGGCACTCCACCCCAGAAGGGGCTCCGGGGTAGGGAGAAGTGTGGCTCCCAGCCCTGCCCCTCCCTGCGGGCTCCCACTCCGGCCTTTGAACCCCTAGGCCTTATCTCTGCCTAGTTGGCAATCTGGGGAAAGGGGCAGACCCCAGGGAGCCAGTCGCCTCTGCCCAGGCAGGTCTCGGGGCAGCCTTGCCTTCTAGAGGGAGTGTTTAGGTGGCCCCTTCCATACCTGATTGGACAGACCCCTGACTGACCCTGTGGGGTGTGGTTGGGGTGGGGGAGGAGAAGCTCCAAGGGAGCTGGGAGCCCAGGCCTCGGGACTCTGTCCCAGCGTTCCGTGCCACCCGGGCCAGGGCACCTGGCCAAGCAGGAGCCATGGGCGCAGTCCTGCCCCTCCCACACCGCAGGGTGACCTTGGTGGGCCCTGAGGGGGTATGGGGAAGTGGTGGGCTTGGGAAGAGCCTGAGGGTTCCTGGACCTCCGGTTCAATGAGGAAGGAAGCTGGAAAGATTCGAGTCCCCCTCACACAGTTGTGAAGTCCATGGGCTCAAAGTGTCCCTTTTCCTACCCCACCTTGCCACGGCCATTGGGCCGGCTGGAGCTGAGCCCACCTCATCCTGCACGCTTCAGGCCTGGAGAGCTTCAGGGAAGAGGTCTCAGCTCAGACATCTGGTCAGCCCCCCAGGTCCCATGTGCAGGCCTGACCCCACCAGCAGGCCCCCGGACCTCAGCGCCCGTCTGTGCGGGCCCACGTTTCTCTGCTTCATGTCTGCCCCAGCCCCTCCTTCCTAGCCCAGGGCTGCCAGAGCTTGTCAGCAGCTTCCCTGCATACCTGCCTATCCCCGCCCCGCCCCCAGTGCTGGGCAGACCCCCAGGTCCCTCCTGCATCAGCCCATCCAGCAAGCACCAGACGCCTTTGTTCACTGCATGATATTCACAGCAGCCCTAGAGCCCATCCCTGGGTGGAGATAAAATGTGCTCTAGACATTTTTAAAATATGGTCTGGATCATCATTCTCCATCTTTGGCTGCAAAGAATATAATCAATCAGGTTTCGGTGTTGACCATCTGGTGATGTCCATGTGTAGTTTTCTCTTGTGTTGTTGGAAGAGGGTGTTTGCTATGACCAGTGTGTTCTCTTGGCAAAAGTCTATTAGCCTTTGCCCTGCTTCTTTCTGTACTCCAAGGCCAAAATTTGCCTGTTACTCCAGGTGTTTCTTGACTTTCTACTGTTGCATTCCAGTCCCCTATAATGAAAAGGATATCTTTTTTTGAGTGTTAGTTCTATAGGGTCTTGTAGGTCTTCATAGAACCGTTCAACTTCAGCTTCTTCAGCATTATTGGTTGGGGCATAGGCTTGAATTACTGTAATATTGAATGGTTTGCCTTGGAAATGAACAGAGAGCATTCTGTCATTTTTGAGATTGCATCCAAGTACTGCATTTTGGACTCTAGTTGACTATGAGGGCTACTCCATTTCTTCTAAGGGATTCTTGCCCACAGTAGTAGATATAATGGTCATCTGAGTTAAATTCACACATTCCAGTCCATTTTAGTTCACTGATTCCTAAAATGTCAACGTTCACTCTTGCCATTTCCTGTTTGACCACTTCCAATTTGCCTTGATTCATGGACCTAACATTCCAGGTTCACAAGACCAGGAGCTGACTGTGGCTCGGATCACGAACTCCTTATTGCCAAATTCAGACTTACAAATGAAGAAAGTAGGGAAAACCACTAGACAATTCAGGTATGACCTAAATCAAATCCCTTACGATTATACAGTGGAAGTGAGAAGTAGATTTAAAGGACTAGATCTGATAGAGAAAGTGCCTGATGAACTATGGATGGAGGTTCGTGACATTATACAGGAGACAGGGATCAAGACCATCCCCAAGAAAAATGCAAAAAAGCAAAATGGCTGTCTGAGGAGGCCTTAAAAATAGCTGTGAAAAGAGGAGAAGCAAAAAGCAAAGGAGAAAAGGAAAGATAAACCCATTTGAATGCAGAGTTCCAAAGAACAGCAAGGAGAAATAAGAAAGCCTTCCTCAGTGATCAGTGCAAAGAAATAGAGGAAAACAATAGAATGGGAAAGACTAGAGAGCTCTTCAAGAAAATTAGAGATACCAAGGGGACATTTCATGCAAAGATGGACAGAAATGCTATGGACCTAACAGTAGCAGAAGATATTAAGAAGAGGTAGCAAGAATACACAGAAGAACTACCCCCAAAAATCTTCATGACCCAGAAAGTCACGATGGTGTGATCATTTGCCGGGGTCCAGCCTCGGCAGGATCCAGGGGATACCCTCAGGATGAACAGCATCGGCGAGAGAGAGAGAGAGAGAGAGAGAGAGAGAGAGAGAGAGAGAGCTCAGACAGGGGGTGTGCAGCTGGCAGAGTCTGGCAATGCTTTATTTTTTACCGTAGTTTTTATACTCTAAATTAGTACATTTCTAAGGGGAAGATAGTTTAACATTACATCAGCTTGTTCTTCACGAAACCAGGGTGTTCTCTGCATACTTCTTTGTTTATGAGGGTCTTGTACATTATCGTCTGGCCTTGGGGCCTATTAACATTTTATGCAAGTCAGGTGAATGTAAACCTATTTTCTGTTTCTCTGGTGACCTTACTGAAAGGTAGCAGTCTCATAGGGCAACAGTACAGAGTAGAAGTATAACCTTGTTAACACAAAAATTAATCCTTCTGCAGAAGTTGTCAGTTGCATTTATCTAAGAAGTTTACCCCACACAGACTCTGCGGCTTCAGTGAGGCAGCCTCTGCCTAGCATTCCTGGCTGACAATTAGCAACCATCTCATTGTTACCACACTAGGGCTAAGTTCTTATTTCTCTAGATCTTTAACTATATTAACAATGGTTTCTATAACACAACCATAGCACATTAAAAGCAAAAACACAGCGAGCAAAACACAGCAAGCAAATGTCAACCCAATAACCACCTTTAGAATAATTTTTCTTATGTTTTCTAATAGGACTCCTTCACCCCTCAAAAATGCTCTATGTCTATTAGGGCTTTTATATAATCAGGTTCTTTATGCTATTTTATGATTAGGATATTATAAGCAATCATGCATATTAGTACCAAGGGCATAAATGCATTTGGCTAACAAACTACCAGCAAAGGAGTTTAAATTAAAACATTCCTTTCACCCTGGATAATCTCATAAAATACCACCACCTGGGAAACTTATTGATTAAAGTTCTAAATTGATTCTTATTTGGAAAGAGATTGGGAAAGGCCTTCTGCCTGTGTCACAGAAATTAGGGAGTAGTCTATTGAGGCAGGCATCAGAAAGACAGATATCATCTTTAAGGTGAGCGCCGGGGGCAGCTTTTCGAAATCCCTGAAAACCTGATCTGCCTTCCCTGTCAGGCTTTCTCCTCGTGACCTTGTCATGGGTGGGATCTCGTGAGTTGGCCTTTTCAAAACCCCTGAAAACCTGACTTGCCTTGCCCGTCAGGTTTTCTCCCTCATGGCCTTGTCATGGGTAGGGTCTTGTGTGTTGGCTCCCGGCAATCATTCACCTAGAGCCAGACATCCTGGAATGTGAAGTCTGGTGGGCCTTAGGAGGCATCACTACGAACAAAGCTAGCGGAGGTGATGGAATTCCAATTCAGCTATTTCAAATCCTAAAAGATGATGCTGTGAAAGTGCTGCACTCAATATGTCAGCAAATTTGGAAAACTCAGCAGTGGCCACAGGGCTGGAAAGGGTCAGTTTTCATTCCAATCCCAAAGAAAGGTAATGCCAAAGAATGCTCAAGTGAGTGAGTGAGTGAAAGTCACTCAGTCGTGTCTGACTCTTTGCAACCCAATGGACTATACAGTCCATGGAATTCTCCAGGCCAGAATACTGGAGTGGGTTGCCTTTTCCTTCTTCAAAGAGTGCTCAGACTACTCAATTGCACTTATCTCACACCCTAGTAAAGTAATGCTCAATATTCTCCAAGTCAGGCTTCAACAATACGTGAACCGTGAACTTCCAGATGTTCAAGCTGGATTTAGAAAAGACAGAGGAACCAGAGATCAGATTGCCAACATCTGTTGAATCATTGAAAAAGCAAGAGAGTTCCAGAAAAACATCTACTTCTGCTTTATTGACTATGCCAAAGCCTTTGACTGTGTGGAGCACAACAAACTGGAAAATTCTGAAAGAGATGGGAATTCCAGACCACCTGTCCTGCCTCTTGAGAAACCTGTATGCAGGTCAGGAAGCAACAGTTAGAACTGGACATGGAACAATAGACTGGTTCCAAATAGGAAAAGGAGTATGCCAAGGCTGTATATTGTCACCCTGCTTATTTAACTTATATGGAGTACATCATGAGAAACGTTGGGCTGGATGAAGCACAAGCTGGAATCACGACTGCCGGGAGAAATATCAATAACCTCAGATATGCAGATGACACCACCCTTATGGCAGAAAGTGGAAGAACTAAAGAGCCTCTTGATGAAATCAAAGAGGAGAGTGAAAAAGTTGGCTTAAAGCTCAACATTGAGAAAAGTAAGATCATAGCATCCGTTCCCATCTCTTCATGGCAAATAGATGGGGAAACAGTGACAGACTTTATTTCAGTGGCAGACTTTATTTTTCTGGACTCCAAAATCACTGCAGATGGTGACTGCAGCCATGAAATTAAAAGACACTTACTCCTCGGAAGAAAAGTTATGACCAAACTAGGCAGGATATTAAAAAGCAGAGACATTACTTTGCCAAAAAAGGTCAAGGCCATGGTTTTTCCAGTGGTCATGTATGGATGTCCGAGTTGGGACTACAAAGAAAGCTGAGCGCTGAATTGATGCTTTTGAACTGTGGTGTTGGAGAAGACTCTTGAGTGTCCCTTGGAGTGCGAAGAGATCCAACCAGTCCATCCTAAAGGAGATCAGTCCTGAATATTCATTGGAAGGACTGATGCTGAAATTCCAATACTTTGGCCACCTGATGTGAAGAACTGACTCATTGGAAAAGACCCTGATGCTGGGAAAGATTGAAGGCAGGAGGAGAAGGGGATGACAGAGGATGAGATGGTTAGATGTCATCACCAACTCAATGGACATGAGTTTGAGTAAACTCTGGGAGTTGGTGATAGACAGGGAGGCCTGGTGTGCTGCAGTCTGTTGACTATAAAAAAAAAAAAAAAAAGATGTACAACTTGAGAGTTGCGAGTTAAGTTTTATTTGGGGTAAAATGAGGAATGCACCCCGGGAGGCAGCATCTCAGCTCTGAGAAACTGCTCCAAAGTGGCAGTGGGGGAAAGTCAATAAATAAGGTTTTGGTGAAGGGGGAGTTCAATACCATGAAGCACTCATTTTACAAAACATTTTTTGTTAGTCATGAGGATCTGATGTCACCATGAAGGGATTTATTTGGTGCTTCTCTAGATGTGAGGAGATGCAAGGATTGAGATCATAAAATCTGTTTCTAAAAACATACATGTAAAGAGCTGTCCCACCAGATTCCCTGGAGCTCAGAGTGCCTCACTCCACCCTGAATTCCTTCAGGGATTGTTGAAGGTCAACAGCTATAGCAGCATGGGGTTCAATCTCTGTAGAGGCAGATGGCAAATGCCTTTGTTGTTCAGTCGTTGGCAAGGCTCTTGGTAAGCACCAATTTGTAGTTAACAAGTCCATTTGGTCACAAAGAGTTGGACAAGACTGAGCGACCAAACCGAACTGATTCTTCATACTTAGAGGTCTCTAGAGTTTTCAGAATCCAGAATGGTAGGTGGAGGCGGCAGGAGCAGTGGGGGCCCATGAGAAGGGTTCTGGAGATGGGTGGAGGCAATGAAACCCCAAGGACCCTCCCTGGCCCTCTGCCCCTTGGGCTCCCTAGATAGCAGGGCTTTGGGGCTCAGCCCCACCCACTCTCTCAAGGTCACTGGGAGGAGCCCTGAGGGCCAAAGGAGCCTCGGGCCTCCCCAAGCTCAAGCCTGAGTGCAATTCCTGAGTTCTCTGGACCAGCGGCCGAGACTGTGGGCACCACACACAGCACAGTCCACACTCACAAGGTCAGCCACCAGCGGCCACCCTGCTCTCACAGACACATGGACACACACGCGTGAGCTCTGCTCCCTCTAACACACACACACAGCTCTGAGAGCCTCGCTGGCATCCAGGACTGCTGGGTTCAATCCTAAGCCCTCACCAGCCAGTCCCCACCCCCGCCCATCTTCCTGCACCCCTCTCCTCCTTTTCCAGCAGCCCCGCTCATTCCCCTCATCCTCTGCTCATGCTGAGTCCACAGGAAGCGCACCTCCTCACTGCCCCCTTGAAACACCACACTTTACCTTGTTGCCTTTAGAAGCCAGATACGAAGAACCACTAAGAAAATGTTACAGGGAAACTCTGGCTTGCCCCTCGTCCCAACACCATAGCTGCTGAGACTAACCCACCTTGGCACCCAGAGCCTTGGTCTCTGGTTTGCTGCTGTCTGCCTGAAGGGCACGGATGTGAACAGCACGGGCCTGAGGCCCTGGAGCGGGCACAGGAAGCAGGGGGTGCTTCCCCACCAGGCGTTGGGCAAGGCCAGGCCAGGGGTTCCGAGCTGTCCACTGGCTCTGCTCCTGGGTGAGGACCACCCTTGGCGGCTATCAGCTGGGTCTCCAGGGAGGCCTGTGCGAGGACGGGCCCTGCTGCAAAGGCATAAGCCTGCCCCAGCTGCCCGTCTCCAGGGCCGAGAGATGCTGCTGGGGCTGTGGCCACACTGCCAAGCCCAGGCAGCACAGCCTCCTGCTCTCAACTGGGGGTGGCTGTGGCTGGCAGATTTAGTCACCCCTGCCTGTTTGTCAGACTGTGCCCACCAGGGAGGCCAATGCCTGCTCCCAGGGCCCAGAGGACAGACAGGGAAGGGCTGGAGGGGGAGGAGTGCCCTCAGCAGCAGAGAGATCAGAAAACAGCTTTATTGGGAAGAGGGGACTCCAGACGCATGAAGAGACACAGACGGGTGGTCGTGGACAGCAGGTGTCCGGGGAAGTGGGACCCAAGGTGGAAGGCGGGTCTGGGGGGCCAGGGCTCAGGCGTGCAGGAAGCGGTTGAAGGCGTTATAGGCTGATTCCAGGTCGAAGAGCATCTGGCGCACCTGGGAGTCGTCCAGCTCATCTGAGGCCGACATGCCACTCAGGGTCTGCAGCCTGCAGGGCACAGGGTATAGTGTCTGTGTATGTGTGTGGTGCTGGAGGGTGCAGGCTATGGGGCTGGGGTGTGTGTGTGTGTAGGGCCTGGAGTGTGTGTGTTTATGTATATATGTGTGTGTGGAGGGCTATAGGACTCAGGTGTGTGTGGGGGGGGAGGGCCTATGGGGCCAGAGCATACGTGCATGCGTGTGTGTGTGTGTGTATAGCTATAGACCCAGGGGGCTGGGGCTAGAGTGTGGGGGGGTGGAGCTGGGGGGCTGGCAGGCGACAGGCACTCACCACTGGCTGACCGTCTGGCGGCCCTCAAAGTCAGGGGGCAGGTGGCTCATGCGGTGCATGGTCTCCATCAGCTCCCGCAGGTCAGGCTGGATCTGAAGGAACAGAGCCCACTGGGACCCGCTCCCCCGAGCCTGGCTCCTTGGACCTCCCCCTTCCCCCTTCCCCCTGCCCAGGGCCGCACCTCATCCATGGCTCGGATCTCCAGGCGCAGCTTGTCCATCACCGTGATAAAGAGCTGGGAGCAAGTGTGTGTGCGTCTGATGACCTCGACCGCCGGCTGAGACCCCCGACACCCTGGTTCCTCGCCCCACCCCACCCCTTGCCCGCCTCAGCTGAAGGGTCACGTGGCCCTCCCCCCCGCCCCCGCACCCATTCCTGCAGCCAGGGGGCTACTGGGTGGGAATGCAGGACACGTCCCACGTGGGCCTGGGACAGGGTGGGGCCTCGGGGTGGCCCCCCAGCCCCCATGCCGGAGACCCCCGCTGCAGTTCGGCACACGCGCACAGGGCCCGCACCGAGACCACGTCAGCGATGCAGCGGTTCAGGTTGCCTTTGTCATCCTTGATGGTGATGGGCCGGTCCTCCTTGATCCTCTCCATGGCCAGCGGGCAGTCCAGCTGAGGGGGGGATCACGGCTGGGCCTCACAGGGCAGCCCGGCCACAGTTGCAGGCCCCCATGCCTGCCCTTGTCCCTCGGGGTGAAGGAGTCGCTCACTCACGCGAAACTTGCGGCAGAATTCATCAATGGAGCTGATTTCTGAGCCCTGTACCTGCCGGAAGGCCGCCTTATACTGGACCAGGAGTCGGGAGCAGGCTGCAGTGTACCTGGGGGAAGAGGCCAGGCTGCTGCCCGCAGTGCCAGGCCAGCGCCTCCGGGTCCCTCCTGCTTATCCTCCGCCCTTCCAGACATGGGGCAGCTCGCATGGACAAGATGTGAAGGGCCAGAGACCAGCCATCGGGGGGGGGAGGCTTCCTGATGAAGCTTTGAAAAGTGCAGGAGGTGGGATGGAGGGGGGTAATGCCCCAAGTATGGCTGCCACAGAGGACCAGCCTGGATTATGCAAGTTGGCACCCAGCGCAGAGCCCCGCAGGTCCCAGAGCCTGTTTCCTGGGCTGTATTGGCTGTGCCCCCACATGGTCAGGTCACAGTGCTGCTGGGGGGCACAACCGCACTAGACAAAGGCCCCACATACCTCCAAGCTGCCAGGCCTGGCCAGCAGCTCCCCACGGACTGTCTGAGCCCCCAGCTCCCCTTCAAAGCGTTCTCACTGATGAAACTCCGGGGAGCGGGGTGGGGGCAAAACCCTGGAGAGAGCTAGGCTCAGCCCTGCCCGTGCGTGGGCACTGCCCCCGGACTGCCCGGCCTCCCTCCCCACTGAGCACCTGGCCCTGGAGGCCAGAGACAAGCTTCCGAGGGTAGGCCAGTGGTGTGGGGAAGTGGGCTCTCACTCGTTGGGGGTGACGCAGTCCTTGATATATGCCTTCTCCAGGGCCTGCATTGTCTTCACAACTGCAAACAGCTCTGCCATGTTGTCGTACCTGAGGGGGCGCAGACTTCAGGCGCGGCTGCCCAGGCAGGAAGCCGAGGGCCCGAGCACACCTGCCAGCCCTGCCTGGGTGCCACTGAGGCAGAACTCCTGGTATGGCCGCCTCCTCACCCCACCCTGAACAGAGGCTTCTGGGGATCTGTTTTCCTGGGCAGACCCTCAGGATGGGGGAGGCAGGCAGCCTGGGGGCCAGACTCACTTCTCTCGCTCACGGGCATTCTTGTACAGCTTCACTTCCTGTCAGGAGACCAGGAGGAGGATCAGCCAGCAACACGAGGGAGGCTGCGGGGCCCCAGTGAGGACCATGCAGATGAGAATCACAGCTGATGTGACCAGGAGGGTGCCCACTACTCACCTCATACAGCTCCGGCTTGTTTCCAGGGGCTGTGACAGAAAAGGCAGAGTGGAAGGTCACCCCAGCGAGCCTGGCCACCACCCTGGCCCCAGGAACTTCAGTCCCAGCCCCCCTCAGTTTGTGGGGGACCCAAGCAGAGGACAGGCCTCTGGGTCCAGGGGCTGCACGCCAGGCCTGGTGCTCCATTCCACCCCTGTTGCTCAGCTACTGCCCCTACAGCTGAGTGACCACAACTTGCTTATGATGTAGTTGTGGGCACACAATGTCTGTCACATGCTTTGCAACCATCCCCTTGACTTGGGGACTCCGGGATACTTGAGACACCCTGAAGTCCAGCCACACTACAGCTGTCATCTCTGCATCCAGCTGACCCCACTTGGAGGAGGTCTTTGGGCCCCTGGCTACCCCCTTGGACCTTGCCATGTCGGACCTTATAGCCTGCCAGCAACCCCTGGCCTCTGGAGGTTGAAAGCTTTGGCACTCTGGGTCCCTGGGCCCGGCATGCACCACACTCACCTCCCATACCAGGAGTGGCTGGGATCCCGTGAAACATCCTACCGGCTCTGAGTCAGGTGACCGGGAGAGAGAGGAAGATGCTGCAGCCACTGGAGGAGTCACCTGGGGAAGAGAACATACAATACAACCTCTTAAAAAACAACCCCGAGCATGTCTTCACACAGGAATAAATTTGGAGGAACAGACCAATGGGCCTTGGGGTGAACTTTCTGAGTGAGGACAGTCCAGGGGATGAGGACAGAGGCAGAGGGGGATGTGTGTGGGGGTGGTGGTTTGTCAAAGGATGCACCACTCACAGCCCAAGAGGAGTCTGGACTTATCCTGGCACAGCGAGCTGGAGTCACTGGAAGATTGGCGACAAGTCCTCGGGGATCCAGATGGGCAGTGAGCTGAGCAGACCGTGGAAGCAGGAGCCCTGCCCACTTGAGAAGCTGATGCAGTGGCTGGGGCCAGTTTGAGACGTGCTTTGGAGATGGACCCACCAGGTGCAATGGAGAATTTAAAAATGGGTAAAAAAACGACACCCTTATTTTCGGACCAAAGGCACCATGACCATGAGATGAGATGACACGAAGAAGGTGAACAGAGTAGGTGTGGAGAGTAGGTGGGTGTACTACGGCTTGGACGTGTGGGCTTTGGGAGGCTCCTTAGGCTCCAAGGAGGCTGCAGAGGCGCGTGGTCAGGGGAGAAGCCTAGACGGGCAGGCTGAACCAGTGGCACTGAGAGGGTGGGTGGCGCCCCACAGGAAATGGCTGAGGGTGAACCAAGGTAGCGGGAAGGCAGCCCGTGCTGAGCCCCGAGACCGGCGCGGAGGCAGTGCAGCGGAAAGGCGGGATGAGGCCTGCGGGACGAGGCTGTGAGTTCAGCAGGGCGCGGCGGGGGCGGGGTAGGGACACGGAGACCGCTCAGCAACCGTGAGGCGGTGGGACGGCCAGGAGCAATCAGGGACTCGGCTGTGGCCCTACAGCGGGACCCCACGCAGCCACGAAACGGGAGGCCCGCGGCCACACGCTGAGCATCGTCACCCTGCACGAGCAGGGCGGCGAGCTCCCAGAGGAAGCCCAGCAAGCGCCGGGCGCGCAGGCCCGGGAGACGGCCCCAGAGCCCCGGGCGGAGCCAGGAGACCCGGGGGCCCGGGACACAGAACTCTAAGACGCGGACCGAGGAGCAGGGGCGCAGAGGACCCTCCGCGGCGTGGCGAAGACCGCGGGTTTTGGTCAGACCGCCTTTTCCGCCCGTCCCTGGCCCGGAGTACCTGGACCGCCTCGCAGGTCCCAGCGACGGCGCGGGGGCGGGGCGCGTCAGACGTCTGCTCCCGCGCCTGCGCGCCAGGCCCCGCCGTCTGCGCCTGCGCACGCTACTCCTACGTCAGGCCCCGCTGTGTGCGCCTGCGCGCTAGCTACGCCCCGCCTCCTGAGAGCTCAGCCGTCGGGTGAGTCTGTCTTTGGGAGAGGGAAGGAAGCTGCAGAGTTGGCTTTGCGTTCCCCTGGAGGACCTCTAAGCGGCCAGCTCTTCCCTTGAAACTGCCCCGCAGGGTTAATAGAAACCTTAGAGCTTGTCTTACCGCTTGTTAAGAACCCCGCGGTAAACAAGGACCTACTGTATAGCGTGGGGAATTATATTCAGTCTCTTGTAATAACCTATAGTGGAAAAGAATCTGAAAATGAATGTGCACACACACATATATGAAACTGAAGTAACAATGCAAGTAAACTGTGTGAAGGTTTGCCGCCTCACGGACTATATACAGCCCACGGGATTCTCCAGGCCAGAATACTGGAGTGGGTAGCCCTTCCCTCAGGCCCTCCATTTGTAACCTGTCTTCACGAATCGAGCTTGTTTTAATTGTTGATACAAAAGCTTGCATGTCTGACGCTAAAACTGGCCCTGCTCCTGGGTCCAGTGAATGACCTCTTGCCTTCAGAGCCCCACCCCATCATGTGCCACCATTTTTAATGTGTCCCATGAAGAAGCAAGTAATTCAGATGTGCCTCTGCAGAACAGATGACCTCACCTCTTCCCTGCCTCCAAGGTTCTCTCCCCACACCTAAGACCATCCTGCTTTTTTGGAGTGGGGTGGTGGTGGTGGTTACTGAGGCTTGTAGGATCGAACCTAGGCCATTGGCAGTGAAAGTGCGGAGTCCTAAGCACTGGACCACCAGGGAATTCCAACCGGCTTCTTTATACTGTAATGTCACAAGCCCCTCGCCTTTGAGGAAGCAAATATGAAACCTGTCCTCTCATCACCTCACTTGGCTGCCTTGTGAATAAATCCTTCCTCTGCTGCAAACCTTGGTGTCTCTGGGTTTTGGCTCGCTGTTTGCTGGGCAGAGGAACCTGCTCCAGTAACATCCTCAGTTCCAGAGGGCTCTAAGCTTCACAACCCTGCCTTCCACCTCCCACTTGCCTTCCAAGGAGCAGCAGCAGAGAGGGGTGGAGGCAGCATTGGCTTTTTTATTAGAGGCCTGGGTGGGTGGGGAGGGCACACCATGGGGCTGGCCAGTCAGAGGTGCCTGAAGAAGAGCTTGGGGCCCTGGTCCAGGGTGCACACTCTGGGGCCCAGCTGGTTGGGCAGCAGCTGATGCAGGGCATCCCGGTCCTCAGAAGAGAGATGTCTGGTGCACAGCTGCAGCTCCTGCAGCTGCGCCACAACCTTGTCCCAGAGGTCCAGGCCCAGGGGGCCCTGGACAGCACAGCCTGCAGAGGGGAGGCAGGAGTCAGCCTTGGGGAGCTGCTCCTGGCAGGATGCAGTTTCTCGGGTCTCACAGGACTTTTCTCTTTACCAGCTTGGCCCTAGGGACGACACGCACTTCCCCTGAGGCCCCGAGGGCTGCAGTGAGGGGCATGAGCAAAGCCCAGGAGAGGCCAGATCATTCTCGAGGATGGAGGGTGCTCTCCCAGAGGCTGCCTAGGACCACAGACCCCTCCCACAGCCAGTGGTCAGGCAAGAGGGAGGTCGGCTGTAGGAGACACTGCATTCACATCTGTGCCTCTGACACTGTCTGATGATGTCTCGGTCCTTAAGATGGACCCAGCGTGGTTTCTTGGGAGTCTCAGGACACTGAATTGCCAATGCTCAATCCTCAGAGACCACAGAGTACCCAGCAGGGGGCTTGGTGAGAACATGCAGGTGCCAGCAAGCCAGATGTGTGAGGAGCAGCCCCACATCTGAGTGACGGTAGATTGCCTACCAGCCTGCCTTCAGGAGGGCCTTCCTGGAGGAGCCAGCCTGGCCCTGTGGGGCAGGGGGCGAGAAGCAGGAAGAACCCAGGGGTCCCCAGTGTGCACACCCACTCCCAGCCCTGGTTCTCCTGGAGGGTCCAGTCTGGCCTGCCCTGCCCGCAGCCCCAGCAGGACGCGCCAGTTCACCAAATGCACCTCCCTGGGGTTGTTCTCAAGACGGGGTCCTGCACCACGTGTGGCCAGAGAACCACCTAAGTCAGGCCACAGGCCTAGACGGTACAGTCAGGGCGCCCTGGCCAGAAGCGGGAGGGGCCCTCAGAGGCAGGTATCCACTCTAGGCTGACCTCCACTCCCTCCCTCCCTCTGGACAACAGGAACGAAAAAGTCCCTGCGGCAGTGGGTCCCCAAGCCATGGTCTTGAGGGTCAGGCTGACCAGGCTGGAGGCAGAGGCCCATGCTCCTCCCGCCCTGTGGTTTGAGGGCTGAGGCTCGCACCTGCATCTGGGCATGCTGGGCACTGTCCTCCACTCAAGCACCCAGGGGCCCAGCTCCACCCTGAAGCCTGGCTAGTGGCAGGACGGCCCCTTCAGAGGAGGCACCTGGGCCTCAGGCAGGTCCCTGAGCAGGGGCTGTGTCACCAGCTCCAGTTGGGCAGGTGTGGCTGCCACACCCAGAGCTCACCTGACAGGCCCAGGAAGCTGAGGCCTTGGGGCCGCTTTTGGAGGGTAGCCAGGAGCTCCTCCAGGCCAGCACCGCTGACCTCAGGGTTGGCAGACAGGTCCAGCGAGACCAGTGAGGGGCAGAGAGGGAGACATCTGAGACAGGGCAGAAGCCTGGGGGTCAGTTTCTGCCATGAGGGGAAGCTGCCCCATGTGACCCCACGGCTCGGGATGCACCAGACACTCCTGAGAGCCACTGAAGCTGGAGGCCATGGAGCAGTGGCCCTGGCATGGGCCGTGGCACACGGGTGACAGGAGAGGACCCAGCAGAGGGACGTGAGAGCCCGAGGGAGGCAGGTCGTGAGGCCCCAGCCTCCCCAGGCGCCCAGGTATGAGACCAGATCCGCAGGGTAGTAGTGGCGTTACCTGCTCAGAGCTCTCACGTCTGTGTCGCCCAGGTGGTTTGCCGACAGGCTCAGGTGCTCCAGGACGCAGCCTTCCTAGACAACGGAGGGGGACACACCTGCCCTCCCTGCCTCCCAGTAGAGGCCCTGCACCCAGGGCACCAGACACCACCCCCGTCCCTTGAGAATGATGGAGTGAAGCCTGCCCAGCCCCCGAAGCCAGAGTGGGTGGCATCTCCCCAAGTCTGCAGGTCAGAAGAACATGCTTCTCCCCAGAGGAGTGGGTCATACTTGGCACATCACGAAGTGATCTCAGGAGACCCGCCCTACCCAGGTACCTTTCCTGCTGGCCAGGACCTCAGAGCCCCAGGCAAGCAGGTCTGTAGAAAGCGTTCCCCACCCCTGTTCTCTGCCAACTTGCACCCTCTCCCAGCTCCCCCACTCCCAGTCCTGGGGGCTGAGGTGCCTCTGGCTCAGTGCCCCCTTGAATGCATACCTGGCTCAGGTAGCGAACCACGGGCTCCGTGAGACCTAGGCCACTTTTGCCGGTGGCCACAGAGCTCAGCTCCAGGCGCAGGAGGCTGTGAGCCGGCAGGCTCCCCAGGACCTGGGCCAGGGCAGTGGGGCCCAGGCCATTGTAGGACAGGGACAGTGTCTTCAGGCGCTTGGTGTCTATATGGAGGCCAGAACCTCCATCAGGTTCCTCCCCGCCCCCAGGCCTGGGCCCAGAGCCCCCGTAACCCTCGGGAGGCCGTCACTGTCCCGATGGTCTGTGCGCTGGGAGACGGGGTCTCCAGCCCGGGGCCTCCGCGGGGGAGGGGCAGCACAGGCTCATGAGCTCAGTCTCCTCCCGCCACTCTGGGGACCCAGCCTGTCCCTGCTTGTGACAGGGCGGCCCAAAGACTGGGACACCCAGCATGGTAGGGCAGGGGTGGGTGGGGGCACTCCGTCTACCAGCCAAGTCCCAGCCCTTCCTCCCCTCTGCTGCACTCCCAGCTCTGAGCCCCACTTCCTAGCTGGGCCTCTGTGGAAAACCCCCTGGAGGATGCCCAGTTTCCTGTCTCTCGGTGCTGGGACTATGGGTAGAATCGTCTCCCACAAACAGAATGCTGAGCTGGGGAGCCACAAGGCTGGACCTGCAGTGTAGCTGGGACTGGGTCTGGGTCCTGCCCAGGCCAGGCAAGCCACACCCATGTCCACCCACGTGCTCCCGAGGGCCAAGCTGGTGCCCTGGCTCAAGGCTCTCTGAACCCCTGGGGCCGGGAAGTGGACATGCCGGCAGCTCACCTTGGAAGGCGCTGCCCACAGCCGCCTGATGGCTCAGGAAGAAGCTGGGGCCAAAGCCACAGGCCTGGAGGTGCAGGGTGCAAAGCACAGGACAAGCCCGCAGGACGGAGGCCAGGGCCTGGCCACAGCCATCCCCGAGGGGGTTCATGCTCAAGTTCAGCTCTTCTAAGTTCTGTGGGAGACACAGGGCCCCCAGAGGATCTCGTGTTCGCCACCTGGACCTGGGTGCCGGCCAATGCTCTCAACCACACCTCCCCACCAGGGATGGGTTGGATGTGGACACTCAGATGCTGCCCGCTGTCCCCCACGCCTCTTACCTGCAAGGTGGTCTGCCCCAGGAGGCCCGCAGCAAGCTGGCGCAGGCCTTCAGGGCCCAGGTGGTTAGAGGACAGGTCGAGGAGGGTCAGGGCGGGCACAGTGTCCAAGGTGGCCAGTAGCTCAGCAACACACCCATCCCCCAGCCGGTTCCCGGCCAGGCGAAGCTCCCGGAGCGCTGAATGCAGCTTCAGGGCCCGCAGCAGCGGCGTGAGCTGGGCTTGGCGCAGTGCCAGGGAGCAGGCGCTGAATGCGGGGGCTGAGCCCTGGTGCTCCACGGCCTGCAGCACCTGCTCGTGCTCCCCTGGGGAGGAACATGGTGTCACCAGGACAGGCTCTGCCTGTCCCGCCCTGGGAGTCAGCGGTGGCCAGTCAGGCAGCACTCTGCCCCCCCACTCCAGCATGAGCTCCAGGGCAGCTCCCGGGGCCCCGAGGCATGCTGCAGAACCAGGGTGGGTGGTGCTGACCCCCCTCCGGATGGGGCCACCTCCTGCCCCCACTGCCCACACACTAGGGGGCCGCTAGGTAGGGGAGGAAACCCTGAGGCCAGGTGTGGTGGGGGGACCCTGGTCAATGCCTGGGGCCCTGGGACTGAAGGCCATGGGCCTGGCCTAGTTCTCTGCCCAGGCCCCCGTAGGGCCGTCTGGACCCTTACCTTGCTCCAGGCTCTGGCAGGCCCGGCGGTAACGGTCCCTCAGTGGGGGGAGGTCCCACGAAGTCACCTCAGCCAACACCTGGTGAGCAGCAGCGGTGAGCAGCCCTGACCCCAGTCCTGGAGGACCCAGCTCAGGGCCCTGGCTCTGGTCACTCACCTCCTCGTTGCTCTGCAGCACGTCGGGGATAGGGTCCTGAGGGGCCAGCAGGGCCCCCTCTTTTTGAAGGGAGAGCCGAGGCAGCAGCCCGGAGGCCTGGTAGTGACGCTGGGCGGCCTGC
The DNA here is from genome assembly GCF_033118175.1 of Dama dama. Taxonomy (NCBI): domain Eukaryota; kingdom Metazoa; phylum Chordata; class Mammalia; order Artiodactyla; family Cervidae; genus Dama; species Dama dama. The sequence goes on along the minus strand of NC_083701.1, from coordinate 1,597,833 downwards.
TCAGCCAGCCAGGCCACGGAGTGGGCCTCCCTGTGCGGGCACACACATGAGCTGAGTACTGGACCCAGCCAGGTTCCTGCCCTGCCACCCGGGGCTGTGTAGCCTTCCCTGTCCTCCTGCCCGCCTGCAACGTGCACACCGGAGCACCTCCGGGCCACTCCCAGGGACCCCAGGGCCTGGGGCACCTCCCCATGAGCAGTCCCCCAGGGGCGAGGGATAGGGCCAGGCGGGCTCTCATCACACGTCTCATCGCGACAACGAGGGCCCTCTACTGCCCCCGGGCACCACCCCTAGCACCGAGCCCACAGAGGCACAGCGAGCCGGGCGCCAGGAGGAGACACCTTACCGGTGTGGAACGGGAATGAGGAAGAGGTTATCCTGAACTCGGACTCGGACTCGGATGGGAGGGGGCAGGGCCTGGCCCTAGGGGTGGGGGCAGGGAAGAAGGGGCTGAGCTGGGAGAGACAGGCCCTTGCCTGTCCTCTCCCGCAGCCTGGGTGGCACTCTGCCCCAGGCGTGAGCACTCACCGAGAGCTGGCCTGCTGTGGGGTTTTCTCCAGCGGGCGCCACAGCCCTGGGGACGTCGGGGCTCCGTGCGGGCTCTGTGGCCGGGCTGTCGGCTCTGTCTGCTCTGACTGGCGTGCTCCGGCTCTCGAGACAGGGCAGCCGGCTCTGCCAGGCACGAACCCGGGCCCGGGGCCTGCGTGCCATGTCACTGCCTGGGCCAGAGGCATGGTGTCTGCCGCCATCTCCACCGCTCTGGGGGCGGGCTGGACGGCGGCCCCGGTGACCGGGGCTCATCGGGAAGTCTTCCTCCAGCCAGTCCCCAGCCAAACACTCCTCCTTAGGGATGAGTGCTGCTTGGGGGATGGGGGCCTCGCTGGGCCCTCGCAGTGGACTGGGGCCCAGGCGGCAGGTCTGGGCACTGCCCACTCCGCGGATGGCCGCCCGGTAGGCTGCCCAGCTGGCACTTGTGGCTGCCTCCCTATCGCTGGTGGGCCTGGCCATCGGGGCCTTGGTCTGCGGTGATGAGCCTGTGTGCCTGGGCCTCTTCTGGGTGGGCTGGGACGGGCTGGAGCTGTCCTCGCCTTCTGAGCTGCTACTGCTGGCCAATTTGTGCCTGCTCCTCCGCGGTCTGGCCACAGCGGACACTGCCAGCCCCTGGGACACCCTGGGGCTGGCTTCACAGACCTCTGGGGTTCCTGGGCAAGGACTTGAGGGAGGAGAGGTCTCAGGGTCAAACAGATGGTTACTTGGGAGGGTCTGCGGAGCCCAGGAGCTGTGGGGAGCTGCAGAAAGAGCAATCTCTTGTGAGACAGTGCCTGGCACGTGACCGCCACCCAGGGCCCAAGACTCTCAGGCTAAGGAGCGGAATTGCCAGGGGCAGAGGAGGCCCCCGCTTACCTTGACCCAAGGAGGCTGCTTGGAGCAGCCTCCCCATGGCAGCCGCCTTTTCCCGCGTCTCACTGTCCAGATCCTTGCCGTACAGCTTTACCCACTGCTGCAGTGTCTCCAGTGGGCTGTGGCCCTGGGGGTACCAGTTGGGCAGGGCTGGCGGCAGCAGCTTCACCCACCACCGCCCATGCCCACCTGGCTTGCGTACACTCACCTTCCTGGTGCGGAGGGTGACAGATGCTCCTCGCTTGATGAGCAGCTCAGCCACCTCAAAGTGGCCACAGTTGAGGGCATCATGCAGGGGCGTGATGCCGTCACAGCCCTGGCCGCCTGGGTCATCCACCGCAGCCCCATGGTCCAGCAGGAAACGGACGATGTCTGCGGACAGGCGCGTGAGCTGGCTTCCAGGCCCTCTCTCGGGAGGGACTCATCCCCTCTCCCCATCACAGGCCAGAAACCCCGTCCCATGCTCACCCAGATGCCCGTAGTTGCAGGCCTCGTGCAGGGGTGTCCAGCCACAGTAGTCCCGAGGGTTTAGGGGGTGGCCCTATGACCAAGAATGGGAAGGAGCCTGGCCCCGAGTGCCCCCACCAGCCTGGCCTTTCCCTGGCACTGAAGCCTGCGGAGGGCCCCACGGGCGCACCCCTCAGCCTGGCCTGGCCCAGATCACAGCAGTGAGATGCTCCCCACCAGGAGGGATGGGACCCCCAGTTCTGGCTCTGGCCCTCAAACCCTGCCCTCTCCCTTGGGGAGGCAGCCCGGCCTGCGGGGACGCCTACCTGCCTCACGAGGTCCTGGACACGGCCCAGCCGGCCCTCGATGCAGGCTCGGTGCAGCGCTGTCTCGCCCACGTCGTTGCGCCGGCCCCACTGTGGGCACAGCCCAGGGTGGGGGCAGGGGCATGAGGGCACTAGTGACCACAGGAGGGCGTTGCCGCTGTCCCTGGCCCATACTCACCTTGTTTACCCTCTGCCGGCCCAGGCAGCCTCGTAGCTCCTCGTCCTCCTCCGGCAGTGGGCCTGTGTCGGCCTCGTCCTCTGCAGCAGAGCCAAGCCCGCCGCCCCACATGAGCCAGTCCCCGTGCCGAGGCTGCTCTGTGGGTCAGTCTCCCCCAGCCCCAGACCTCCGCTCTTTCCCGGGTCCTGCCCTCGGTGAGAGCAGCTGGCCTGGGGCTCAGGGGTCCTCCACTGCACGACGCCCGCCCGCGCCCGCCCAGCCCCATTGCCTCCGGGGCACCCACCCTCCCAGCACCTGCTTCTCCACCGTGGGTTCCTCTCACCCAACTGCCTAGTGGAGAGTGTCCCTCTTTCCCCTGCCGGGTGCCCAATGTTCCCTCCTCAGGAGTCAGAAGCCTGTGAGCTGGCCCTAGCCACCCCAAACAGGCACCAGGGAGCGAGCCTCACCACTCTCGGAGAGCTCCAGCTCCACAGCTTCCAGAGCATCATCGTCCTCCTCGCCCTCCCTGTCCCCCTCATCCTCGTCTCCAGCCACTCGCAGCTCCTGCAGCCTGGCTTCGGTGCTGGGGGCCTCCTGGGGCTGCAGCCGCAGCTGCACAGCATGGAAGTGCCGCAAGATCTGCCTCTGAGGAGAGGGGGCACCCAGCTCAGGGCCACGGGCAAGACAGGGCCGTGGACAGTCGGGCTCCAGGGAAGCTGTGTGCGGGATCCCAGCGCGGGCGGGCGGGCGCTCCCCACCTGAAGCTGGGGCTGCCCGGCCAGCTGGGCGCAGCCAAGAGCCTCCTGGAAGCACGGCGCCAGCACCTCGTAGGCGTCGCCTGCCTCCTCACGGGACAGCGCAATGTTCAACCAGGTCTTGGCCTCCTGGAGGAGAAGCACGAACTTGATGGCTGCGGCCCCCTCTCCCAAACACGAGATGGAAGGTGGCCCCCCTGGGAGGGGCAAGGTGCCCCGGTGCCCCGGTGCCCCACCCCCGAGAGTGGCGGTCCTGCAATGGAGCCTCGGGCGGGACGGGGCCGTGACCGCTCACCTCCAGGGGGTTGCCCTCCTGCAGCCTCAGTTCTGCTTCATAGTGGTGCACTGCCTGGCGGTGGTCCTTCATGTCCCCCAGGGTGGCAGCCAGGGACACGTGGATGACGGCCAGCTCGGGCCCCGGCCTGCTGAGCAGCTCCGCAAAGCGCAGCTGCGGAGCAGCCGCCGTGAGATCAGGGCCGTGCCACCCCCCCGCCCCCCGTAGCCCCCGCCATCTGCCACGCCCGCTTGGCACACACCTGCTTCTGGTAGGCTGCAGCGGCCTTGGGGAAGTCGCCTGCCTTGGAGAACAGGTCCCCCAGCTGCTCACAGATGCCCATGGCGACCTCGGGGTCACTCTCCTCGGACTCCTCCAGCCGCTGCTGCAGCTGGACCACCGCCAGCACTGCCGGAAAGAGCCTTATGCAGGCATGGCCGGCCCGGGCCTGACCCAGCTCCACCACCCACCAGACCCAGCCTCCGCTCACCCCCAGTAAGGGGGTGGTAGGAGGGGCTACCTCGTGGGGTCGCAGCAAGAGAACCAACTAAGGTCAGCACAGGGTAGGGACTGGCCTGTGGCACAGACATGGGCAGGGGCCCTTGTGACCATTACTTATCAATGGAGAACACCAGGTCATACTCCCGCCATTAAGCAGGATGGCTTTTGTCTCGGGTCTGCCAGTGAAGATGCTGGTTTATGAGCAGACACTAGCCTCCTGACCACCCAGCGTGCCTCCTCCACTCCTTGCTGAATGGAAGCTCAGAGAACAGTGAGACCCCTCCCAACAGGAAGTGGGGGGGATGGGCCCCTCCCGATGGTGCCCCCTCCCCAAGGACGCATGCCCAGGCCTCCTCTGCTGAAGGAAGGAGCCCTCCCTACACTGTCTTGGGGGATCGAGCCCCCGGGGCCCCTCCTAGGCTCACCATACTTCAGGGTCCGGCAGACCGAAGCTTTCTGCAAAGGCTTCTGAGAGCCGAGCCGATAGGCCTTCTTCAAGGCTCTCTTGGCAGCCAGGAAGTCCCCGAGGTCTAGGAGGACCTAGGGGGCAAGGAAAGGTAAGCCCGCACGCCCCAGAAGGCCCAAGCCCACCCGAAGGCCGAGCCCAGGGCACCTGCGAGAGCAGCAGGCAGCACTCGCTCTCCAGGAAGCCCTGCTTCAGGACGCGCGCGCACTCCCGTGCCCCCTCCAGACAGCGCATGGCCTGCGAGTGCTGCCCCCGCCGCCAGTGGATGGCCCCCAGGTTGTAGCGGGCTCGAAACAGGTCTTCATACAGGTGGTTCTGCCTGTGGGGGGACAGGGCTGTCGGTGCCCAGGGCTCCTGCGCAGGGACAGCAGAGCAGGCACCCACTGACCCCACCGAGGGCTCCAGCCCACAAAGCCAAGCCAAGCCTCTGCTCCCAGGAGACTGATGGGGCACAGGGGTGAGCCAGCTGGCTACCCTCGCCTTGGCCACTTCCTCCAGGGGCAGGAACCCAGCTCCCTCTGGGGCCTGGTGGGGCCTTACTCAGCCAGGAAGATGCTTTTCTTGAAGTAGGCACTGCACAGGGCCACCTGCTGCAGGCTCTCGCAGGTGAGGCCCAGGTTGAGGTAGATTCGGGTCCTCATCTCACTCAGCTCTCGCTTGGGCAGTGAACCTGGAAGACACCCCTGCAGACACTCAGTGTCCCACCCCCATTCCAGGTCTCTGGCCTCTCCCTGTAGGTGCCAGGGATTCTGCTGCAGATAGAGTGGCGGGAATAGAGCAAAGGCAGCCAGATCTGAGGTCAGGAGTCAGGAGGAGCACGGGCTCTGCAGGGTCACAAAGTGGGGGGGTATGGGGGGGTTCTGAGAGCCAGGCTCAGCCTCACAAAGAGAGGAAGCTAGACAGGGGACCCGCCACATGGGTAGTGAGGCTGTAGCCTCTTCTCCCTGCAGAGCACAGGAGGCCAAAGTCAGGGAGGGCCAGGCCCAAGGGCAGTCACCCTGCAGCTTCTCATCCAGGATAGCCAAGCTTTTCTCGAAGGCATCCTGTGCCTGCTGCAAGGTGTCCTGGGACTGGTCGTGGTCATAGATGTCCAGGTGGGTGCGGCCAATGGTGGCCCAGGCCCTCTGCTGCTCAACGTGGTTGGAGAGGGCACATGCCAGCTCCAGGTAGCGGTGCTGGTGCTGGGGGCAAAGAAGTATGGCCGCTGTGAGCCAACCCCCACCGCAAGCAAGCCCCCCATGTCCCCCAAGCCCCCAGGTGCAGGCCGAAGCCGGGCTGCACACACACTGTTTCCTCTATGCCAAGCGCTGCCTGCGGGGACGGTGGCACCACATGCTAACCAAACAATCATGCGAGGAGAAACTGACTGGGAGTCATTGGTGCTGTGGGAACACAGAAGCCAGGGCAGCTCTGTGTGGATAAAGGGTCTGGAATCCCACCCAGCCAGCCCCCAGTGATTTCAGCTCCAGTAACATATTCATCAGTGGTTTCTGGAGCCACATTCCCAGGAGAGGCTGTGGTGCGTGCATTCAAGGACCAGGTGACCACTGCTGATGCAGGGCTCTCTGAACCATTTCAGAGAGCCATTTCAGGCTCTCATCGCACCATTTCCCACTCTTCCCTCCAGCCAGAGGCCTGGACGGCAGAGACCGGGCAGGCTCTGCCCCCAGGAGATGCGAGCCTGGGAGAGTAGACTGTAGCCAGCGTTGGGGTGGGCCGGTCTCCGCCCACCTGCAGGGCAGCCGAGTAGTCCTCCATCTCCGCCAGCCGTTCTCCGATCTTGCGGTGGGCCACGGCGCAGCCCAGGGGGTCGTCGGTGGTCTCCAGGAGCTGCAGCTCGTGCTGGTGCTCTCGCAGGGCCTCCGCGTAGCAGCCTGGGTGGGCGGGACAGGTTTCCGTCCGACTGGGCAGTGGGCCAGGGGCAGCAAGGCCAATGGGGTGGCGGCCGGCCGGTACTCAGGAAGCCCCTGCCCCCGGTCCCATGCCCCTACGGCCCCTACTCCACCCCACGCACCATGGCTGGCCAGGAGCTCCCCTAGCTGGTGGCAGACGGAGGCCTCCTCCCGCAGCCGCCCGCTCCTCTGGGCCTTAGCTTTGGCCTTGCTCAGCTCTGCAGAGAGAGAGACGAGGCCTGAGCGCTGAGCCTCTCCGCCCGGGAGGGCCAGGGCCGTCTCCAGCCCCCGAGCTCGGGCGCTTTTCCCTGGACTCACGGCGAAGCTCGCGCTCCAGGTTCATCCTGCACTAGGGGTTCCGGACTTCGCGCGCTCTCTGCTGGCGCGGCGGCCCCGCCCTCCCCGGCCCCGCGCTCAGGCCCGGTCCTGCCGCGGAGCATCTCGGGAAGTGTAGTCCAGGTGCCCAAAGCATCCTGGGAGTTGTAGTAGGGCTGCGCTGGGTCCCGAATCGCGGAAGCCGTCCTCAGCACCCGGGTCTTCCGCGCGCGGAGCCCGGGCCCCGCCCCATCAACGCAGCCGCCCTTGGGGTGAGGTCTCCCGGGCTCCGGCCGCTTGCTGCCGCTGTTCTGGACACCCGCGCGACCTGCCCTGAGGAACGCACTGCCCTCGCAGGGGAGGAGAGGAAAGCCTCGGGGACCACGGGCACTTGGGCGCTCGGATCTGTGTCCCCGCAGAAACTGCATCAGCCGCGAACGCGCCGCAGTCTTCACACGCGGGGACTCCGACCCCCAGTCCTGCCGGCGGGAGGGGGGTGTTGAGTTCCAAAATGAATTGAACTTCTCGGTGTGCTCGACCGTTGTATTCCTGGAAAACTCCGCGTGCGCTCGATAAAACTGCAAAACCGTCATGTGCTGAGAGGTAAAGGGGGCAGGATTCGAGCCTGGAGCGCTGTGGCCTCAGAGCCGGGAGATCCGGGGCGTGGGGAGCCCTGGCGGCCTCTACGTGCCCGTCCTCTACCCACGCCTGGAGAACCAAACACCTGCTAGGCCGTGTGGCTCTCTGTCCCCGCTGCCACTGCGGGCCCCTGGGCCCTAGGTGCCAGGGCTGACGCCCCAAAGGCCCTAGAGGAGGCCTGGAAGGACTGGGAGGCAAATGTAATGAAATGGGGCTTCCCTGAGACCATAAGGAATCTGCCTGCAATGCAGGAGAACTGAGTTTGATCCCTGGGTCAGGAAGATCCCCTGGAGAAGGGAATGCCTATCCATTCCAGTATTCTTGCCTGAAGAATCCCATAGACAGAGGAGCCTGGCGGGCTCCCCAAACAATCAGAAATGGAATCACACCCAATGGGGTAAAACTCTCAGTCAGTGGATGGGCAGCAAGGCCTGTTGGGGAGGGAGCTGTATGGAGGGCAGCTGGTCTGCAGGTCCAGGGAAGGTTGCCCAGGGCCAGTGGGTGGCTACAGGGCTGGGTTGAGGCTGAGCTTGAGGAGCTGCAGGAGGGCCTCCTCTCAGCCTCCTCTAAGGGTGTGCTGCTCTTCCCTGCCCCCTACCCTCCCCAACGTGGATCCCAGGGGGGCAGGAAACCAAGGTGGATGCTTGGCAGGTGGGCTGTGAGGTTCCAGGGGCACAGTGAGATGCAGGATGGGGATGGGGGGAGTCAAGCCGTGGGAACAGACTGCCCCAGCTGAACAGGCTGAGCGTGGAGGGCACCTCCTGACCCCTCTGTGCCTCCAGCCCTCCAGCACCAGCATCCTCAGGGCAGCTCAGGTTCTGGGCCTGATCCCATTTGAGAGAGGACCCAGCTTCTCTAGCCTTGGCCTTCCCCACCCATCAGACAGGGATGCGCATCCAAGGCACTGCCAGCAAGAGCTGGGGGCCTGGGGTGGGGAGACTGAGGGTTGTGGCCAGCCTCAGCCCCTGGCTGGGAGGCCCACTGGTGAGCCTGTCTTGTAAGGAAATACAAACAAAACTTGGCTTGGAACTTTTTAAAAACTATAGATACAGACAGAAAATATCGAGAGATTATAGACCACAAAAGCAACATAGTATGTTGTAAAAACACCTCTTGACTCCTCTTTTTAAAAAATTATTTTTTATTATTTTTGTAAATGTCTTACTTTGGGCTGAGAAATGTAGTGTTTAAAAGGAAGTGGGGTGAGAGGGGGAAGTGGGGCTTGACCTGTGCCCCCAGGCCTGCCCCCACATCTGCTGAGGTTGCACCCCCACCCTCACCAGCTCAGGATACTAAGATGGACTGGGATCCTGGAGACAGACCGCTGGTGCCTTCTCCTTTCTAACATGACTCGGACACCCTCCAGTAAACCAGTGACTCCGGGCGAGATGCCACAAGCAGGCACCAGCCTCTGTCGGTGGCCAAGAACACACTACAGTGTCCCAGGGTGCCCTGCTCCATAGGCTGTAAGGCTCAGCTGCTGAGGTGACTGTCACAGGGTGGGGCCGTGGGGTAGATTAGTAGTCTCGGGCATCCCCAGACACCCCTACAGGGAGGGCCTTGCCTGGGCACCAGCCCCCCACCAGTGCTGGCTCTCAGGCCGCTGGAGCTCCTGGGCTGTGCCCCTCCGTGCACAGCTGACCTGGGGCGGCAGAGTGCCGCTCCTCCCGGCCCTCTCCACATACACAGCGCGGCTCGCCCAGCCCTGGTTTCGCCTCCGTCACACACCTTCACCTGCCCACCCAGGAGAGCTGCCAGGCGGCCTGACCCTCTGCTGCCTCAGCTTCACACAGGCACCCAAACACACACGGACCAGGCAAGCCCGCCCTGTCCTCCCCCCACTCCCCATATGGTCACTTTGGAACCCACAGAGAGGGTGTTTGGCCCCAAAAGACCTGATATGGTGTCATGGCACCATTCCACACACAGGAGACGCAGCCTGCATGGACCTGAATGTCCTCGCCTGTGCCCACTGGCAGGTGGGGGCCGGCCCTGGAGGGCAGTGGGACCACAGCAGGGTGTGACTGGGGTGGAGTCTTTCTTTGTGGAGGGGAGGCAAGGCTGAGTTGGCCTTGCAGGAGTCATCTCCTGCCAGCACCATGCCCTGGGTGGGGAACAGGGGAGCCCTGGGTCTGGGAGAACTGCCTCAGCCACTAGGAACTGGGCTCAAGCTGTATGCCACAGCTCCTTCACCCCTCTGCTCAGCTCCCACCAGAGGGCCAGGAGAGAGCAGCCCCCAGAGACAGGCCAGGGCAGCCCTGCCCACCAAGCCTGCAGCGGGGGCCAGGCCAGCAGGCTCTGCTCCAGGCCCGGGTGGGCTGGCCTGGGGGGAGGGAACCAGCTCTTTGGTACTGAAGCCACGAGTGCGGGGAGCCTGGTCTCAGCAGGGCCCGCGCCCCCTTCACAAACAGGTCTTGGGGTCTCAGGCAGGGTTCCTCCCTCCGAGAGGGCCACAGGCCTGTGCCCCAGGGGACCACCTCCCTGGGGGAGGGACCACCTCCCTGGGGGAGGGACCACCCTGCCCAGCACTGACTTCCACTGGACACAGGACCAGCGGATGGTCCCTGAGAGCAGCCTGGGGGCAGCTGGACCACTCAGACCTTCAGCCAGCCAGGCTTACTCGCTGCCAGCACACCCCAAAACTCTCCTCATGGCCTGGAGACACTGAGTCCTTGAGACTGAATACAGAAGATAGATTCTCTTTTGCTAAATTTGTGTAATTTAGACAAGAACCCGTAAAGGGTTTATTTTCCTGGGAAGAGACAAAATCACCCTGCAATCCGAAGAGCCTGCTGAGCCCTGTGGCTAAGTCTTGCCTCCCTGGAGCAGCTGGGGGTGGGTGTGCTGGGGAAACTGACTGCTCACTCCCCCAAGCCTATGACAGAGCAGGCAGTGACTCCAAGTCTCTCCTGGGGGGTGGGCTCTGACCCTGGCCAAACTGAAGACCCCGTCCTGTCCAACTATAGCCACGCCTTCCTCTTGAACAAAACAGAAAGTAGGAAACAAGGGTGCCTTTTTAATTGCAATCAAATACGCTGTCTGTGGTCAGTGCCCCCGAGCCCGGCCCAGGAGCTGTGGGTGGCCTGCCATGCAGCCCAGAGCAGGCGTGGGGCCCACTGCACGCTGGGGGCTGGGGCCAGGCAGCTGAGCCACGCCACACCCCTTGGGTCCCCGAGCAGTGTCTCCTCTTCAGGGGCCCAGCCTCTGGCGCCCAGGACAGAGGAGGTGGGGCAGAGGGCGAGGGGGCTCCCACCTTCGCACACGCATGCAGACGTCCCAGGGTTCGCTTCCATCCCTTCTCCACTGAGATGGGCAATGGTGCGGTGCAGCCACGGCAGTGGGCGTGGGCAGGGCCGCCTACTTCTGAATCTGGAACAGGAAGAGCCGCAGGTTGATGTTCTTGGCGGCCAGCAGCTTGTTGCACTCCACAGAGTCGACGATGGGCAGCGGTACGTAGTCCGTCTCGTTGCTCTCGTTGGTGAACACGAAGTGGTAGATGACGGGGCTGATCTTCACATCGTCGTACGGGCCCTTGAGCAGCAGGAAGGAGCACTCCAGAGGTGCGGTGACCTTGCTCTTGAGCAGGAGCTGGAAGGAGAGGGTGCGCTTGCACGAAAGGTTGGGGTTGCGCTCCGAGTCGTTCACGCGTGCCTTCAGGACCCACGTCTGGTTCAGCACCGTGAACCGAGGCGTCTCATAGTACAGACGCGTGATGAAGTCGTCCGTGCGGTACGGCCGGAACTGGACCTCTGTGGAGACAGACAGGCCGGGGGCCGGCGGTCAGAGGGGGCAGGGCCAGGGTGGCGCCTTCCCGGCCGGCCGAGGAGAAGGGCTCGGCCAGGGAGGAAGGCAACTTACCCAGACACGGCAGCTCTACTTGTCACAAGGCAAATCAAACCCATTGGGGCAAACGAAGGCGCACGCAAGCTTTGGGGGAACAACTACAAACAGAAGTGACACTCGTTAGCGGCAGGGAGCCCAGAGGCTGCGAGGGGAGAGTGGCCGACGTGGCCGGACCCCCACTGGCCCCTCCTCTCCTCCCCGGGGCCCTGCAGGGGAAGCGGCCCCACCCAGGGGGCTGGGGTAAGCAGACACACAGACAGGATGCAGTTCTGTGAAAAAGTGCACTTTATTGGTTCCGATACAGAGCTGCCAGAAAAGCCAGCGGCCGGGCTGGCACATGGCCCCCAAGCCCATGCTGGGCCTCGAGGCGCAGCCCCGTGGCGGGCCCAGTCCTGGCTCCGCCAGCTGGCCGCAGGGCCCCCGGTCGGCGGTGACCGCCGCCACAGTCCTCACGGCAGAGCCCGCGGCCGGCAAGTCCCTTTGCAGAGGCGGCCAGTCCTCCCTTCCCGGCCACGCCGCAGTCACGCCGCCTCGGTCCACAGCGACTCTCCAGGCCTGGCCTGGGTGGTCTGGGACACGGTGCCCACCACGGCAGCCGAGGCTATGACTAACCAGGACCACAGCCTTCTGCTGCTGAGGCCAGGCCCTTGGCTCCCTGGGCCTCCGCAGGCCCGCACGGAGGCAGGCCCGGCCCAGGCAGCACGGTCTGACTGCTGCCTGACTGCCCTTGACGTGGAGCTGGCCGCCTGGCGTGAGCTCCAGCAAGCACAGGCTTCCTGCCATCCTCTGTCTAGAGCGAGCTCTGGCCTGACTCCTGCTCCCCAGAGTGTCCAAACGCAGTGGTGGTGACCGGGAGAGCCCAGGAGATCCAGCCGGCCTGGGCGCAGTCCAGCCTGCCCATCCCTGGGCGTCCACTCCCGGCTCTGCGGTTTGAGTTGGGCCCCCTCAGCTCGCTCTGGAGCCCTGGCCCTGCCCATCTTCTCACTGGCCTCAGGAAGCCTGCGGCCATTGCAGTAACTGCCTGTCGGCAGGACCCGACGTGACGACTGCTCTTCTTGCCCCTGGCTCCGCAGGGCAGGCCCTCAGCTCCCAGAGCCACCCAGACACACCCACCTTCCAGTGAGACCCCACCTGTCCCAAGGCCGTGCAGCCCCCCTCAGTGAGGACACCACGTTGCCAGGGTCATGGGACCAGGGTGGGGACGCCAGGGAGAGGGACCTCTGCAGAGCCATGCAAGGGCCCCTGGGGTCCTGCCCAGCCCCCCTGCTCGGCCTCCAGCCCTCTTCCCCAAGGCATCCTCCCACGCGCCAGGAGCTCGTCCAGAGCCTGGCCACCGGGTGCATCTGCCCCGGCTCCTGGCTGCCGGCCCTGCCCCAGCCCGTGTGGGGTGCAGCGGGTGGCAGGGCGCCTCACCTGTATAGCCGATCTTTTCGAAGCTGAGCAGGCTGAAGATGCTGTTGTAGAGCTGCATCTCCTTGCGGTGGCTTTGGTCCATCTCATCCAGGATCTCCATCAGCTCGTTGCCTGTCTTGGTTGGGTGGGCACAGGCGGCCTCGTGCACCGTCAGCTCGTGAAAAGGGCCATGCCACGGGCAGCCGATGCGCTTGTACTTGCACTGTGTCACCCTGGGGAGGCGGTGAACACTGTGGTCACACCCTGCCCATGCAAGGTGGCCATCCCAGGGGGCACCTCCACCCAGCCCTGCTCACGCAAACTGGCCCCTGGACAAATACCCTGTGTGCCGGCCCCAAGAAGGGGTCAGAGCTCAGGAATGCCTGGGAAGGAGCAGGGCATGTGTGAATTGTGGGTGTGCATACCACCTACACCCACCGGGGTGGGCCCCCCACGGTGGTCCTGAGCCCTGCATTGCTCCGCTCCAGGGAGGCTCAGTGGCCTGGCCCCCTAGGGGACTGGGGAACCAGTACCCCCTCACACCACGATCCCAGAGCCCTTGGGCTGGCCACACTCTACTGGCCCAGGAACACCAAGGACAGGCTCCAAGAAAGAAGTCACCACACGGCCATGAGGAACCCTGGAGGACCAGGGTGACTCCAGAGGCTGCCGGATGCAGATCTAAGCCCCGTCTGTGGGGCCTCCTGCCTGTCCCAGCAGCTTCCCACTGACCCCGCCCTGCCAGGGCCTGGAGGTGGGCAGGCCAGCCTGTCCAGATGCTCACCTGTCCTGGCACTCCTCTTTCTGGTGCCTCTCCAGGATGGAGCGGGGGAACTGGCACAGGCAGAAGCCACACTCGGAGGGCAGCTCGCTCACGGCCTTCTCCACGGCCAGGTTGCGGCAGCAGAGGCTCTTACTGATCTCGCAACGACAGTTGGGGCACGTGGCCTGCTCCTCCTTCAGCCGGGCATCTGCTAGTAGGTGGATAAAACAGCCAGCGCACATCAAGTGACCGTTAGTACACTGCGGAGAAGGAAAGGGAGATGAAGCTCACGGACCTGCGGGACCAGGCAGAGGCACACCCGCCCCACGGCCGGCCCCTCCCAGGGCTGCACCTGCAGGGGCTGTGGGCAGGCAGCGGTCTGACAAGCACAGGGCTGGCCTCTGGAGCCCACGCAGCCCCGTGGGGAGGGCGGGTCTCGAGGAGGCCCTTGCCGCCAGCAGAGCCTGACTCGGGGACGCCTTGAGAGCATGTGCTCTCGGTGAGCTTCCCACCCTCAGCAGGTGTGCCCTCACCCAGGCCCCGCCATACTGGCCTCCTGGGCCAGCACAGGTGGCAAGGCAGTTGCCGCCCCCTCGAGGGGCTGGCTCCTGCCAGCGGCTTTCTTGATGGCTGGCAGCACAGCCTGGGCAGATGGGGAGGCCCTCAGTCTGGGCTAGGCACAAGGGCAGCGCGTCTGCAGGGGGTTGCTGGCTTTCGGCCTCGGAGCTGGCCCCTCCCTTTCTGAGCCTGTGGATCCAAGGCCCAAACGCTGCGGTTGTCCACCCCCCCTCCAGCCTGGGGGCCTGGTGTGTGGACAGAGGGCTGTGGCTCAGCTCCCTCACTGAGGGAGGGTGCTCCACATATCCCCAGAGCACCCACTTGGTGCCGCTGACACACACAGGCTGTGGGCTGAGGTCTGCAGGGATTCACAGGGTTGGGGTAGAAGAGGCCCACAAGGGAACCAGAGGTGCAGGAGCAGACAAGCCATGTCCTCTGGGGCACAATGGGTGGTCGCTGAGCCTGGGAGGGAGTGTGGTGCCCCCGCCACCGCGCACCCACCTCCCCTGCGAGATGCCCAGGGCAGAGGATGAGCAGGTGGACAGTGTGCCCACCAGCTCCCCTGGGGCCCAGGACCCTTCTCCAAGTGGGATGCAACGCAGTTGAGACAACTGGGGCTACTACCAGGCCAGGCCCACAAAAGATGGGTCTTCAGTGAACACCAGCCTCCATCCCACCGCTCCAGGGTCCAGGCACGGAGCTGAGGCCTGCAGGAGGCTGAGTGAGCTCTCAGCACCCGCAGGCCATGTTTGGGGTCTAGTGGGTGAGGGGACTATGTGCTGAGGGCTGACAGAGGGCCAGGGACAAAGGCCTCAGACACAGAACTCAGGTCCACACAAGTGCCGTAGATCAGCCGCACTCAAATCTCAATTTCTAAGTCAGGTGAAAGGTTAAAGTGTGTGAGATGATGGGGGAGCCTGGCAGGGTCTGCTCTGGATATGCGGACTGGCTGAGGGTGGGGGTGAGGCTGGTGCCAAGAACAGACAGGGCAGAAAAGGAATCTGTTCCGTCCACCCCGAGTCGTGGAGAAGCCAAAGAGATCTGAGTGGAGAGAACAGTGGGGTCCGGGCACCACAGGCTGTTGCCGCCAAGCCCAGGTCGGGAGTGTTCTCCACGCCCCCACGCGGGTGGGCCCAAGGGCCTGGCTGCACTGAGCCACATCCACACAGACAGTCGCTGTGGCCTCCAGAGGCAGAGAGGCAAACAGGACCTGCTAACCTGACCGCTGACTCACGGGAGGAAGTGCCAGGCAAGGCAGCACACACCTGCCCAGCAACTCAGGGAGGGAGCCAGGCCAGCCGCTGAGACCCCAGGGCCTGGGTCCCCACAATACTTTGTGTGGCCAACGTTAGTTCTAGATGCCCTGAGGCAGAGCCCAAGGGTCTGAGTGGAGAGCAACAGCTGCTGCTAGGCCCGGCCCAGCTGACTTTTCTGGTCTCTGGTGGTCCAGCCAGGGCGTGGGCCTGAGGGCAAGAGACTCGGGATGGGGTCCAGGGACCTCGTGAGGGACGCAAGGCTGCCCAGTGTGTGACCGCTCACTCCCGGCCCTGCCCTGAAAGCCCACTGCTCGGGAGCAGACAGGGTGACCTGCAGGCCTCCCCTTAGAACCCGGGGGTTACAGGAGCAACCCTGTTCCAGGCCAGCTCCCGTCCGGCCCCCAGGAGCCTCCAGACCTAACACAGGCACCAGGCCTCTCCTGGCCTCTGGGGAGATGGGGTGACGGCCCCTCCAGCCCTAAGAGCTCAGCTCTCAGATGGAACACAGCACACCAGCGCTGCTGGCCTGGCTGAGGAAGAAGCACACACCCAGAGGTAGTCCCTTACCAGCCACCCGAGGGACACTCTCTGGGGGGACAACGGGTGACCTGCCTGCTGGTCTGTCTGCAGTTACCACACTTGAGCCCTCCCCACATCCAGGACCCCCTGGACCCCCGAGCAAGACCCGACTCTGAACACAGGCCTGGCCGAGGCAGCGGGCCTCTTGCCCAGCCAGAAGTTGGGCTTCAGAGGGCTCAGCCCAGCACTGGCTGTGTGCCAAGCCTCTGATGGACAGCACCAGCCAGGGCAGGCCGGAGTGCCCCACACAACTGCCAGGGCCAAGCCCCGGAGAGCCTGGGCCCGCCACAGAGCAGCTCCTGCCGCACCCAGCCTGGGCTGCTTGCCCACCACCTGCCAGGAAGACTTGAGAGACAGGAAGGGTTGGGGAGGGGGCTCCAGGCTGGCCAGACCCCACAGACCACCGGCAGGACGACCATAGACTGGTCACCTCCCTTTCTGGGCCTCAATTTTCTCAAGCACATAAGGCAAAGGAACTTCCCTGGAGATCCAGTGGTTAAGACTGTGCTTCCACTGCAGGGGGCACAGGTTTGACCCCCGGTCGGGGAACTAGATCCCATAAGCTTGTGCCACCCGCCCCACCGCAAAGAAAAACTGCAATGAGAACAAGCTGGTCTTACCATGTGCAGCAGAGGTATGACAAGACCACACGAGGGCACAGAACTAACTCTGCCACCACCAGCAGGCCTCTGCACACCCCTGCCCAGGAGCCTCAGGAAGGGCTCCAGGCACAAGCCTGCCTCAACAAAGGCCCTCCCTCCCGCTGGGTTCTGCAGCCAAGTTCCTCTGCAACAGCCCTGAAGGGGGGCGTTAGCACCTGCCCCCTAGGTCATCACCTGGCCAGTGCACCCAGGCCGTGTAGGTCAGGCCTCTGCTTGAACCACTCTTCCCGGGGGGAGCTGGAGGTAGTGTCTGCACTCCTGAGGAAAAGCCCTGGGCCCTGGGCCTTGGGACAAAAGCAGGTCTTACAAAGTGCCCTCAGTACTTGATCAAGTCCTTGATCAGTAGCCCTTATAGCCTGGAATGCATGGTCCCCTCAAACCCTTGGGTGCCCCCTAAACGCCACTGCTTACCAGTAAAGGCAGGCTCAGAACCCAGACTCACGAGACCAGCCCACCCTCCAAGCAGTGGAGGCATCAACCATCTAAGTGCCCCTCAGCTCAGCTGGAGCCTCACCACTGCCCCGCCCCCATCACCTGGCCCAGTAGGGCCTCATGGCCCCTCACACCCCTGCATACTCCATCCAAGGTCTCCTTGACCTCTCTCATCAAAAAACACAGAAGGCCCCTTCTCAGGGCAAGCCAGGACTCCAACCTTCCCCCAGGTTTCGGGGCTGAAGCTCTGGGCCAGCAGCCCCTGGACCCCCACCCCAAGGCTCGGGGACCTGGGTGGGGACCAGGAGTGCTGCCTGGACCAAATGGTAACTCAAGTGACAGCCAGCTCAAGCAAGCACAACTTCTTGTGTCCACAGACTGGCTCTTCCCCTGGTGTGGACGGCTAAGCAGACAGGGTCTCAAAGTGGGAGCTAGCAGTTTCGGCACTGGGCAAGAGGACCCCCAGCCACGTGGGTGGGCAGCCCCGTTGGAGACCCCTTCAACATCACCACGAACAGAGTCTGTGGCACCGGGCAGGTCAACAGGCGCTGAGGCAAGGCACTCACAAGATCCCCAAGGCAGGTACCCATGCTGGCCAGGACCCGGGCAGAGATGGAGCCACCCCTGCCTGACAGGCCTCTCACCCACACAACCGCCCACCAGGTGGCCGAGGCCCTGGGCTGACCTGAGGCCTGCTGGGGACAGAAGGCACAGCAGCACAGCCTCAGCCCTCCCCCGGGGCAGATGGTGCCACTGGCCGGGCAGGTGGGGCGGGAGAGGCATCCCGCAGCAGGGAGAGGATGGCCTCGGCCCGGGGTGCTGCCTCAGCAGGGCCCGCAGGAGCGGGAGGGGAAGGACCAGAGAGAGCCCCAGGCAGAAGGGGCGCCAGAGGAAAGGACTGGAGGGAACTCAGGCCGGAGGTAGTGGACTAGGCACCAGGCCAGCTGGCACCACAGCCCGTGACAGAGGCCCCAACTCCTCCACCCTGATGGGGGCACAGGTGTTCTCCTGGCTGAGAACTGAGTCAGGGTGGCAGAGCCTCTTGGGCCCATCCTCCAGAGGCCGGTCTGTGGCTCAGGGCCTTCGCTGACATCAGTGGGGTCAGGGACAGGTCTGCCTTGCGTGAAGGGTTGGGGAGAGCCGGGATGGGGGTCAGGGGTCAGCTGTGGGGGCAGCACCCCAGGCCCACCTGCTGAAGCTGTGTTTCCCCCGAAGATGGCAGAGGAGCCGGGTCACAGCGCCCTGGGGTCCCAGAACTGCACGCAGAGCAGGCGCAGCACCGCTGCCCACCGCACCCAGCGCAGAGCTCCTGTCCTGTCCCAGCTGCACCCCAGGCCTCCTACCCCCCACCTGGCTGCCCGCTGCTGTGCCTACCCGAGAGCCTGGAAAGCGGCTGCACGCCTTGTCAGGATGCATCTAACACCCACATAAGAACAGCAAAGCCAGCACCTGTCATACCTGCTGCAATCCTGACCTGACCCCACCTAACAAAGGCCACGGTAGAACAAGTTGCATGAGCGCCCTGGTCTGACTCCAGAGCAAGATTCCCAAGCCAGGTGGTGTGGCGGGCTGGGTGTGAGCAAGGGGCTCCCATCAGGGACAGGTGACCAGGCCCACGCATGCCACCGTGTCTATTCTCCGCACTACCCAGGCTTCCCCAGAAACACGGAGGTAGGAGCTGGCGGCCAGAGAGCATGCTCTCGAGTTCCTGTTTGCCCAGCCATATCCAGAGGCCTATGGAGACACAGTCACTCCAGCACCGGGCACTGCATGAGGGCTCAGCACGGTCACTGGCTCTTCTCCTCACCCCCAGAACTGGGCACCAACTGCAACAGCCCTCAGATGCATGGCACGGCTGGTGCCGGCCCCAAGGCATGTATCCTGGTGAGGTCAGGCTAAATGTTGCCTGTAGGAACAGAGAGCAAAATATACCACAAGACCAGAGGTGAGCACACCAGACAGCCCATCAATGTAACTCACCAAGACGGCCAGCAGAAGTGGAGAGGCTGAGCCCAGGCCAGGAAGACATGGCAAGCAGTGGGCCCCAACCAGGGACACGCAGAGAGCTCTGCGTCCACTCATTTCAAGGTAGTACATGCAGGACCCATGCCATCCTTGCCCAGATCCTCCCAGGAGAAAATGGCACAGGGCTCCAGGTCCATTTCAACCTCTCCCCCATCAATGACCCCATCCAGGGTGGCTGTGAAGGTGACCTGGAACACTGCTCGCAGCAAGGAGCGATCAAGAAACCTTATCTCAGGGCCCCACTCACCCCAGGCTCCAGTGTGGGCACAGCTGGGCATCCACACCAGGGGCCCCCATCCCACAGCAAGTCTTCGAGGAGCCAAAGTGAGTTCTGATCTGTTGCAGGGCTCTGGCCAACTCTTCCATAGCCAATGGCTCTCCCACTGACCACATGCTCTAAAGCTTTCTCAAGCCTCTAGAGATGAAAGGAAATTCACTCCCTGCCAAGGCCCGGTGTCACTGGGGAAGGATGGAGGTGGGGCAGAGGGCCAGCGCAGGCACCATCCGTGGCTCTCCTTGCTCAGCAGGCCCATTCCTGGGGAAGCACTGAGCAGAGCCCATGAGGTCATGGGTAAGGCCACCGCCCACAAGGCCGCAGTGCCTTCACCCTGCATCAGAGCTACTCAGCCGCCTGCCTCCAGCCGGGCCAGGACAGACCTCAGCTCCCGGCACAGTGTGGGCCGGTTTGAACCGGCCAGGCTCAGAGGCCCGGTCACCAGCAGCTCTAGCCAGAGGCAGAAATGCAGCTCTCTACACTGAGGGGACCAAGAGCCAGCACCGCATGGTCTGCTCTCACGCCAGGTCCAGCTCCAGCCACTCACATGACAAGAGACGATGCACCCCCAAACTCCCCTGGGACTCTGCACCATTGACTTGGCTTCCCAGTGTCTCACTCAAGGCCCAGGGAAGAGTCCTTCTGGAAGAATCAAAAGGTCACGGGCAACCAAAAAGGGTAAGAGGAAGGACAGGTCCTCAGGTGCACCCCGAAGCCTGAGGGGGTTATGAGAAGCACTACCCCCATTTGTACTTAGCCAGGAGGCCTGTGGTACCCGTGAGCTAGGACCTCTGGCCAGGAGCTTCCTAAAGCCCAGGAAGGTGAGTGGAAAACCAGTGTCCTCTCCCAAGGAACTCAATCCACTTCCCCACCAATGCCTCCTCTTTTCTCTCTCCATGATCCGGGCACACTGGGGTCATCCCAAGCAGCCACCTGCCAGAGCAAGAAGGAGCTGGAGATCCAGAGGCTGGGAAATGACAATCCACACTAGCCCTGCGTTATTTTAGCACAAAAATGGCCTTCTCACCACAGCCCCCAATTTGAGCGCAAGCAGGGGGCAAGGCCTCATCAGTCATGTCCAGCTCCTGTAAATGCAAACAAAGGTGACAAGAGTTCCTCAAAGCAGTTGTAGGAGGGAAATCAGAGATGGGGGTTGGAGTGTGGAAAAGACAGACAGCGGAGAGAGGACACTGCACAGTGACCCTGGGACGAGAGTGTGACCCTGTTGCTGCGTGTTGCATGAATAGGATCCCCCTGGGACAAGGACCCTCTCTGGTAGGCTTGAGCTGGTTAAGGATTCTGAGTCCAGCCACTAGGCTGCCTCTTCAGATGATATAAAGAAAGTCAACAGACCTCCTGGAGCGCCCGTAGCCTAGGAAGCCAGGCATGTTGTGGGTGAGGAGGGACCGGGCAGGAGCCCAGTCTGAGGCAAAGAAGGTCCAGAAGGCGCTGGGCTGGGCTGGGGAAGAGGCCCAGGCTGTGGGGCTTGAGGTAGGCAGTTCATCCATATCAGGAGTGAGGGTAGGGGTGGGCGAAGGCAAGGACGTGAGCCCTTCCCTTCTCAAAGTTTTTCCAGAAATAAATGACAGGGGAAGGGGATTTTTCCACTGCAAAGGGTAAAGGGATACAAGGCGAGCATGAGGACAAGTTTGTGGGCGGGCGGGGCGGGGGGGGGGGGGTGGTGTCTGCAAAGAAAGTGA
Organism: Dama dama; assembly: GCF_033118175.1. Lineage (NCBI taxonomy): Eukaryota > Metazoa > Chordata > Mammalia > Artiodactyla > Cervidae > Dama > Dama dama. The sequence continues at coordinate 1,577,176 of NC_083701.1, read as the reverse complement.
CAAGAAATCTTGAGGAAGAGCCAAGACCAGGGGCTCCTGGAGCCTACGGAGCTCAGGGCTGCGGGGAGCAGGCCGGGAAGTGGGGAGGAGCCCGCATCTGTCGCCAGCTTTCTCTGGGGTCAGTTTGAAGGTGGGCTGGGGAGTGCTGAAGAGAACAGGGGAAGCGGGAAAGAGAAGGGGCGTCTAAGTCGGAGACAGGAGGTTCCCATCAAGGTATAAGGGCAGTCACAACAAGGAGGAAAAAAAGGGGTTCTGAACAGGAAACAAAAAAGTTGCCAGAGGACAAGAAAGGAGCTTCCGAACAGGCGCCAGAGTCCCACCTCTGGGCCCCAGGGCTCCGGCCTGGCCTCCTAGGAGACGCGGTGCCGGGGGGCCGGCCGCGGCGGGGCTGGAGCCGAGCCGGGTCGGGGTCGGGCCGGCGGCCCTACCTGGTACACGGAGGCCTTGGGCAGGTCCAGGCAGACCGTGCAGCACAGAACCGAGTAGAGCCGCTCCTCCAGCTTCCCGCTGCCCGCCGCCGCCGCTGCCGCCGCCGCCTCGGCTGCCTCGGCCGCCCGTAGCCGCTTCTTGGGCGGCGCGTCGGGGTCGCCCGCCGCCTCCTGCAGCTGCCGGGCGCCGGCTAGGCCCGCCTCGTCTGGGAGCCCGGGCCCCGCCGCCTCACCCAGCGCCGCCGCCGCCGCCGGCCCCGCGGCCGCCCCGGGCCCGGCCCCGACCCCGACCCCGGCCCCGGTCCCGACCCCGGCCGGCACGGAGCCGGCTGGCCCCGCGGCCGGGCCGCCTCCGCCAGCCTCCTCGGCGCCGGACATCGCGGCCGGCCGGCCCGGCGGGCGGGTGCCGGCGCGCTCCCGCGGCTGGAGGTTAGGGGCGCCGCGCGCTCCCTCTGCCCTCTCGCCGCCGCCGCCGCCGCCGAGACCCCGCAGCCCCGCTCCCTGCGCCGCCGCCTCAGTGGGTCTGGCCCGCGCGTAGCCCCGCAGCCGCCGCGGCCACCGACCCCGGCGCGGTCGCCATCTTTGTTTTCGCTGCGCTCTCCCCCACCTTCCTCCACCGCCTACGCCCCCTCGTTCTCCCAGTCACGTGAGCTGCGTGAGACCAATGGGAAGGCCTCTCGGGCGAGACAGCGAGTCGTCCAGAGCCAATAGGCGCGCGAGGACCCACCCCTGCAGAAAGTGGGCGGGGTCTCGGGCGACTAGCAAAGGGGTGCTCACCAGGGCGGGGAAGTCCTGGCGTCAAGTACCAGGTGAACAAGATACTTTCCGCCACTCCAGGTCCGGACCACACGCTTTGGGTGCCCGGGCACGGAAGGCAACCTTGGACTCCCACGTCTACATGTCTCTGCGCTTTTGTCCCCAGACACCCAGGCTTGCGTGCGCCGGGCTCTAGCCTAGCTCACCGGAGTGAGAAACTGCCGGCCACCTCTCCCTCTGCCCAATCCTGTCTCCTAACCCGGGGGTTCGGAGGTGCAGAGCGGTCTACTAAGGAAAGCGAGGGTCTTAGGAAATCAGGACTTGACTTGTACAGGCCGAAGGGCAAACGGGTAGAGGTTGAGTCAGCCCTGGGAAGGGATGTACATTTCTGTGAACAGCTATGGACCTTGTTTGCCTTCATCCCAGCCGGCGGCCAGTGAAGGTCACTGCCTCAGAGGACCACCAGCCAGACCTTGTAAGGTCCCAGGAGAGCAAGGGCTGTATCTTCTCAGTCCAGGGGCCCTCCTGACAACAGTGCCGTCAGGCCAAGTTGAGGGAGACCCCCAGAGCTGGTTCCCGCACATTGCCTTCTTTTGCTCAGGAAAACCAGTTGCTGCCCTGGGAGCCTTACGAAGTTCACTGCAGGACTCCTCAACCTGGCTAAAGAAGAGGCAGAGTCCATATTCCTGCTAAATCCCTAAGGTTTATTGGAGACCAAGCCTCTCTCTGGATCCACAACCATGGCCTGCCCAAAATCAAGCCTGAGAACGTGCCTGGGACCCGGTCCCCCTCATTTTTGTTTTGGGCAAGTCCTCACACTGAGCCAGAGAGGGAGACAGTCAATCTGCAGAAAGCTGGCATTAGGAAGGAGAGTTTATCACTCGCAAGAAGGTGGTAGCTGGGCAGAAGCCTCGCCTTGCAGTCTCCAGCCATCACTCCCACTGTAGGCGCTGTGTGTGCAGGGCCCGGTGGTAGGCCCAGCTGCCCGCGGCCAGGGCCCAGCGACAGATGTCCTCCTTTGGCAGGAGCAGCAGCAGTCTGTCCTCCTCCAGCCGGCTCAGAAGACCTGCAGCACCCAGCATCACACCCCCCCACATTCCATAAGAGTTGGTTGTGAAAACGGCCACAATGAGGATAGTCACTGCGACCACCAGCACCACTGCCTGACCAGCCACAGAGCGGCCCTCAGCACCAAGGTGGTCGCCAGCCACTGCCAGCACCATGCCTCCTCCCAGAAGCAGGTTGGCGGAGGAGCAGTCCCCATTCACCCAGTGGAAGTCGAAGGCCAGAAGGGGCAGGCCAATGACAGTGGCCACCCAGGCTCCAGCAAGACAGTCTTCATCCGTGCCCAGCCCTGAAGCCAGCATGGTGGCAGCGGCCAGGGCCTGGAGCAAGAAACCAGCAGCGGCCCCTCGATTTGCCTGTCAACACAGGGAAGGGAAATGTGGGTAAAAGAGGTCAGGACCTCCCTTTAAGCAGGGGAGGGTCTGGGGGTCTCACAGAAGCCTGGCCCACACACTTACCTCCCACCACCCTCTAGGAATTTGGGAATAGGCTACGCCCCTGCCCTGCCCCAATGTACTCACCTGGGCAGTGCTCAGGGCTGCGTGCAGAGACACTGCTCCCAGCGCCAGGTGGGACAGGGTGGAGCTCCACTCGCCCCCTGGCCTGGGGGCCATGACACCTCAGGCGGTAGTGAGTTTAAGGGGACAGGAAAGGGATCCTCAACTTTGGAGAAGAATGTAGAAGCCGGCAACGGGGAGCCCTAAGGGTGTCTCTTCAGGACTCCCAGGTTCCAGAGTCCCATTTCTGAGTTATAAGCTCATCCGAAACTCGAGGGAGCCCTGACGCCACAACCTTGGGGAAGAAGGGCCTAAATCGGCCGGGAAGGGAAAATGCGGTGAGGAGCCGGGGCTGGGTGGGCGTTATCTCTGGCGTCCTGGAACCCAAGCCAGGGTGCAGGGCCCTGCGCTCTGGGAGGCGCCGTCCTCGGAACCCGGTCGGGAATGAGCGACAGCCCAGCCCTCAGGCCGCTGAGCCGCGCGACCAAGACGCAGCGGCGAGCTGGAGGCCCAGACCAGCCCACCGCACCGCCCTCGGGCTGCTGCTCCGCCTCTCGCGCCCGGCCTGCGGCGACCGAGCGCCGACCAACGAGAAGAGCGGCGGCTAGAGCGGTTGGGGGGGGGGCGGGGCCATGGAGTCTGGCCCCGGGGAGAGATGGGGCCAGATGGACGTGAGAGAAGGGCGGGGCTGGGAGGAAGTGGGTCTCAGCTTGGGAAGGGACGCGCAAGTCCATGGTTTGGGGGGAGGGAAGGGGCTCGAGGAAGGAGCAGTGAAGTGAGGGCCGGTAAGGTGGGGTTGAAGGAAGGGGCGGGGAGGGGCGGTGAGAGGAGGGGCTGAGGAAGCGGCGGTGAGGGGAGGGGCTGAAGAAGGGGCGGTGAGGGGCGGGGCTGAGGAAGGGGCAGGGGTGGGGGTGGGACCTTCGGGGGCGGGGCTAAGGAAGGGCGGGGGCGGGGCCTGGACCGGGCATAGGACGGGCCTTGAGGGGAGGGGCCGAGCAGGGGCTTCGCGGGTAGGGAGGTTGGATGCCTGCGGGAAGCAGCCTCGGAGGGTTGACGCCGCGCGTGGTCCTTCGCGGAGGAGTGGTAGGGATGCTGGAAGAGGGTGCGGGGCTGCGCCGAGGGGGCGGCCCCTGGAGCATGCGCGCGGGCTCTGCGGCGGGCGGGCACGGTGTCGGCGTGGGGACGCGGGGCGGCGTGAAGCCGGGCCCTCTGCCGCCCCGCGCTCCCATGTACGCCTTCTACTCGCTGCTCATCTACATCTTCTACAGCCTCTTCCGTAGGGATGGCGGGGCCGCGGCGGCCGCCGACGCTGAAAACCCGGCCCAGGTGAGCGGGGCAGCGCTCAGCTCGGCCGGCTACCCTCTTCCCGAGAACGGTTCTCAGGTCCCAGGGCGCTGACGCGGGAGAGGGCCCGTGCCGAAGATCCCTTCTCTGGTGTTGGAGGCTGACAGCCCGGCGCCAGCCCCCGGGCTCAGTCCCCAGAGGCAGGGACCCCACGGGCTGCCTGGCCTCTCCTCAGGGCCTCTCCCCTGCTGCCTCCCTAGAGCGCCCGCTGTAAGCCCGAGAGTCGCCGCCGCGCCGACCAGCCAACCGCAGAGCTGTGGACCGAGCTGACCGGCTTGGTCGGTAGGTACTGTTGGTGCATCGGGAACACTACTGAGAGATGCAGGGAGGGACCTGGCATGCGCCAGCTGGTGGCCCAGCGCGCCTCCCCATCCTGCTCCCTGGCTTCGCAGGCTCTTCGGAGGCCGAGGATGGGTCGGGAGGGGGAGCCGAGCGCTGTCTGGCGGAGGTCTCTCTGGAAGAGGCTCTCGTGCGTCTTGCCGAGTTCCTGTCAGTCCAGCTGGGGGCGGAAGAGAGCTTTGGGACTCCTCCCGACCTGAGCAAGGTGAGCAGTTGAAACTCCTCCAGCAACCTGTTCTGTCCCCGCAGGTCCTCTGACCACCATCCATTCCTGTTTTCCCTCCACCCGGCCCCCATTCTTCTCCACTTTGATATCTGTTTCTTTCCTAGCCCGGTGATGTTCCCCCACTGTTGACGGTGACTGGTCAACTCTTGGCTCTCCTGGCATGGATTCGAAGTCCCAGGGGCAGGCAGGCCCTGTCCCAGGGGATGCAGCCTGTCTCAGGGGTGCAGCACCCTCCTCCTGCTGGTGCGTAAGGAGTAGTGAGCTGAAGAGGGAATCTATCCAGGGGTTGATGCCCCCCAGAACCCGTGCGGCCAGATCTGAGGTGCCCCCTTTCAGGCCACAGAGCTCTTCTGTTCTAACTGGGTCCACCCCACCCCAGGATCCCCATTGCAAGAAGAAAGCCCTTCCCTTTCACCAAGGGGCGAGGCCCAGGGGCAGCAGCCTCCTCAGCTGGAAGAGGACCAGAGGGCTTGGCAGCGGCTGGAACAGCTCATCCTTGGACAGGTGAGGAGTCCAGAGCAGCTGGGGCCTGGGCGTCTGGGAAGGGCCTGGGAGTCTGGGAGGGGACTGGAAGAAGGTGTTCCACCCAGTGCCCCTCCCTCCTTTCCAGTTGGAAGAGCTGAAGCAGCAGCTGGAACATCAGGAGGAGGAGCTGGGCCAGCTGCGCCTGGGAGTGGTGAGGCTGCTGGATGGGGGCTGGACAAAGGCCCACAGAGGGTCCCAGCCTCCAGGGGAGTCCTGAGGGCTTCCTTCTCTCCCAGGGAGCAACAGACTCAGAGAAAAGGGTTCAGCATCTGACTCTGGAGAACAAAGCCCTGAAACAGAGCTTGAGCCTTACTCGGGACCTCTTGCTGCACTGGGGCCCTGCCCCCCACACCAGGGCCCCCCAGGTATCCTGCTTCTCAGCTGTGACCATCGCTGCAGCCTGGGGCTCCCGCACACCTGGTCTCTAGCACCACTGCCCGTGCTTTCTCAGGACTCCCCCTCTGACCCTTCAGACCTTGGCCCAGACTGTGGGCAGCAAGTGCATGGTAGCCCTGTTCAGGAGACAGATGCTGGGACCTTCTTGGTGTTCCCAGGGCTGAGCCTCTGCACTTGCCATGCAGGAGGCCCATTTCCATCCCTGGGCAGGGAATTAGATCCCACGTGTCTCACTAAGAGTTTGAATGCTGCAAATGAAGACCCCACACACCCTAATAAATATTTTTTAAAAAGGGGCGGGGGGAGGGACTTGAGAATCCCCTCACTTCACTCCAAGGCTCCTCCCAGTGGCTGACCCCAGGGGAGCAGAAGGACTTGGGGAATGGACCCTTGCATGGAATTGGGAGGCACGGATGTGTGACCAGCTTTACAACCCTCTCTTAACTTTCTCATCCGTAAAATGGGGCAGCTGGAGTGCACCCCCCAGTTGCCTCCTGCCTCCACAGTTTGACTGGCTCCCACTCCCCTTGCAGGAGAAGGCAGAAGCCCTGCTGGAGCTCCGGGGGCGGCTTCAAGAAGCCCAGGACACCACGGAAGCCCTCCGAGTCCAGGTGGGCACGGGGCCCAGGGGCTGGGAAGTCTGGGGCGCTGGGAAGGGGGTGTCTGAGGCAGAGCCTGGTAAGTGCCTGCTTCCTCAGTGACAGGGGTGGGGTTGGGTGGGGGCAGCTAGGGGTGCAGGAGGTGCAGCTGCAGGGCCTTCAGGGGGCCCTCCGGCAGCTCCAGCAGGAGACTGAGCAGAACTGCAGGAGGGAGCTGCAGCAGATGCGAGGGCAGCTGGCAGGTAAGCTCCGGGGCTGTGGAGCGCATGGCCAGGCATGGGGTCTCGCCTCCCCTCACCACGGCCTCCCCCACAGGACTTCGTGCTCGCATGGCCAGCTTGCGTCAGGGCTGTGGGGACCTCCGGGGACTCGTCAGCACCTTTACCCAGAGCTGCCAGGGTTCTCTGAGCGAAGCCCAGGGACAGGTCAGGACCGTTTGCTCCCTCCCTCGCGCTTGCTCTCTGGCAGCCTTTTCACTGGCCTTCCCTTGGGGAGCCCCTGTCCCTGCCTCCTTTCCAGTCCCAGGGTGTTATCTGCTCTGATGGAGACTAGGGGCTCTGGAGCCAGAGTGATTGTGTCCTGTGCAGACTGGGGTGACAGTGGATCTCTCACAGGGTTGCCAGGAGCCAGCATTCTCTTCAGGTCCCTGAGCTCCATCCCAGGTCACTGAGAGATCCCCCCCGCCCCCGGGGCCTGAAGCCACAGAAAGCAGTAGATCACTGCAGCTGGGCCTCGTAGTAGATCCTGCCCTCAGCACCGTATCCCCCAGCTGTTTCCACTGCCTCCCCTCCCTGTGCCAGCCCCTCCCTCACGTCTCTGTTCCCCCAGGTTTCCTGGGCTCTGGGGGCACTGTCAGCTGATGGGGCTGGGACTCAACTCGCGGAGGCGCCGCAGGGGCCTCTCCCCGGATGCCCAGGGCGGCTGCTGGAGCTCAAAGGTACAGCAGGTCTGGGGAGCAAAGGGCTGGAGTGGCAGAGGTTGGGGACGTGGAGGCTCTTCACACTTCAGGACCCAGGAGGCAGCGCCTGGACCTGATCTCCACCCCAGGAAACATCCGTGTGCTGTGTCGCCTGAGGCCAGGGACACCCTCCAGCCTGGTGAGCCTAGAGCCTGGCCCAGGTGGCACTGTTACTACCTGCTATCGAGGGCACCAGCGTCGCTTCCGCCTAGACTGGGTCTTCCCTCCGCACGCCAGCCAGGAGGAGGTGATGCTCCACACTTGGATCTGTGTCGACTGTCTCTCAGATCCCCTGGAGTCCTGAGGAGGCTCCTGTCTGTCCGCCCTCCTAGGAGAGAGGGTGGTTGGACTCCAGCAAGGAAGGGAGGGGAGCCAGGGGGCTTGGGAGCAGGGCCGGCATCCTAGCTGGGCACCTGCTTTCCTCCCAGGGTTTTTCCTTTGCATCTGCCCACCAAGCTCTTGCAGGCTGGGGAAGACAGATTATGGCTTAAAGGAAGATTAACATTTTCAAAAGTAACTTTGTGCCAGGAGAGCATGCGTGAGGTGACAGTCCCACGGGGCTGCAGGGCACAGCTGTGGCCCTGCTGCGCCCAGGTACCTCCGTCCCCCAGGCTTCCCTGGCTGTCCACTTCCCTGGCCCAGCATTCAGCTTGGCCCGCTCTGAGGAGGGTACCCCTCCTTGCTTTGTGGTTGTGGGAGTGTGGAGCACAGGTGAGCTTCCAGCACCAGGGCTCTCCCAATGCCCTGCTCAGATCCTGCCCTCCTCCCCTTTCCTGCCAGACCCAGGGAGCTGGAAAGCAGAGGCTAAAGTCCCAGCGCCTGCCACCTTGCTCCCCACACACCCTCTCCGATGCACACACCCTGTGCAGCTGGAGCTTCCCAGTAGCTCAGGAACGAGGCTGAGAGCCGGGAGGGCGAGGTGAGAGGCAGAGCTGTCAGACATCAGACTGTGGTGGCCTCACAGGGACAGACGGTGATGAGAGTGCCTGGCAGGTGGCCAGGGCTCCCTCTTCACTATTTGGGGCACCACAGCTGTTTGCCACCTACGTCCATTTACCTCACACCACCCCTACCCTGTCTTCAGCCTCCAAGCCATCTGCAGCCCTCAGGGGCCCCTTTGTGCACTGTCTTCCGGGTGGACAGGGCCCTCCGGTTCTGGAGGAGAGTTAAAGGCATCTGGCGCTGAGCCCCCTCACTTGTGTGCCCTGCCTCTGCAGGAGCACCCACAGGGCTCCTTTCTAGCCATGGAGTCTGAGCCACCTCACTGGCTGTTCTGGGTTCTGCTCTAGCGTCTGGCAGTCAACATTTCAGACAGCACTGGCTCCCCACTCAGTTATCAGATGCCTTCTGGGCATGGAAGCTGACCATGTCATTGCTCAGGAGGCTGCTGCTGATGTCCAGCTGCCAGCAGGATGCCAAGTCCCAGCTCCATGTCCCCTTCACTTGTCTCTCTGCATCCGTCCAGGGCCCGGCTTCAGGATCCTGGCTGCCGCCACCCCCCAGCCATGGGCCCTCTGGGTTCATCCTTCACATGCCACGTGCTGCACTAGCCCTCTTTCCACGTTCTCACTTAATCCTCACAACAGGTGCCACTACAGTCCCCACCTTGCAGAGGAAAAGATGAGTGATTTGCCTCCAATCCCACCTAGGGTTTGAACCTGGCGGTTGAGCCCAGGGTCTGGACCCTTGACTGCTACACCCCCAAGTCTCCCAAGCAGTCAGTCGTCAGGACCGTATTACTCTGTTCCTGCTATTTGTCATGTTCCTTCCCTCTTTGGCTGGCAAATTCTTGCAAATGCCACCTTGTCCAGGGAGCCTCCTCTGTTGGTTGGGAGATCCTCGCTTCCCCCACATTCCCCTAAAGCCAGTCTCCTCCCAGGAGAATCAAGTTATGGTCACATCTTAAGGGCCCCAGGCTTAGGGCCCTTCCAAACCCCTTGCACCCCTAGGTCTTCAGGGAGCTGGAGTCTGCTGTGCTGTCCTGCCTCGGGGGCTACAGTGTCTGCATTTTCACCTACGGTCAGACAGGGACGGGGAAGACCTACAGCATGGAGGTGGGAAAGGGTGCAGTTGGGGAGCTCTGGAGCCAGGGGCTGGGATGTGAGCTTGCTGAGGCACCCCACGCTGTCCCCAGGGCCCGCCTGAGGACCCCGGCATCACTCCTAGGGCACTGCAGTCACTGTTCCGGGAGATGGGCACAGGCGGGCAGCACCGCGTGACCCTCAGCATGGTGGAGATCTACAACGAGGCTGTCAGGTCAGGGGCACCTGGTGCCTCCCGCCTTGCCCCCAGCCCCAACCCCTTCTGTCTCCACCCCCAGGCCCCCCAACGGAGCCCTGCCCTTTCTCACCAGGGACCTCCTTGCCCCAGGGCCTCCCCAGCGCCTGACAGTGAGGCAGGGCCCAGCAGGCCAGGGGGGAGTCCAGGTGGCTGGCCTCACCCACTGGGACGTGCCCAGCCTGGAGTCTCTGCACCAGGTGAGGCTGCCCAGTGGGGCCCCGCAGCTCTCCAAGCCCCCGCCCTTACCCGCACCGGGGGGCGCGGGCCCCGCCGCAGGCCAGCCCTTGTCCGCCCGTCCTGCAGATGCTGAGCCTGGGGAGGAGCAACCGGGCCACCGCCGCCACAGCCATGAACCAGCGCAGCTCTCGCTCGCACGCCCTGGTCACGCTGACACTGCGCACAGCGTCCCCATCGCGCGGTCCCGGCACCGCAGGTACCTCGGTGCCTGAGCCCTGCGGGGGCCTTGCTGCACCCACGCCGGGCCTCCGTCCACGCCCGGCTCGCTCGCCCCTGCAGGCACGCTGCACCTCGTCGACCTGGCGGGGTCCGAGCGCGCCTGGAAGGCGGGGGCGGCCGGCACATCGCAGGAAGACCGGGACGGCGCCCAGCGTCTACGGGAGGCTCGGACCATCAACCGCTCGCTGCTGGCGCTGGGAGGCGTGATGGCCGCGCTGCGGGCCCGCCGGCCCCACGTGCCCTTCCGCGACTCGCAGCTCACACGCCTACTGCAGCCGGCCCTGGGCCCAGGCGCCAAGGCGGTGCTGCTGCTGCAGGTGGGCGGGACAGCCTGCGGGGGTGTGATTTGCATGCCAGGCGCCACCCACTAGGGCATGCCTACCAGCGCTGCTACCCGCAGATCTCCACGCGGCCCGAGGATCTCGGCGAGACGGTGTGCTCGCTCAAGTTCGCCGAGCGTGTGAGCCGAGTGGAGCTGGGGCCGGCGAGGCCCCGCAGGGCCCCCCGCTCTGGGACACCCTCCTCCTTGAGCACCGACACACCACTCTCCGGGACCCCCTGCACCCCCACGACGTCGCCCGGCAGCCCTCCAAGCCCCGGCTTAGACAGCGGCTCCAGCTCGGCCCTGGTACCGCCGGAGGACCTGCCTTCCTAGTCCTGCCCAAGGAGCCTGGGTCACATCTCTGCGGGCAGAGGCAGCAAAATCCCTATTCCCTCATGACTTCCTTGATCTCTGGGGGCCGCTGCCCCCCCCGTCCCCCCCCCCCCCCCCACTGCCGGAGCCCACCCTCCTCTCCCACCCTGGAGGAGTGCTCTGCCTGGGGTAATGATCACACCTCCCCCGCCCCGTTATCACCATCTGCTGTTATCGCAGCGCACAGCAGGGGATCCCAGGGCCGCAGATGCAGACCGCGGCCAAGTGGTCACCAGAGTCACCATCCCGTCACCACATTAGACTTGGGTTGAAATGTCTATTCCTTTACTGTTACCTCCCCACCACCATCACCAAAGCCAAGTAGTCTCCATTCTCGATCCCCTTCCCCCCAAAGGTGCTTCCTCTTTCCCAGGCAACAGCTGAGGGAGGACAGGGCTTTAGGCTGGAGCCCCATTAGGTTTCCCTCCCCCAGCCCAAGCCAGGGAGGGGAGGTGACAGCTGGTGATGGATGGATGGATGGATTGATAGATGGAAGGAGAGTTGGAGAAGGTGGGGCCAGGAAGGGGAAAGGAAGGGCTACTCCAGGTAGAGCCCTGCTCCATCCAGCCTTGCCTCTAGGGGTAGGAGAGGCTCGACTAACCACCAGGGCCGGGTGATGCCCTGCTGGGCCATAGCTCTTCTGGGGCAGCCAATAAACATGTGGACTCTCAGCGTGGTTGGTGCCTCTGTCTCAGGCTGCCAGAGTCACACAGACCTTGGTTTCTCCTCAACAAGCCTAAGGGTGGCAGAGGAAAGCAGCCCCTGCCCTGGGAGCATCACAGGCCATACCAGGAGAGCAGCCAGCCTGGGGTGGGGGTAGCCAGGTCTCGGGGGTGGCTAACCCAAACATCATAGATGCTTTTGTTGGGTGGCACCCCCTGGAAGAGAGCATCTAGATCCCAGAGCAGCCTTGTGGGGCCATGGGTTTCTGGGGCCACCCCCCAATAGCCTGTGCTGGTGGAGGGAGGGCACCGGGGGCAGGAGGTGGGTGGCAGTGGGGCCAAAGGCATCACCACGTTGGGAGTGTAAATGGGCAAGTAGGAGGTGGGCAGCTGCCCCCACAGCGAGGCCCTGTGACCTCCACCAGAGAGAACCCCGGGGTCTGGGGTGCCCTGCAGTAAGTGGAGAGGCCAGGCCCTGGGCTCAGGGGACAGGACGGAGGGTCTGCTGTTTTCCCCCTGGGAAGTCTTCCCCTCTTCCCTGATGGGCCTTGGGCGGGGGCAGACGGGCCACAGAGGCTTCTCAGAGGGCGGGAGTGCAGCAGGTACCTCTCCCTCCCCTGAGCGCTCTGAGCCTGACCGACTGGGGCTGCTCCGCGGCGTCCCCTCCCCGGAGCCCCCTAGCAGAGACTTGATGCTGAAGTCCTCGCAGGGCGGCGACTGGGGACTGGGCGGCTGGTAGGGCCGGCCGTGCAGCACGTAGGGGCCGAGGTCCTTGGCGAAGGCTCCCCTCGCGCCCCTGCTCTGCCAGCGCCGGCACAGGGCCGTGTTCTGCAGCCGCAGCGCCTCGGCCGGGATCAGGCTCACATCGACCGCCCAGAAGTTGCCCTTGGCCTGGGGCTTCGCGGGATCCTTGGGCACCTGGTGGGGGAGGGGAGCAGGCTTGGGTGGGGCCGCACGACCCCGGATATCAGGATTTCCGCCGGCGTCCCGCTCCCAGGCTCTGACCCTCGCCCAGCCCCACCTTGCGGAAGCACCGGTTGGAGGAGAGGTTGTGGCGGATGGAGTCTTTCCAGCCTTCGTAATCGTCCCTGAAGAAGGGGAACGCGGCCTGGACCTGACGGATGATCTGAAACCATCGGGTGGGCGGTGGGCGCCGTGAGCCCGGGCGCACAGGCGGGGGGGGCAACGCTGCCCTTCCCTTCGCCACTGTGTGTCCTGCCTCGCCAGGAAGGGGTCTGCCCGAGTACCTTAGCTCTCTCCCTGGGTGCCCAGGCCTGGACTGGCCCCCCCTGGTATGGCTGGGGACGGCCAGGTCGGGGTGGAGGCCGGAGCCTGAGCCTCAGGTCATTGGAGGACGCGTAGGGGCACAGGTCCGATCACCGAGTGCGAGGGAGAGCGGGCGAGGGTCCTCTCACCTGGGCCAGCTTCAGCCTGCGGGAGGGTGCAGCCTGGATCACAAGGGCGATCATGGCCAAGTAGGTGTAGGGGGGCTTGTCATGCCGCAGGTATCTCTTCTTCCTCCTTTTGGGGGGCTGGGAGGGTGAATCCCCCTCGGGGAGCCCCAGGCGGGGGTTGCTGCAGGGCCCCATGCAGGGGAAGCAGGAAACGTGGGCAGGGGCCCAGACGGGCAGAGGGTGCTGGGCACGGAGTAGTGTGGTAGTGTGGGGAGGCAGAGCTGGGACCTGAGGCCAGGCGGGGGCTGGCGGGCCAAGCCCTTTATCATTCGGATGGAAGGGGGAGGGGAGGGGAGGCAGAAATACGCGATGGGGGAGGGGAGCGTGCTGAGGGCAGCCACAATTAGCAGGTTTCGGTTAATCTGGAAGGGAGGGAAAGGGCAGGGAAGATTCCAGCGGGGGCTGCGGCGGCCACCCAGGCCCCATTCCTCACCCCTGGGCTGCCCTGGGCACCCCGCTAGAGCTGGAAAGAAAAGTCCGTGGAAGGGCTTATGACACACACTTACTTTATCCCACCCAGATCTCAGGCTCCCATTTAACAGAGGAGTGATTGGTCCAAGATGAGCTGCCAAGAAGGGGTGGGTCCTGCCCAGGGTTCAAGACCAAGCAGCTAGCAGGACTTGGATGGTGGTCTGGGAGGGCTTCCTGGAGGAAAACTCATAAATAAAAGACAGATACAGTTGACTCAAGGAATTTTCCCACAGGCTGCTGCAGGGCCCTAGCAGGCTCCCCAGGTCCTGGAGGCCATTTTCCTTCCCTCCTTGGTGCTGGTCAACAGTGGGTCCTCATTGTGCACTCAGTCTGCACCTCAGTGGCCCTGGGACAGCTGGACCTCCCTGGCCTGAGAGAACTTCATGGAAGCACGTTTGTCTTTCTCCCCCTCTTCTGGGCCTCTGGGTCCAGATCCTTTGGAAGTTTTCCAGAGGAGGAGGTCACTTCGTCCCCTGGGGCACTCAGGCAGTGCCCCTGGGTGGGTGTGCATGGAAGGGAAGGCCTTCTAGCCGTAGGGGTTTACTGGATACCTCTTGGGGCCACGCCTTGAGAATACATCCCTGTGGATCATGGTTCCTGCCCAGGGGAGCCTGGGAGGACCACTTGGCATCACCCTGGGCAGGAGTGAGGTCAGCTGTGTTATGTGTGGGTACACAGGGCTTCCCAGTGCCCTGCAGCTTAGGCTAGAAGGAGGGAGATGCTCCCCAGGCTGGTGGGGTCTGGCCTGAGTGGAGAAGGGGCACTCTGGGAGGAGTGGAGGCTGAGCCCCATGAAGCCTGTGGTGCCAGCACCCCCTGCTCAGGCCTGGCTAGAGCCTCTAAGTGCTTTAGCAGGCACAGGGCCTGGCCCAAAGGTGCAGCCCTGGAAAAGTGTGTTTGGCAGCAGCCCTGAGACATGGTTCTTCTGGTCCCAGACCCTTCTGTCCCCTCACCTCCTCCCTGGCCCGATCTGTGGCTCTGCCTCTCAAGTGCTCTGTACCCTGCTCTGTATGCTACCCCAAAGCCTCCCCCACCCCCAGCCCCCCGGAGGACTGGGCAAATTTGCACAAGGGATTTATCAGGCCCAGGACACCAGCAGTGGTGGGATGTTGCTATTAGAACCCCCAGACCCAAGGGAAGCCATGGAAGCACGGGGACACACTTTATATAACTTCACTCAAGATTTTTCTTGGGCAGGAGCAGCACTCCCCCTGCCCAGTCTGCCCCCAATTATACCCTTAGAGGGCTGAAAATCTGGAGCATACAGTGGGTGCGCAGCTCTCACTGAGGTGCTAAGAGAAGGGATGGGTGATGGGTGCTCTGGAGGAGGAAGCCTGGGGCCGAGATGCTGCTGTTGGGGTGCTACCACACTGCTACCTCCATTATCAGATTCTTCATATTTCATCTGGCTTCCTCTGGACTCCCATGTCACCTCTTCAAGTCCTGTTCGTTTCCAGGGCTCTAGCTGAGAGGTTCTTGTGTCTCCTAGCCCAGTTCAGTCATTGAGAGGTCTTTTTCTCCAACGGGTCTAAGGCACCGCTTCTCCTCCACTGTCCCTTCCTTGTTTGCAGGATAAAGCCCAGCTCTTGGTTTGGCGTTCAAGGCTCCTCACGTCCTGACGACTCATCGCTGACCGCACATACCCCACAGAGCGGGCCCCGCCCTCCTAAACCACCACCTTAACTGTTCCACCTTGGCGCATGCTCTCCCCGCGTAATGCCCCTGCTTTGTCGAGTGAACTCGGACCCTTCCTGAAAAGATCAGCGTAATCAGACGACCACCCTCCTGGTAAACTTGTGACTACTTGCGCTTCTCGCCCCGGCAGGCTTTCCCCTTGCCGGCCGGCCATCTCTGTCCCCTGCTCAGGCAGCGGTCCGCAGCCTCCCCAGTCGCTCTGGGCAAGCCCCGCCCCCACGCGCTTCGACTCCGCCCCCGCGCGGCGACTTCCGGTCCTGGAACTCGCGGGCCGGAAGTTTCGCGTTGCCATGGCAAGGGCCGGGCGCGGGCCCGCCCCCGCGGCGCCAGGAGGAGCGCTCGGCAAAAGGACCCGCGGACTGGCTCGGATCGGCTGCGAGGTGGCTGCTGGCGCGAGGCGGAAGGTAAGGCGCGGACTTCCGGGGCCTGCGGGCGGGCGGGGAGACCGGGAGGCTGGGATCCCGGCGGGAGGCCGCCCAGGCCCCGCTCGGCGCCGGTGCTGAGGGTCGGGAAGGCTCCTGGATTGGCGGCCGTGAAGGCCGGCCCGGGGCGCTGTTCGCGGCTGAGCCGAATGCAGGGTTTTCAGCCATGTAACCTGTTGGCCAGGTAGGCAGCACCGGAGTTACCTCCGTTTCAGCCGAGGACATTCGGGCCTGCAGAGAAGGTACTTGCCAGGCTTCGTGTGTGCTTTGGAGCGATGCCAGAGGAAAAACCTGAGCCTTTCTGGGCCAAATTCCTAAACTTCCAGGGGTTCTAGTGACCCTCTGTGGGGATACTGGGCTCCAGCCCACCGATGGGTGTCCGGACTGGAATAGCCACCGCTGTTCGGCGAGCGCTGGCCGGCGCGGCTTCGGAGGCGCTCGGGCCTGGGCGGGAAGGTCCGCGCCGGCGGGGCCCCTCCCTGTCCTGCAGTGGAAGCTGCGGCGACTGTGGGGTTAGTTTCTGTGGGTGCGGAGGCGTTCCAGGTGTGGGGGAGCGGGAGCCAGGGCCGAGCTCTGGCTAGCCCTCTCCAGAGCTCTGGGCCTTCCTTCCCCTCCCCCGTCCTTAGCTTGGGGGTGGAGTGGGGGCCCGCACTGCTCTTCTCAGCCCCTCTGCTCCCTGAGATGCAGCTCCCTGGGAGAGCTGTGAAGGGCCTCTGTGCCCCTGGCTGGCCTCCTGGCTTACTTCAGGGGCAGCGAGGGGAACCCTAGGTTGGAGAGAGTCGCCTTATGGGCGGATGGCTCCCTGACGGATCCTGGACCGCGTTGGCCCCGCGAGCAGCCAGCTCCCTGCCGGCCTCCGGTGTGCCGGCGGCTCTTGCTCAGAGCTGGGATGGAGCAGCATCAGCAGGTCTATCCCTCCTTCCTTGTGGGCTCTCCGCGGACCTGCCCTGGCTTCATCCCTCACCTGCCTGGACTCTGCTCTCCCAGAAGGTTCCTGGGCTGGCAGGAGCCCAGCAAGAGGCCCTTGGTACCTGTGGGCTCCACACTGGTATCTGTTTTCTAGGGATTTCTGAATCTCACTGGGCGCAGCTTTGGAACCTCAGTCTCAGATGAGCTTGTGGTGACCCAGCACAGCACCTGCGCCCCAAGAGTTCCCCACTCCAGTGCCTCTGCCCCGGTCCACCTGTTAGCCAAAGCAAGATGTCTGGGTGGTAGCGTCTTCTCTCAGACTTTCTGCTCAGTTGCCCAGATCCTGGCTGTCCTGTCCATCTCTTGTACCAGCAGCCTGCACCTCCTTCTGTGATGGGAGCCTTTGCTCCTGGCCACTCTTCTGGGCTCCGACTCAGCGCTTTGACTCCATTCTTCTCACCGTAGGCAGAGTGATGGGTCCGAGATGCAGATCTGATCCTTGTCCCTCCTGAACATCCTTCCTCAGAGACTGCAGGACAACATGCCTGTCTTTGCACACTCGCCCCCTCCTCTGCCCCTACCCCACTCCTAATCACCTTGCCCTGTGTGTCGGGTCTCCACCCTCCTGAACCCCTGCAGTAGTGGTGGAGGAGGCGGGGAGGGGTGAGAGTGAGCTTCCATCTCCCTTCCCAAGCTCTGTGTTCTCAGGAACGGCCCTGCCAGCACATCGGATTGAGAAAAAAGGACAGAGGGACAGTCAAGTCTAATTCCACAGACGTCTGGGACGACGGGTCAGGGAGGAGGAGGCGCTCGGCTGCCAGGCCCTGTACTGGCCATGTGGTGAGGCCCAGCGGCAGACAGCAAGTCTGGGCTGCGTGCTTCCTGGGGGGCTGTGCCAGATACAGATTGCCGGGACTGCCCGAGACTTTGGTCACTCTTTGATCTGACCACTGCTGTTGGGTGGGTTTTGTGTGGGGTGCTTTGTAAGACTCACCCCCACCCACCCCCAGAACCTCCTCCTGTTTTGGAAGGAGGAGCGGGTGAGCCCTGGGAGCCTCCAGGCCTCAGGTGAAGCTCCTGCAGACCGTCCGGTAGGTCTGGATGGCCCTTCTGCGCTGGCAGGGCATGCAGCCAGCCTCGCTGTGGCCGCGGGCCTCCTGCTTTTGCTCCGGGCTGCGCTCAGGGCGCGTGGGCACTGCATGTGTCACCATTGCAGGCTCTGCATCCCAGAGCCCAGCCCTGGCACAGCTGCACTCACAGCTGAGTGACAGTTCATCCACCCAGCGGCTCTGTCCTGGGCTGGGCTTCACCTGCGTCCACTTCTGCGCCATCCCTCAGTGTCGGGAACCCATCAGCTCCTGCGGTCGTGTGTACTTCCTCCAGGTCAGGCCCGGGGCTCGGGGAAGAAAACAGTGACTAGTGCCAACAATGGAAGCAGGGTGAAGACACAGCAGAGTGACGGGTTGACCGCAGGGGACCTGAGGAGGCAATGTTTAAGCTGGGATCTGAGCTGCAGGAAGGAGGAGCTATGCTGAGATCTTGCGAAGAACTTTCCAGACAGCTGACAGAAAGGGGCACGACGATGGGGTGGCAGATCGGGGTCGGCAGAGCTTTTCTGTGAAGGGCCAGAGAGTCACTGTTTCATGCTTTGCAGGCCACGTGATCCCTGTGGCAGCTATTCTGCTGTTTTGTGGAAGAGAAGCCACAGACAATATGCAAGTTAATGTGCTCTGTTTCCACAAAACTTTACATGACAGATGCTGACACTTGAATTTCACATAATACTCAGGTGTCACCAAATATTCTTTTTCTTTTTTTGCCAATCATTAAAGTCAGAACCATTTTCACCTCATGGGCCATAACAAAGCAGACAGTGGGTCAGTTTGCCAGCCCCTGGGCCAGACACCGAAAAGTGCTGTGTCGTAGCTCATTGAGCCCTCGTAAGAGCCTTATAAGGAAGGTGCTACCACTCCATTTACAGAGGAGGAGACTGATTCCCTCAGAGGCCAACAAACTTGACCAGTGCCCTCAGCTCCTGGCACTTTAAACACAGAGTGTGCTTTCTGAGCTCAACTCCCGGCCTCTGTGGTTTGGAGCCGAGGTCCCCAAGGTGCAGAAAGCAGGAAGCAGGCCAGTGCTGAGTAGGTAGTGGAAAGAGGTGTGGGAGGAGACAAGGCCAGGAGGGGCCAGATCACGTGGAGTTAGAGGCCAGGGGAAGACTTAGGTTGTATGCTTTTATTTTTTTACATCCAACTTTATTGAGGTGTAGTTTACATATAATAAAAGGCACCTATATAAAATAATTTGGTGGGTTTTGATAGATGTATGCTCCTTGTAAATGCCACCATAATCCAGACACAGAGCATTTCCCTCATCCCTGAAAGTCCCTTTCCCTGTGCTCAGTCCACTGTCTTCCCTGTCCCAGGCAACCACTGATCTGCTTTTGTTTTTATAGATTCATTGTCCCTGTTTTCTT
Organism: Dama dama; assembly: GCF_033118175.1. Taxonomy (NCBI): domain Eukaryota; kingdom Metazoa; phylum Chordata; class Mammalia; order Artiodactyla; family Cervidae; genus Dama; species Dama dama. The sequence continues at coordinate 1,558,525 of NC_083701.1, read as the reverse complement.
TTCCTAGAATTTCACATAAGTGGATGCATAAAGGATGAAGACTTTTGTGTCTGACTTCCTTTCGCCAGACAGAATGTTTTGGAAATTCAGATTGCTGCATGTCTCCATAGTTCATTGTTTTTCTTGCTGGATGGTTTGGTATTCCATTGTATAGGTACACTGTTTACTCCATACACACACACGTGCTGATGGACATTTCGGTTCCTTCCAGTTTTCGGCTATTATGAATAAAACTGCTGTGAATATTCATGTTTACCAGTCTTTGTATGGACATACACTTTATTTCTCTTGGGTTGAGATGACAGAAATGATGGTTGTATTTCACTCTATACAAAAAGTGCCACAACTATTTTGTAAAATGGGAAATCATGTTACAGTCCCAGTTGTTCTGTGTCCTTTTGTCATTCTTTGAAAGTTTAACCCTTCTTGTGAGTGTTGATGGCTTGTTGTGCCTTGAGTTGGCATTTCCTAATGATGAATGGTGTTACACATCTTTTCATTTGCCTGCTCGGTCATTTGTATATCTTATTTTGTGACGTGTCCAGATGTTTTACCCATAAAAAATGGGTCGTCTCATCAAGCTTTAAGAATTCCTTATATGTTTAGGGTGCAAGTCCTTTGCCAAATACAAGTATTGAAAAAATGTCCTCAGTCTGTGGCTTGACTTTTAATTTTGTCACCAGTGTCTTAAACAGACAAATACTTATAATTTTGATGAAGTTCAATTTGTTATTTTTTTTCTTTATGGTTTATGCTTTCTTTAATGGTCAAGAGGTCAGGGGTCATTGTTTTCCTTTGGTAACTGGGCATTCCAACACCATTTTGAAAGGCCACCCTCTCCCCATTGTGTTACCTTAACTCCATTGCTGACAGTATGTGTGGGTGGACTTCTGGATTCTCCATTCATTGATCGTATTGCTCATATCCTGCAGATTTGATTATCTTAGCTTTAAAATAAGTCTTAAGGTCAAGTATAAGTACTTTTCCAACTTGGTTTTTCTTTTTCAAATCATTTTGGCTCTTCAAGATATGATGTAGTTCTATGTAAATGTGAGAATTGGCTTGTCAGTTTCTCAAAAAGAGCTTACTGGCATTTTGACTGGGATTGTACCGAAGCTAGGGATATGTCAGGGGAAGAATTGACATTGTAAGAATGTAGAGCATGGTACATATTACTCCATTTATGTAGGTCTCTGTATTAATTATCTATTGCTGTATAACAAATTACCCTTAAACATTATGATTTAAAACAATGAATTTTTGTTCTCTCACAGCTGCCATGGGTCAGGAATTGTACAGTGGCTTGGCTGAGTGGTTCTGGTTGCAGGTCTCACGGGCGTTGGGGATACTCCACTGGGCCGCTCCCGGAGGGCCAGCCAGGCTCTTGGTCCTGCCCTCCCAGCCGCTGGGCAGCCTCACCCCCAGGCCCGCGGTCCAGGAGAGAGCCCGCAAGCAAGAGGCTGCACCGCCCTCCAGGACCTGGTCCCGAGCTGGCGCCACCTGGCTTCAGGCTTTGTTTCCGTCTGTTCCTTAGAAGTGATTGATTAACTGCGTTCAAGCCGTATTGAGGGGGAAGTAGACCAGGCTCTGCCCTCAGCAACCAGTGTCAGCGCCCGTTCTGTTTGGAGACACAAATTTTGCAAATGATATATTTAACATTTTACATGTTCCAATCCTTTGTTACTAGTTCAGAGACATAAATTTGATTTTGGTGTACTGTCCTTTGTATCCTGCAACCTTGCTAAATATAGTCATTTGTTCGAGTAGCCCTACTGTAGATTTCTAAGGATTTTCTACAAATCTTTCTACATGCCTCCTGCATCTAAGGTGTTATCTTCCTTTCCATCTGTATGTCTTTTATTTCGTGCCTTAGTGCACTGCCTGGGGGTTGCAGTGTTGAGGAGGAGTGGTAGGAGTCGATGCTCTTACCTTGCTCTCAGTCCCAAGGGTTTTACCAGATTGAGGGGTTTTCCTTTTATTCCTAGTTTTCTAAGGTTTTTTTTTTTTTTTTTTAATCATGAATGGAAAAAAATAAAGAAAAGCAAAAATCATGAATGGGTACTGAATTTTTCCAAGTCTTTTCCTGCTTCTGTTGATTTTCTTGTTTAAATAGCAAACTATGGAGTTTCTTTGTGGGAAAGTTTTTAATTAGAAATTTAATTCCTTTAATAGTTATAGGACTGTTCAGGTTTTCTATTTCTTCTTGACTCCATTTTGATAATTTGTTTCATTCAGATAATTTGCCCATTTATCTAAGTCAAACATGGCAGTTTTTTAAAATATACGTATAAAGGGCCAAATAGTAAATATTTTAGGCTTTTCAGGCCATATGGTCTCTGTTGTGATTGCTCAGTTCTTTATCTAACACACAACAGCCACAGACAATACCTGAACAATTGAGCATGTTTTTTTCTAATAAAACTTTATTTACAAAAGAGATGGTAAGCTGATTTGGTCCATAGGCTGTAGTTTGTTGATCCCTGACTTAAGTTGTTAAGTTTATGATCATAAATTGTTCAGAACGTTCCCATTTAGTTGTCTGTAGGATCTGTAGTGAGCCTGTATTTCTTTCACGATTTTGGTCATTTTTGTCTTCATTTCTTGATCAGTTTGGTGAGAGTCTTATTGATTTTATTAATATTTTCAAAGGAACAACTTTTAGTTTTAGTATTCTCTTTTTGTCTGTTTTCTTTCTCTTTTTTTTGGTCCACAAGGCATGTGGGATCTTAGTTCCTCGACCAGGGGTTGAATCTGTGGCCCCTGCAGTGGAAGCATGGTGTCCCAACCACTGGACCACCAGGGAATTCCCCACTTATTCTGTTTCATTATTTTTTGTTCTTATTATTAATTCCCTTCACTTAGTTTGGGTTGAATTTTCTCCTTTTTTTCTAGCTTCTTATTAAGTTGGAAGCTTTGGTGATTGATTTGACCATCCCTGTTATTTATGCATTCAAAATTAGAAGTTTTCTTCTAAACCCTGCTTTGTTTTATTTATTTATTTTTGGTCGCTCTGGGTCTTTATTGCTGAGCGGGGGCTATTGTCTAGTTGTGGTGTGTGGGCTTCAGGAGTTGCAGCTTGAGGGTTCCAGAGCACAGGCTCAGTAGTCAGGGCTTACAGGCTTACTTGCCCCTTGGCATGTGGGATCTTGCCGGACTAGGGACCAAACCTGTGTCCTCTGCAGGGGCAGGTGGATTCTTACAGTAAGGGAGTGCTAAGCCCTGCTTTAAATGCATCTACTGTATTTGATGTGTTTTCATTTTCATTCAGTTCAAAATATCTTCTACTTCCCATTTTGATTCCTTCCTTAGCCTGTAGGTTATTTAGAAGTATGCTTTAAAGTTTCCAAATATTTGGGAATTTTTCCAGATATTTTTATGTTACTGAGTTCTAGATTAATTCTGTTGTGGTCAGTGAACATTCTCTATACGCTTTCTTTCCATGTAAACTCACTGAATCTTGTGTTGCATTCCAGCATATGGTCTGTTTACTTGAATAATACATTTGCAGTCTTGTGCAGCTATCATCATTCTTAATTTCCAGAACTTTTGAATGACCTGAAACAGAAACTCTGTCCATTCAACACTATTTCCTTACACCAGCTGCCCCAGCCCCTGCTTTCTATGTCTGAATTTACCTATTATATAAAAGGAAATCATACATGTGTCCTTTTATTTGATACATTTCTGGCATATGTCAGGATTTCATTCCTTTGTATGGCTGAATATTCCATTGTGTATGTATATGTACCACATCTTATTTCTTTATCTGTCCATTGGCATTGGGCCCTGGAGTTGTTTCTGCTTTGTAGCAATTGTGAACAGTTTTTCTGTGAACATGGGTGTTCAAATAGCTGAGTCCCGGCCTCCAGTTCTTCTGTTTATACAGCTGGAAGTGGAGCACGCCTTTGGTGTCACGCTGCATGGCTGGCAGAGTGACGTTTACTCTGCACGCGAGTGCACGGCCCCGTGGCGCAGAAGCTGGAGACATGTCAGTCTCTCTGTCTGCAGAGCCAGACACTGAGCACCGGCTGTCCCCTCACGGGACACCTAGATGAGCACTCAGGCTCACAGGGTTGGCAGCGTCGTGTTTCAGGTCTGCTGGAGAGTCTCTGGCCTCAGGCCGCTCCAGACGCCTCTCCCTGCCATGGCCCCCAGCCACGGGGCTCTCACCATTCTTCCCTCTCATGTCAGGCACCTGTAAACGGACCATCAGCTTGCCTTGGTTCGTGGGGACACGTGTGTGCACCCGTGGTCATGCAGAGCCTGTGCACCCATTCTTCTCAGGCCGAGCGTCCCAACGCTGCCCTCTCCAAATCCCGCTTCCAGTATTCTGGTTTGGACACTGCTGAATTGACAAGCCTTCGTTTCCAGACTGCACGGGAATCATGAGGCTCGCATGGCTGTGGGTGGCGGGGCGTCGAGCCTGGAACCTGGCCGCTGGGAAGGTGTGGTGCTCAGGCCTCTGGAAGCCGTCCTTTCTCCTCTTAGCTGAGAGAGGGCTGGGCTTTTCCCCCTCTGTTCTCTGTGGCTTGTGGGATCTTAGTTCCCCAACCAAGGATGGAACCCAGGCCCTCGGCAGTGAGAGTGGCCAGGGCTGGCATCTGTCCTTGGTTCTCCGAGACTCTTGACATGCAGGTGCCTCCAGTTGCCTAACTTTCATTTGGCCGTCTAGACTTCTCATACCTTGCTGTGAGTTGGGCTTTAGATTTCCTTAGGGGTGGGTGGCTGATGGAAAGGCAGTGGAGGAGGGAGCTTTGGGGCTCCCCTGGTTTCTGGTGAGGGACCCTTCCAGATTTTCCAGCCCTCACAACACTGCTGCTGAGCTTGCAGCCCCTTCCTCACATGGTCCAAATGGCCTCCAGTGCGTGCTCTGGCCCTGGGCCAAGGCAGCTGCCAGCATCATGTGTACACGTGTGCCAGCATCCTGGGTTCATCGTCCCTCACAGGATAGAGGCTGGGCAGTTGTAGCTAAGCCAAAGGAAATGTCACATTTATAGGTCACAGCTTTGAAAGGGCTTCACTTTCCTGTGGTTCTACTGTGGAGGGGAGTCTGAGAAAGGACTCAGATCTCACGGGTGGGTCAGAAGGGCAGCAGAGGCCAGAACGGGAGCAGGACTTAGCGCCCCCAGCAAGAAAGAGGGCTGGGGAGCCAGAGAGGAGACTCATTACAAAGTCACAGCGGGTAGGGTGTTGTAGGGACTGGTGGGATGGAGTCAGAAGTCTTGGGCTCACATGTATGTTGTCGTTCTGTCATTAAGTCGTGTCCGACTCTTTGCGACCCTATGAACTGCAGCATGCCAGGCTTCCCTGTCCTTTACTGTCTCCCGGAGTTTGCTCAAACTCATGTCCATTGAATCACATGTACGTATAGGAACTTAATTTATTACCAAAGTGGCACTGCAGAACAACATGGAGAGAAGCAACTTTTAAATGATGGTGCTGGGACAATTGGATATAAATACAGAATAAAAAGGGGCTTCCCTGGTGGCTCAGACGGTAAAGAATCTGCCTGCAATGAAGGAGACCTGGGTTCAGTACCTGAGTCAGGAAGATCCCCTGGAGAAGGGAAGGGCAACCCACTCCAGTATTCTTGCTGGAAAACCCCACAGACAGAGGAGCCTGGTGGGCTACAGCCCATGGGGTTGCAAAGAGTTGGACACGATGGAGTGACTAACACTTTATCACTTTTATGGAACAAACATGAAATTGGAGCCTGTACTAGTTATATACTGATGTCCAACAACTGCCCCCAAACACAGCGCTTCTCTCCCACATCTGCAGGCTTGACTCGGGGGAAGGGTCTGCTTCCGGGTGCCTGGCTTCCCCTGAGTGAGTAGCCTGGAGGAGAGCAGGGGTGCAGTCAGGGCGCCTTTCACACTCTGACCATAGGCATTGAGCAAGTGTGGAAGTGCCGCCACCCACACTAAAGGTGGGGGGAGGACTAGGTCTACCTTTTGAAGGGAGGCGTGTCGGTTACTCTGCAGGCATATTTTACAACTCCACAGATTTCCTTCTTCACACCAGACACAAACATTAGCTCCAGGTGGACTGCAGAACTAAATGTGATGCAGACTAACCTCCCTTTAGAAGATAATATAGGAGACTTGTTTTCAGAAAGATGTCTCATCTCATTAATACTCAGACAACTGCAAACTGAGCACTGCGCAAAGAGTGACAAAAAGAATAAAACCAACTGGACTGTTTCCCCTTCGCTGTTGGCAGGAGAAACTGGTATAGCTTTGGAGAGCAGTGGTACTGTCTGTTGACTCACGTCACAGCCTGTGGTTGGCGGCTGCACACCAGTGTCAGTGGATAGGGTGTTCACAGGCCCACACCCATCAGAGTGTGCCCTGGGCTGTGCAGACCGGCTCCTAGTGGGCTGTTACTCAGCCAAAGGGAGAAAGCCTGGAGTTACACGCTTTGGAGTGGGTGAATCCCACACAGTGGGGGTGAGGCAGCCCAGAGCATGGGGCACGGCTCCATGTGGAGCTCCGGCCTGTCAGCACCAGATTGAGCTCAGGAGGGGCGTGGAGGGTGTTGGCATGAAGAAAGGTGAGGTGGTGGTCACTACATGGAGGAGTGTAGGAGGGCTCTGAGCTGCTTGGTGCCATCCTGATGGGGTGGAGCTCACATGGGTTTGCATCTCCATTTTTTGTGCATTGTGATTTTTGCACTTTCAGGACTTGTATTACTGATTTAAAACAACCAGTTATTTTATCAGGGAAATGGATTTATTTCAGAGGAGCAAACAACTGCAAATCAGGACCTGTAGCCCATGGGGAACCACAGGCAAGCACCGAGGACACAGGAGGGGAAACTTAAGGAGGAGAAGGGGGGTGTGAGGAGCTGTTATGAACAGAGAGCCCTTTGGAGGAAACTGAGTGTGGTGCTTCTCACTGGCTGCGCTGTTGCCAGATGGGGAGAAAATCTGCTTTTGTTCTGCCAGGTAGTGTTGTAGTAGCCTTGCCCCTGTGGGACCTGCAGTTGAAGTGACAGGGTGTGAGAGTGCTCCCTTCTGGCTGCTGGACTCCCTCTTATTTCATTTGCTTTATTTATTTATTTATTTTTTTGCATGTAAAAAACTTTTTTAAAAAGGTTTCAAAGCATAAAAATAAGTTCATAATAGTGATTATGAGGGAATTGGGGATTATTGGCAATTTTTTACAGGGAGAAAATATTCATTAGTTATTTCAGCATTGAAATTAAATGTTTTGAAATTTCAAACAAAAAAGTACTAAAGTTGCATTTAGAATGCAACTTCTATAACTGCAAAAGTTTAAACAGGCACCAAAATGTTTATCAGTAGTTATTTAGCAAAATGAGAATCAACCACAGAAAAGATTATGACACCGTTAAAAATAATAATACATAAACACCTTTACTTAAACAGTAGCATAAAAGCAGGTTATGGTACAACATGTATGTCATGATTACATTAAGTAAAGCCTGCAAGGATATACTATGATAATCTGAAAGAAGTCATTTCTGTTTCACAGGCTTATAAATCTTTTTTTCTTTGTGCCCCGTTTTTTTAACAACAAGAAAATATTAACCTAACAAAAGAATAGAGCTGCCTTCAAATACAAATTTATAATTCCACCATGAATTCAAAGACAGCCTATGCAACACAATTTACAGTATAGTATTATGTAGGCCACGAAAATAGAAAAGATGGTCCTAAAACATAGAATTTGGGGGATAGAATTTTTTGAGGGAAAAGGGGGTTTAATTTAGACCTTGAATTCACATTATTAAATACATTTAAAAAATACATTTGATTAATGTTATCTATAAAATTACAAACACATTAGAAAAAATAGTGTTAACAGTGTAACGGGTTAAACTATGTTGGAAGTCCAAACCCCTGGTATGTTAATGTGATAGTACCTGGAAATAAGGTCTTTGCAGATAAAATCAAGTTAAGATGAGGTCCTTACTGTGAGCCCTAATCCAATATGACCTGTGTCTGTACAACAGAACAGATGCAGAGACACACAGAGAACGTAGTGTGAAGATGGAGGCAGAGATAGCAGCAATGCTTCTATAAGCCTAGGCATGTCAAAAATTGCTGCTATAAGAAGCTAGGAGAAGGGTGTGGAACAGATTCTTCCTGAGTCCCTGGAAGGAACCAAACTTGCCAACAACTTTGATTTTGGGTTTCAAGTCTCAAAAACTATGAGAGAATAAGTTCTGTTGTTTTAATCCACCTTGTTTTGTGGTACTTGGTACTTCATTACAGCAGCCCTAGGAAACTATTACACAGAAGAACCTTCAGTTTTTTTTCCTTGCTTTTTTTTTTTTTTTTTTTTGCATCACTTGTTTTAAAAATATTACTATCAAGTTTATCAAAAGGAACTATCACTTATCCATTATGAGTTCCTTCATGGCGGATGAGGTTAGAGCGACTACCAAAGGACTTTCCACATTCTTTGCAGTCATAAGGTTTCTCACCAGTGTGAATTCTTTGATGACGAGTAAGGTTTGAGCCTTTATTAAAAGCCTTTCCACACTCATTACATTCATATGGTTTTTCATCTGTATGGATTCTCTGATGTTGAATAAGTTCAGAGCTCTGAATAAAGGCCTTTCCACATTCTTTACATTCATAGAGTTTCTTGCCAGTGTGAATTCTGTGAGGGTTGGTAAGTGTTGAGGCACTACTAAAGGCCTTCCCACATTCCTTACACTCATAAGGTTTCTCACCAGTGTGCATTCTGTGATGTTGAATAAGCCTTGACTGTTGAGTAAAGGTTTTCCCACATTCCTTACATTCATAAGGTTTCTCACCAGTATGAATTCTCAGGTGTGGAAAAAGTTGTGAACTCTTAGTAAAGGCTTTTCCACATACTTTACATTCATAGGGTTTTTCACCAGTGTGAATTCTCTGATGATCATTAAGGTTTGAGCAATAATTAAAGGCCTTTCCACATTCCTTACATTCATAGGGTTTCTCACCAGTGTGAATCCTCTGATGTTGAGAAAAATACGAACTACAACTAAAAGCCTTGCCACATTCTTTACATTCATAGGGTTTTTCACCAGTGTGAATCCTCTGATGTCGAGTAACAAGTGAGCCACAACTAAAGGATTTCCCACACTCCTTACATTCATAATTTTTTTCAGCAGAACGAATTCTTTGATGTTGAATAAACTGTGAGTTTTGATTAAAGGCCTTTCCACATATTTTACATTCACAGGATTTCTCTTCATTAATAGTTTCTTGATGTGGAATGAGAAATGTGGGCTGAAAAAAAGTGGGTAGGTCTTCATGGGTAAATATTATTTGACTAAAATGTCTCTTCTTTAGAGATAATAACTTGGTCTCACACATGGATTCCAGATTTGTGATATAAAAAAATGTATCTGGTCTTTGTTCCCAGTTCTTCGAAGAGCTTCAAAAACCACTGGATTATCTTTCATTATTCACAACAAGTGTCTTCTGATCATATCTGACTTTATGATAAGGAGGTGATTCACAGCGGATCCTTTGTTTCAAGGGATGGGGCTGGTCACACTTGCCTGAACAAAGGCCTCTGGTCAGTTCTCTGTCAATCATCCAGGGCTCTTTTCCTTGTTCCAATAAGGAGATCACAGCCGGTTTAGAACTGGAAAGTCCCACTGAAACCAGGTTGCTGAAATTCTCCAACATCACTTCTTTGTATAAATTCATCTGACCAGAGTCCAGGCATTCCCATTCCTCCTGAGAGAAGTTTACAGACACGTCCCTGAACATCATTGACCCCTTGGACACTGCTTGCACAAGTTCATCATGCATTCTTTCCTTCTCTTTTGAGCCTCACCTGGAGAAGGGTATAACCGAAACGACTGCTCCTTCAATTCAGAGGTTAGCCAGGTCTCGGAGTTGCAAAATTCGCGATATCTCAGCACACTGGGGCTCAGCCACCCGATAGGACCTGGTTCACCCCCTCCCTCACACAGGAAGCGCCTGCTCCTTTCTCCATTTGCTTTATTTTTGTTTGTCTTTTTGGCCCCACCCGATGACTTGTGGGATCTTAGTTCCCCAACCAGGGATTGAGCCTGGGCCCCATGCAGTGGAAGTGTGGAGTCCTAACCACTGGGGAGATCCCCTGCCTGGATTTGCAAATGAGGTTTCTGTTTATTCATTTTCATAGTATCACACTTCACAATAAACAGATTTTAAGAGGGCACCCCGATACCCTGCAGGAGGCTGTATGCCCATCCCGGATACAGGCCCGATAGTGGGGCAGTGGGCAGGGCCGCTGAGGGCTGGGCTGGGAGCGGGCCTGGCCCGGGATTCGATGGGCTGGCTGAGCTGCACGGACCTCACGGGGCCAGCAGGGCTTTTGGACCATTTCAGGCGAGGGGTGACTGGGTTGAGGCTTGTGTTTTCAATGCCCCGGGGCTGAGTGTGGAGAGAGCTGGACCCCTGACCAGGGGCAGGGCAGCGGGCAGGGGCCTGTGAGGTGCAGGCCCAGTGGGGCTGGGGCAGGAACGGGCTGGAGGGAGCAGCCTGGGCTGGTACCCCAGCTTCACCTTCAGTGTGGTCACCACCCCTCCTGGAGGTGAGGGCCGGCCATGCCCTGCGCCTCCCTACACCTGCCTGCCTGCCCACCCCCCCCGCCCCCAGACCCGCCGGGAGTCTTTCTCTGGGCCTCTGTGCCCACACTTCACTTGGCCTGGGTGCTCCTTCCTTCCTGGAGGTGGGCAGCGGGTGGCTGTGTGGGTCTCCCCGCCCATCCCTCAGAGGTCCGCCTGGGGGGAGCGGCGGCGGTGGCGCTGTGGGTGGTGGCTGTGGGGGGAAGGGGCAGGCGCAGCGGGAGGCCCCGCCGCGGGGGTCCGTCACCGTTTGCTCCCTGGTCTACAGCCTGTCTCCTCCTCTGTCCCCGCAGGACAGAACACTGCAGTTGTGCTGAGACCTGTCTCATTCATCGAGTAGACTGTGCTTTTGGCGTCAGGTCTTTGTGGTCCCGGCTTCACCAGTCACATGTGGACGCCCAGCTTGGGTGGGGGTGAAGGTGAGCATCTCCTTGCACCGTGGGCCAGCCTGCCGCGTTCAGTGAGACAGCCTGCTCTGCCGCAGGGCACTGTCGTAGGCGAGTGTCTGTTTCTGGACTCCCTTCTGTCCCCTGGCTCTGTTCTCTAAGTACTGCGTGTTGTCCTTTTTTTACGGTTTTACTGACAAGTCTTGCTCTTTGGCATTCCCTGTTAAATGGAGAATTGTTTGAGTTTCAAATAGAACTAGTGGGATTTTAACTGGGATTGCGTTGAGTCTTGGGTAAATTTGGGGAGAAATGGCATCATTATGGTTCATAGTCTTTTGATCCCTACGTGCGGTCTGTCCCTTTTGGTTGTTCTCTTGTGAACTCCTTAAGAAGTTTCAGTGGTCTTCTGTGTGGAGGTCTTGCACATCTTTTATTAGATTTATTCATACAAATTGATGCTTTTGGACATAAATAGCGTCGTTACAATTTTATCTTCTAACTGTTGCTGGCATTTACAAATATAATTTATTTTTGTACGTTAGCCTGGTATCTATCACTATTGCTGTGTTCTCATATTCTCATAGTTTTTTAGGACTTTGCAGGTTTTTATGGTACACAATATGTCATTTTCAAATACTGAGTTTTTTCCTCCCCTTCCTGTTCTTTTATATACATGTGTGTGTGTGTCTTTTGGCTGCAGCATCTGGCTTGTGGAATCTTAGTTCTGCAACCAGTGACTGAACCTGGGCCCCATCGGTGAAAGCACCGAGTCCTAACCACTGGACTGTCAGGACGTCCCTCACCCTGCCCAGTCTTACTGCTTTTATTGCTTTTTCTTGCCCTGTTGCGTTGGCTAGAACCTTCAATACAGTATGAACAGAGTTAGTGGTAGCAAGCATCCTCGTCTCCTCCAGTGGGATTTGTTGTTTCTTGAATTATGTTGAGATCATCACTCTGCTGATAGGAAGGGGCTGGAGCAGGGAGCTGGTGCTGGGAGCCCGGGTCCTGGGTCCTCCCCAGGGTGCTGGAGGCCCGGGGGTGAGGGGCCTTCGATGCCCGGGAAGGCCCTGTGGTGGGCTCCGTGGTTGCTGGCTTTTTCATGGAGGTGGATGTCCTCTTCTGATGGCTTCTGTCTTGTCAGGAAACATGTCAGCAGCTGAATGTGAGGATGAGGAAGAAGGGAGTGGAAGGCTTTGGGGCTGTCAAGTCTGAGTGTGGTCTTCAGTCAGCAGCTTGGCTGGTATATTCCACCTCGAAGCCATTATGTTGGGCCAGGCAGGACTTTCCCACAAGCTCAGGGCCTGGGAGCCTGTGAGGCTGAGCTCGAAGCTGTTGTTTGAGGACAAGACAGGCTGGGGCTCTGGGGTGCTGCGGTCAGGAGTGAGCTGGGAGAGGGTGGTGGCAGAGAACCCGGCTGTGGAACTGAAATGCCAGGGCGGGTTTAGGGGAGTTCCTGGAGGTGATGGAGTCCAAGTTACCGCTGAGGCCGAGGATGAGGTCATCACCGAGGAGGGGCAGGGGCTGAAGGGTAGTCCACAGGGATATTGAGACCACCAGGAATTGGACCTGACACAGCGATGGGGCACAATGCCCATGGCAAGGGATGGGGTGGGTGGTTGGCGCAGCCAACGGACGTGTCAGCCAGGACTCAGGGGCTTGCAGGCTGCAGCAGGAACAGGGGGTGGCACTTCCAGGCCTGGGGGCGAAGTGGGGAGAGAAAAAGCAGCCCCCAGAGAAGGCTGGCCGGAAGCGGGAGAGCAGACTGAGCTGTACTTGGCTCTGGGGGGTGTCAGGGCGGGGAGCGGGGCCGCTTCTCTCCTGCAGCTTGCATGCTGCCTGCCTCGCGTGCCAGGAGAGGCTCTAGGGTGGCAGGGCCCTGCCTCGGGACTGCAGCCGAGTCACGTGAGGAGACCTCCTGCATGCCAGGCGGGCTGCCTGCAGGGCGGCACCTTGGCTGAGCAGGTCGAAGGCTCTCTACACTTCAGTAGGCACTCAGTAGGTATATCCTCCTGGCTGATGCCCTCAGTCTTTGTGACCCAGCCATGGATGCTGTCCACAAGTGGGCAGGGTCTCCCCGAGCTGGCGTGTCCTGCTTCCCGCTTGCCTGGATTGAGTGTCGGCCAGGTGTTTGCAGTGGAGTCCGTGCTCCATCTGTGTGCAGCTGTCATAACTGATGTAAGGACCACTTCGTCCTGTTTACTGCAGATGTTTTGCCCAGTTGCCCATCTGTCTTTTGATTTTATAGGCTTTGTTTTGTTTTCACAGTGCGGGCATTAAAAAAACCTAGCAGGATGGGATTTGTTTGGTTTTTTTTTTTGCTAACATTTGTTGAACATTTTTGTGTCTATGTTTATAGCAATACTGATTAGTAGTTTTCTTTTTTCTTTTTCTTCAATTATTTTTATTAGTTGGAGGCTAATTACTTCGCAACATTGCAGTGGGTTTTGTCATACATTGACATGAATCAGCCATGGAGTTACATGTATTTGTTGCAGGAAGGGGGACCCCTTCCAGGGTCCGAAACTGGGCTCTTGTCTAACACTCGGAAAAGAATTGTCCGAGGAGACACGTGCTGACAAAGCAAGAGATTTTATTGGGAAAGGGCACCCGGGTGGAGAGCAGTAGGTAAGGGAACCCAGGAGAACTGCTCTGCCGCGTGGCTCGCAGTCTTGGGTTTTATGGTGATGGGATTAGTTTCCGGGTGGTCTTTGGCCAATCATTCTAATTCAGAGTCTTTCCTGGTGGCGCACGCATCGCTCAGCCAAGATGGATGCTAGCAAGAGGGATTCTGGGAAGTGGACGGACAGGTAGTGTCTCCTCTCGATCTTTCCCGAACTCTTCCGGCTGGTGGTGGCCTATTAGTTCCGTATTCCTTATCAGGATCTCCTGCCATAAAACAACTCATGCAAATGGTTACTATGGTACCTGACCAGGGTGGGCGGTTTCAATCAGTGTGCTTCCCCTAACAACTCCCCCCTGAGAGACTTCATACTCAAGATGCTTCTTGGGAATTGGGGCGGAGGTCTCTTTCTTCTGTAACTTCTTCCTGCTGTGTCGGGGCGTAGGCCTGCCTAGCAGAGCAGAAGTCTCTCTCTACCTTTCCTGAAGCTTGAGGCCTCCAGGATGAGTGGAGCCGGTATTTTATGCCTAAGCATGCGGCTAGGTTTTGGGATATCGTGGCTGTAAATGAGGGCCCATTGTCACTCTGAAGTGACTGAGGCAGCCCAAACCTAGGCACTATCTCCTTCAGCAGAGCCTTACAGACTTCTGTAGCTCTCTCTGTCTCAGTAGGGAACGCTTCGATCCATCCTGTGAATGTGTCAATAAAGACTAGCAAATAAGAAAACCCTTGGGTCTTTGGCATGGCTGTAAAATCTACTTGCCAGTCCTCTCCTGGGTATGATCCCCGATGTTGGACAGGTTTAATTAGAGGAGGTGGCAAGGGTCTGGTTTTTGAATTATTTCTTAGACAGGTATCACAATTCTGTGTGACCTGTCTAACAACCTTAGCTAACTGGGGATGGTAGAGAATAGACTTAAGCAAGATTTCTAGATTATCTCTTCCAAAATGGATGCTCTTATGTAAGGGGTTAGTAATTTTCCAAACCTGAGAATCAGGGAGTATTATTTGGGCCTGATCAGTCTGAAACCACCCATGTGACCCAATCTCCCACCCCCGCTCAGCATATCGGGAATGTTCCTCTGGGGTATAATCTGGAGTCAGGGTTTCCTTGGGGAAAAGGGGGCAGATAGCAGTGGCAGAGGTAGCTTTCCTGGCAGCTCGTTTTGCCTCTTGATCAGCTTTCTTATTTCCCTGGGCCTCTTTTTCTTGCCCCTTTTGGTGACTCTTGCAGTGGATGACAGCTAATTTTGCAGGAAGTTTGACTGCCTCCAGGAGCCTGAGAATGAGCTCTTTGTGTTTAATAGGAGAGCTTCCGGCACTGAGCATCCCTCTTTCTTTCCAAATTGCTGCATGGGCATGCAGAATGAGGAAAGCATACTTAGAGTCCGTATACACATTAATCCTCTTTCCTTCTCCTAACTCCAAAGCTCTTGTCAGGGCAAAAAGTTCAGCTTTCTGGGCTGAGGTGTCTGGGGGAAGAGACCCACTTTCTTTAGTTTCTTTTAGGCTCACTACTGCATATCCTGCTTTCCTCTCTCCTTTTTCTACAAAACTGCTGCCATCTGTGTACCAGTTTTCCTCTGGGTCAGATAAAGGTGTCTCTGATAGGTCCGGGCGAGAAGAGTATAACTCGTCTATGATTTGTATGCATTGGTGATCCAGAGGGGAAGTAGGGGGATCTGGCAGTAAGGTTGCTGGATTTAAAGTCTGGCAGACCCTCAACCTTATTTCTGGAGTGTCAAGGAGGAGGGCTTGGTATTGGGTGATCCTTCCCCCTGTCATCCACCTGTCTCCTTTAGTTTCCAAGACTGCTTGCACCTGGTGAGGCGTATACACTGTGGTGGGCTGACCCAGGGTCAGCCTAGATGCCTCCTTAACCATAAGAGCGGTGGCTGCTACTGCCCGGAGGCAAGTGGGCCACCCTCTGGCCACCTCATCTAGTTGTTTTGAGAGATAAGCCACGGGTTGTAATACGGGCCCCATCATCTGCCCTAACATTCCAAGAGCAGTTTTTATCCTTTCAGAAACATAGAGTCTAAAAGGCTTTTCCAGGTTTGGGAGGCCTAAAGCTGGGGCTGTAGTGATGGACTCTTTTAGGGCATTAAAGGCCACCTTGCAGGTCTCATCCCAGTCGAGTGGCTCTTTTTCTTTTCCCCTTAACTTTTCATATAGGGGTTTGGCCAGATTGCCATAATTAGGAATCCAGATCCTGCAAAACCCGGTCATTCCTAAAAATCCCCTAAGCTGTTTTTTTGTTTGGGGGTACGGGGTATTTAAGATGAGGGATTTCCTCTCGGGGGTCAAGCATTTTTTTTTTCTTTTGTAATTATAAATCCAAGGTATTTTACTTGGGTTAAGCTAATCTGAGCCTTCTTGGGGGATACTCGATAACCCTTTTTATATAGGAAATTTAGAGTTTTAATAGTGTCCATTTGAGAGCTGGTAAAATCTGGACTAGCTATGAGCAAGTCATCTACATACTGTATTAGACTACTGTTCATTAAAGTTAATTCCCTTAGTTCTCTCCCCAAGGAAGTCCCAAAGATATGAGGGCTATCCCTAAACCCTTGTGGTAGTCGAGTCCAGCAGAGTTGTATGGTCTCTCTCGTTTCCAAGTCCCGCCACTCAAAAGCAAAGAGTTTTTGGGATTCAGGATGGAGAGGAATGCAAAAGAAAGCATCTTTAAGATCCAAGACTGAGAAGTACTTGGCTTTTCCTGGGACTTGGGATAGGAGGGTATACGGGTTTGGGACTATGGGGTGGATGGGAACCACAGCTTCATTAACAGCTCTTAGATCCTGGACGAATCGATAAGATCTATCTGGTTTTTTAACGGGCAAGATTGGAGTATTGCAGGGGGACTCACAGCTGATTAGAATTCCGGTATCTCGGTATTTGTTAACTAATGGTCTAAGACCCTCAAGAGCTTCTGGTTTTAAGGGATATTGTCTTTTCCAGGGGTAGGGAGCATTTGGCCTCAGAGAAATCTTTACCGGTGGAACATTTATGGCTAAACCAGGGCTGGAGACATCCCACACCTGGGGATTGACCTCATCTAGGAAAGGGACAGACTCTTCCTTTTTTACCTCTGACTGTAAATATTTAGACACTAGGCAAAGAAAATTATCGACTTCTACCTTTCTCCAAGTCACTTTGGTTTGGAGGCGGCAAAGAAGGTCTCTCCCCAGTAGGGGAGCAGGGCAACCAGGGATGTATAAGAAAGGGTGGGTTCCTTGCCAATTTTCCACCTTACAAGGGAGGGGCTTAGTAAAATTCCGGCTTTGGGGTTTTTCATCTACCCCTATCACCATTTTAGTCTGGGAGTCTAAAGGTCCTAATCGGAAAGGAAGAACGGAGAAGGCAGCCCCCGTGTCTAGAAGAAAGTTCACATCCTTACCTTCTATTTGTAGAGTCACCCAAGGGTCGAGAGGAGTGATCTGGATCTCACCATTCGCGGGGGTTTCTCGAGCCGCTGGGCACCGTCAGTCCTGGTCGCCCAGAACTAACACAGAGGGAGCAGGTGTAGGGGTCGCCATACGCCTTCTCTTAGGGCGATATGGACACTCCCTTTTCCAATGTCCATCCTCTCTGCAGTAGGCACATTGGGTGCGGCTCAGCCGCGGTGGATTGTTAAGATCTTTTTTTTCCTTGCTCTCCCCGGGACTCTCGCATAGTGGCAGGATGAATCAAGGCCAGGATTTTAGCCTGTTGTTGGGCCAAGGCCTGGGTCTGCCTCTCTATTTTCCTATCTTTTTGGACTTCTTTTTGCTCCCTTCTTGCTTCCTCCTCCCGGTCCCTGTTCAAAAACACCCTATTTGCCTCCTCCACCAAATCGGAAATTGGGGTCTCTGGTCCTTTTCCTAGTTTTTGTAATTTTTTCCTTATGTCTGGGGCTGCCTGGGTTATGAAGGAATGGGCCAACAGGACTCGTCCTTCCATACTTGTTAAATCTGTCTCGGTAAAGTTTTTAAAGGCTTCTGTGAGTCTGCCCAAAAAAAGAGCTGGATTTTCATTCTCTCCCTGTGTAACCTCTTTTATCTTATTATAATTAACAACCTTTTGCACACCCTGGGTCATTCCCTGTAGTAGGCAAGTAATGAGGTGTCTTAAGGATTTCTTTCCTGCCCTTGTATTAGGATCCCAGTCTGGCTCTGTCGAGGGAATTGCCTCTTCGGCAGGGGCCAGACTGACATCTACCCGCTGTCTTTCATCAGCCACTTTTTTAGCCTGATCTAGGATTCGAGCTTTTTTCTCATCATTACAACACCGGGTGAGGATGACCATTATATCCCTCCAGGTGAGGGAGAAGTTAAGGCTAAGACGCTCAAATTCATCTTTAAATTTTTGGGGGTTCTCGGAATATGAACCCAATTGTTCCTTGCATTGGGTAATGTCTTGCATAGAGAACGGAACATGAACGTGCATAGTTCCCCCCTCCCCATCTGGTACCTCTCTTAGGGGGCAGATTTTGTCTGAGGATGACCTTTCCTTCTGTAGAGGACAAAGCTTACTTCCTGATCGTAACCCCATGGGGGAGGGGACATATGGAGGAGGAGCCGAGGCGACTGGGAGTGACTCCCCTTCTGATCTCATGTCTTCCGGCCCCGGGCTCCTGACTTTCGGGCGTGTCTGACCCTCCCTTCCTCGTGGCCTCTCTGCTGAAGCAGGGGAGGTCAAGAGAAGGTCAAGGGGATCTTCTGTTTCAGGCCTTGCTAAAAGGATTTTGGAAGAGCATTTATCGAAGTCCTCAAGCTTATATTTTCCCTTTTTTTCAGAATCCTGGTAGAGGGCCATAAAGGCCTGAACATAGGGAACTTTCTTGTATTTACCCACACGTTTGCAGTATAGACTGAGCTGTAAAATGGTGTTGTGTCCAAGTGATCCTGACTGGGGCCATTTTTCCCCTCCTCCCAGGGAGTAAGTAGGCCAGTACTGAGTACAGTATTTGATAAGTTTTTTTTTTTTTAAACCCTCCCAGTTGGCCAAAAGACAACCGAGCGGGGTGTCTAGAGGGAAGCTAGGCTTATTTCCCATTTTAGCGATGGTATAGCCTATATCTCGTTCCCAAGGGACCAGTACTGGGGCGGATGCCTCTATATCTGACTCTAGAGAGATTGTAAGCTCTCTCCTGGTCCCAAAGGGCCTGATTGTATAAGCGCCAAAGGAAATGTTCGGTAGTAAGCACAATCAATGGGGCTGTAGGGCTGGCCCCAAAAGGTAAATTAACCCCTAAGGATGTATCTAGGGTGTTAATTTTCACCCAGGACCAGGTGCGACTATACTGAACCCCGTCAATCACTTCCACGTGGAAGCACTCAGCCAAATGCGCAATTAAATGGCTGAATTTATAGAAACAGGGCACCCGATGGAGGGCTTTTAACGCCCGATCGTCTCCCCAGGAACAGAAAGCACAGTTGATGGGGAGCAGAGGGCGTAGCCTCTCTGAAAATCTCTTACAAAGACCCAGAACTTCAGGCCCAAGTATTGACAGACAGAGTAAGCGGAAATAACTTGGGTCTTCAAAGAGAGGGAAGAGGGCCAGGTTGAGAGAAGAGGAGTGGGACGAGACAGGAGGTCTAGGAGTGGAGGAGAGAAAGAGAAAAAAGGGGTGGCCTTACAGACGTCTCCTGCCACCTGCAGACACCCAGGCGTTACGGGACTTTTCCCTGGGCTTCCAGAGAAGGGAGGACTGGAACTCGGCCCCACCAGAACCAGAATTCGAGTTCTCTGCCAAGAGGAGGTGATCAGTCTCCAATCCTCAGCTTAAGCTGAGGCCCTTCGACCAGATTCCTGCGTCCAGGACCGGGGGACTAGAAAAACGGGAAGGATAGGAAGGGCTAAGGAGAGGAAAGAGAGAGGGGAGGGGAGGGAGGTCAATAAAGTCTCTTGTTCCTTACCGGTTGGGGCACTCTGGCCAGTTGTCCGCGTCAGGAGGAGACCAGGGACAAAAGGGTCCCAGTTGCGGCCGCTGGGTCTGGTCCATTGGCAGGCAAGCTGGCCCCTGAGTACCCCGAGTGGTCAGGATGTCAGTCTCAGCGAAGAAGATGTCCCTTCGTGGTCGCCATTTGTTGCAGGAAGGGGGACCCCTTCCAGGGTCCGAAACTGGGCTCTTGTCTAACACTCGGAAAAGAATTGTCCGAGGAGACACGTGCTGACAAAGCAAGAGATTTTATTGGGAAAGGGCACCCGGGTGGAGAGCAGTAGGTAAGGGAACCCAGGAGAACTGCTCTGCCGCGTGGCTCGCAGTCTTGGGTTTTATGGTGATGGGATTAGTTTCCGGGTGGTCTTTGGCCAATCATTCTAATTCAGAGTCTTTCCTGGTGGCGCACGCATCGCTCAGCCAAGATGGATGCTAGCAAGAGGGATTCTGGGAAGTGGACGGACAGGTAGTGTCTCCTCTCGATCTTTCCCGAACTCTTCCGGCTGGTGGTGGCCTATTAGTTCCGTATTCCTTATCAGGATCTCCTGCCATAAAACAACTCATGCAAATGGTTACTATGGTACCTGACCAGGGTGGGCGGTTTCAATCAGTGTGCTTCCCCTAACATATTCCCCATCCCGATCCCCCCTCCCACCCACCCCCACCCCCCCCACCCCCCACCCGATTCCCCTGGGTCCTCCCAGTGCACCTGGCCCGAGCACTTGTCTCATGCATCCCACCTGGGCCGGTGGTCTGTTTCACCATAGATAATATACATGCTGTTCTCTCGAAACATCCCACCCTCGCCTTCTCCCACAGAGTCCAAAAGTCTGTTCTGTACATCTGTGTCTCTTTTTCTGTTTTGCATATAGGGTTATCATTACCATCTTTCTAAATTCCATATATATGTGTTAGTATGCTGTAATGTTCTTTATCTTTCTGGCTTACTTCACTCTGTATAATGGGCTCCAGTTTCATCCATCTCATTAGAAACTGATTCAAATGAATTCTTTTTAACGGCTGAGTAATATTCCATGGTGTATATGTACCACAGCTTCCTTATCCATTCGTCTGCTGATGGGCATCTAGGTTGCTTCCATGTCCTGGCTATTATAAACAATGCTGCGATGAACACTGGGGTGCACGTGTCTCTTTCAGATCTGGTTTCCTCAGTGTGTATACCCAAGAGTGGTATTGCTGGGTCATATGGCAGTTCTATTTCCAGTTTTTTAAGAAATCTCCACACTGTTTTCCATAGTGGCTGTACTAGTTTGCATTCCCACCAACAGTGTAAGAGGGTTCCCTTTTCTCCACACCCTCTCCAGCATTTATTGCTTAAAAATATGGAACGCTTCATGAATTTGCGTGTCATCCTTGCGCAGGGGCCATGCTAATCTTCTCTGTATCGTTCCAATTTTAGTATATGTGCTGCCGAAGCGAGCACAGGATGGGATTTGTTAATCTCCCTTTTGGTTTCTGGGTTTTGTCAGGCTAGAAAGGCCCACCCCTTACTGGGGTCACACGGATGGTCCGGGCCTCCTGCGGTTGTCCCTCCGCACAGCTGTGTCTGCGATGCGTCCCGCCCCGCGTGCCTCCTGCAGACCCCTCCCCAGCCCTGCATGACTCCTGCGCCTCCGCAGACCCTTCCCTTCCAGACCCTCTTTCAGGGGCGTCTGTGGCCCTGCTCACCTTGGATGCTCCCTGTCCCAGTTCTCAGGGGTCTCCCTCCTCCGTCTGCCTCTTGCTGGCCCTCCTCCCGAGGCGCTCCCCCCATCCCCACCGTCAGGTGGGGCTGTGGGTCCCCTCGTGTCTCCTGCCAGGGCCCTCTGCTCCCTGGATCTGATCACATCTCTCATGCATCTGGAAGCCTCTGTGGCTCCCACAGCCTGTTGGGCCTGTTACGTCCCCGCCCCCCAGGCTGACCGGATACCTGGCAGCCGTGCTCACACCTGCCCTCCCCAGACAGAGCACTTAACATTGTTTCGAGGAGATCTGCCCTCACGCGGCTCAGAAGCTGAACGGCAGGAGTGGCCCGAGCTCTCAGCCACCTGCCCCACAGCCCCCGGGCCTGCCTGTGCATCTCAGGTTTACAGGCGTGTTCGCAGCGAAGCCGTGTCTCGTGTTCAGAGTGTGAGTCCCTGGTTCTTCGCTGAACACTGCTTCTTAGTGACCTTTGCATGATGGCGTATAGGTAGCTCCCTCATACAGCCCTCAGGGCCTCACGTCATGACCCTGAAGTGGACGAGGAGGGCTGAGCGCTGCTGCGGCAGCAGGCCTGACACGTGTGCTGCGGCTGTAGCTCCTGGAGCCTTCCAGAGCAGGCCTGCTGGGGGCTGCCCTGCACGCGTGTTGTGATGATGGTGCCCTTGGCAGCACCCCCAGATCACGGAAGGTGAGCAGGCCTTCCAAGCTCGCCACGCCAGCCATCCAGCTGCTCGGCCCGGCCCCTGCCTTCAGCCGCTCACGGCTCCGCAGCCTGTCCCCCCGCGGCCAGCGCCACCCGTGCCCCCTGGGCCCGCCAGGTGGACCCATCACGGGGCCAACACAGGGTCCGGGCACCATGCCCTCTTCCTCGCAGAGCCCAGCCTGTGCCTGCACTAAGGCCTGTGCCCCTCGCCCCACCCAGGGCCCCCCAGAGCTGTACGGCCAGACAAGGGTTAGGAGTCAGGCCCTGTCTTGGGGCCTCGGCCCCGTGCCCGAGCAGCACTGACCCGAGGCCTCCCTCCAGGTTCCGGCTGTCGCCCTGGAAACAGACCCGGCGGGTGTGCAGAGGGCGGGGACGAGCGGCACCCCCGGCAGACTCGTGCCCTCGGCAGCTGGCCGTGAGGCGGGGATTGGCGGTGTCCCAGGTGAGCTGAGCAGGGGGCCGGGAGGCCAGAGCTGGGGTGGGATCGGGGGAGTCCTGCCTCCCAGTCCCTGCCTGCAACCGGGAGGGGTCAGCTCTGTCTCAGGGTTTTTTCCATGGAGCCCTGGCCCCACGGCCTCCCCTGCTGAGGGCGCGTCTCTGTGTGACTCTGCAGGTGGTGCCTCACACCTCACCCTTCCCAGAGCCAGGAGCACGCCTGCCCCACCATTTGCTCTTGTCGATAAAGCCACAGGGACCAGCCCCAGCAGCCAGAATGTGAAGCCCCAGAACCTGAGGGAAGGTGGGCACCCTCCCTCCCCAACTTCTCCTTCTCTGCAGGTCACGCACCCCCGCAGGTCATGCCCCCGCCGCCCACTCTGGCACTGGGCTCTTGCTGTGACCCTGATTCTCACACAGATGCTGGGCATGCACGTGAGGCAGCCTGGGGGAGTCTCAGCAGGACACCAGGGTTCAGGCCTGGCCTCAGTTTCCCAGGTGGAGGGTGGAGACACTGGAGCAGGGTGTCTGTGGGTGTGGAGGGGCCCCTGAGGCACTCAGGCTGGGCGTGGATCTGTCCACGCTGAGGGCCCAGGGCCACTCCCAACAGACTCTGAGGCCTTCCGGTGGTGCTGGCTCAGAGGAGGGGGGCATTCTCCGTGGTCCTTCCAGAAAGCTCCTCCCACCTCGTCCCACACCCCAGGCGTGGAGCTGAGAACTGGAAAAATTGTGCAGATTATCTCTGACATTCCAGGGAGGCTTGGGGCAGGATTTGTGGATGGAGGCTGCAGCTGCCCTGCTCAGCCCCCCTCAGCCTGGGTGTCGTGAGGTGGTCAGTTGCCGGGACTCTGCTGAGCTGTGCTGGCCTCTGTGGCTCAGTCAGGAGTAAGTCTTCGGCTCCAGGGGGCTGTTCCTGGACTATGGCTGGGGGAGGTGGCAGAGAGGGCAGAAGCTGTGTGGGGGAGTGGGCAGAGAGCTCAGACTCAGCCCGGGCGGGGCTGGGCACTGTGCTGCCCTCCTGGAGATGCTCCCAGGATGGACACCCACTGCCCGGGGTCCCTGGACGCCAATGGGTCATCTTTCTCTCTGGGGAGGCCGCCCAGAGGCCCAAGGTCACACTGAGACTGGCCTCAGGCAGCTTCCTGCAAGGAGCACTGCTGAAGGAACCCAGAGGGGACCTGGGGATTCAGGCAGGTGGGCCCCCAGAGTGGGGTGAGTGCCCAGCTCCACCACTGCAGCCCAGCAGGCCGACAGCATCTCCAGCACGCACTGCCTGGCGAGGGTGTGGGGCCCACAGAGAGCGGGTCTCTGTCGAGCCCCCGTCCTTCCTGCCCCCCTGGGCAGTAGGGGTAGGGCGGGGGCGAGGCCCAGGCAGAAGGCAGCCAGCCTTGCTCCTTCCTATGGTCTCGTGGGGCAGGCTCTTGAGGCTGGCCTCCCTGGCAGGCCCCGAGGCCAACTCCAGAGAGATGCACGTCCCACAGGTGGGCAGGAGGGGGTGCTCAGTCTCTCCAGGGAAGCATGAGGGACCTGTAAGTGGCCAGCAGGGAGGCAGAAAGCCCTGCCACACCTGGGTCTGGCTGGGGCCTCATGGGCGGGGAGCAGGCAGAGGCAGGACACGGGGCACCAGGAGACCCAGGCAGGCAGTCTGGGCCTGGGCAGCTTCTGTGCCGGCCCTGCAGTCGGCAGAGCTGGCCAGCAGGGGGCGGGCTGCCCGGAGCAGGGGTGCTACCTGGAAAGCTCTTTCCTGGCCTCACTGGTCCCCCATCCTGTCCCCAGGAAGCCTCTGAGGCCAGGCTAGCAGAGGGAATAGTGGAGTGCCAGCCAAGTCCAGGGCCAGGTTGACCCAAGAAGTGAGGCTCTGGGTACACTGGGGGTCCCCAGGCTGGAGAGGCCTGACCTGACCTGACCTGGCCCAGGACGGTTTCCTTCCAGAAGGAAGTGGCACTCAGTAGTACAAGTCTGGTCAAAGGAAGGCTGGTCAGTCTCCAGATGGCCATGAGGTCTGTCCGAGTGGGAAGGGGGCCTCTTGGTGGGCAGGCTGAGCTGCGGGGGCACCTTCTAGGTGGGGCCTGGCCACGGCCTCCTGAGCAGTGTCCTGAGACCATGCCCTGTGACCACACTAGGCGTGCTGGGCAAGACAGTCCATGGTGGGGACTGTGGGGCTGTGCCGCAGCCCAGCTGCTTGCCCGGCTATCTGTCCCGACAGCTCCCAGATCAGGCAGGCCACTGTGCTCATGTTCACCCAAGCAAGGCTTGCATGTAGCCCAGGACAGCTGAGGGGGGATTGAGTGGCCTGAACTAGAAAGCCTGGCAAGGAAGAGGCCCAGACTCGGGCGGTGAGCAGCTCATGGCCAGCACAGGCCATGCCCTCCACCCTCTGCAGCCAAGGAGCAGGGTGGCCTGGGCGCCCTCAGGAGTCTGGCAGAGCTGCAGGAGAAAGTGAGCTTGCCTAGCCCAGCCCGAGGGCAGACGGGTCAAGGGCCAACATGGGGACTTGAGGGGCCGCCTGGCCAGAGGCCTGCTGTGAGCGGGTGTGCTGTCTGTCTGCTCTTTTCTCTGAGCTGCAGAGAAATGCTGAGTGTGGGGCCAGAAAGTGGGCCGCACAAGGTTTTCTTGCAGGGTGGGGCTCTGGGGGGCGGGGTGGCCTGTCCCCATCCAGCCCTGATGACTTCCTACTTCCTCCTCTCAGGCCGGCAGGAGGGAGCACCTGCGTGTGCAGCTCGGCCGCTGGCTACTCCAAAGGGGGCCCTTCCTGAAGACAGTTGCCGGGCCCTGGGTGCCCTGCCTGCCTAGAGAGCATCAGCCCCAGGCGCCGGGGACCAGGACACCCGGACTCTGGACACACACCCGCCCAGCCCTCCCTCCTGCCGCACCTCCTCTTAGCACTGACACCCGGAAGGCTGGGGGTGCTGGGGGGTGGCGGGGGAGGAAGGCCCGGCCATGGCTGCCCCTGGACCCCACCTGGTCTCCTAAGACTGGAAGGCAAGGGCTCTCTGGGCTCCCAGGGGTGTGTGCCCTGCCCTGCCCTGCCCTGCCCCGCCCCTGCGTGAGGAGCCGGGAGCTGCAGCCTTGTCATCTAGGTGATTAGCTTCAGACCCTGGACTGACACTGGCCAGGTCCCGCCTGCTTCCTGCAGGGTGTCCTCCTGACCCCACGCGGGTGGAAGGCCCTGCCCATCGAGCAGCCAAGGTGCTCGGGCCCCGGGAGGCGGGCTGTAGGTGCCCTCCCACGCCGCCTTTCTGCCTGGGGCCCGTGGCCCTCACACCTGTCCTGGCCTGGTCACAGCGTGGGGCCTCCTGACCCAGCCTTGCCAGGCACAGAGGCCACGAACCTCGGGAGGGGATGCCCCTGAGGGAGCCAGTCCAGCCAGCTGCCCCCCACCTCAGGCCCAGCCTGGCCCCTGTGCTGCCCCGGTTGGTGCCCCCCGCACCCCCCCTGGCAGGCAGCCCCCGCCATGGCCGAGCACCTGGAACTGCTGGCAGAGATGCCCATGGTGGGCAGGATGAGCACGCAGGAGCGGCTGAAGCACGCCCAGAAGCGACGGGCCCAGCAGGTGAAGGCGTGGGCCCAGGCTGAGAAGGAGGCCCAGAGCCGCAGGGGCCCGGGGCAGCCGCCACAGGGCGCGGTGCGAAAGCGCGTGCTCTTCCCGCCCAGCGTCACCCTCCTCGAGGCGGCTGCCCGGAATGACCTGGAAGAAGGTGAGTGTGGCTGAAGGCCGGGCCTGCTTGGCCGGCAGCCCTGTCCCCATTACTCACGCAAGCCTCAGGAGCTGCAGCCTCCTGGTGGGAGTCCAGGGCAGCCTGCAGAGGGCCCTGCTGGGCCGGGGGCCAAGGCGGGGTGGGCTGGGAGCCGCTGTCTTCTCTGCCTCTGGCCAGGGTGCTGGGAGTTGCCCACGACGCCTGCCTGTCTGGGTTCTGAGCCTTCGCCTCCATAAAAGACATGTGCCACCGCCCCTGGCAGATTAGACCCAGGGTGCGGGGCTGCCCAGCAGGCCCCCCTCGACACCCATCCTCAGCTCTGCCTCTGACTTCTTCCTTCCCCCTCGGAGCCTTCCCGGAGGACAGGCTAGGCAGGACCCCCTTCCTGCTGCTGCCGTGTGCCTGCTCTCAGCCCCTCTGCCCTCCCAGGGAGGCTCCCGAGGGCTCCTTCTGTCTCCCTCCAGGGCGGGGCCTCTGCTGTGGCAGCTCGGGTGCAGAGGGCGAGGAGGGGCAGGGTGTGCCCAGAGCAGGGAAGCGGGGCTGGGCACGGTGGCTGTGGGTCAGACAGCAAACAGGAGCTGTGGGGCAGGGGGTGCAGCTGGGGAGGGCCAGGCCTGGGTACCCTGGGTCTTCAGTCTTGGCCACTGAGGTGCGGGGGGAGCTGCAAGTACCAGGGGAGGGGTGCGTGTGAGTGTGTGTGCGTGTAAAGCTGGGGGAACATGGGACCTGACCGAGGGGTGTCTGAGGGTGCATGCCGGCCC
The DNA here is from genome assembly GCF_033118175.1 of Dama dama. Lineage (NCBI taxonomy): Eukaryota > Metazoa > Chordata > Mammalia > Artiodactyla > Cervidae > Dama > Dama dama. Next base: position 1,531,717 of record NC_083701.1, on the reverse strand, counting down.
CCAGGCCTGGGGGGCCCTTTCTGGGAGGAGTTGGAAGGCTGGAAGGCCCTAACTGGGGAGGCATTCTGAGGCTGAGGCTGAGGCAGGGGGCTGCGTCTACACCCTGCCTGGGGGCCCAGCCCCGAGCCCTCAGCCTGGGCTCTGGGGTCCCTCTTGCCTTCCATGTGCTCTTCTGCTGTCCTGGCTACAGCACAGCACGCGACCCAGGTGCCCCGGGCAGGGGCCTGAGCAGGACGCAGAGGCCGCGGGCCAACTTCTGCTCCCAAGCCCTGACTGCCTTTGTCCTCCCCGCAGTCCGCCAGTTCCTCGAGAGCGGGGTCAGCCCTGACCTGGCCAATGAAGATGGCCTGACGGCCCTGCATCAGGTCAGCCCCGCTGGCGGTGGGAGGGGAGGCCAGGGCCGCGGCGGGGGCTTGGACACTCAGGCTGCACGCTCCGCAGAGCTGCATCGACGACTTCCGGGAGATGGTGCAGCAGCTCCTGGAGGCTGGGGCCCGGGTCAACGCCCGCGACAGCGAGTGCTGGACACCGTTGCACGCCGCAGCCACCTGTGGCCACCTGCGCCTGGTGGAGCTGCTCATTGCTCGGTAGGGCCCGCTGGGAGCGTGGGTAGTCGGAGTGGGCATCTCTCTCAGGCCGGGGCAGGCAGGACCTTCCCCGCAGGGGGGCAGCTCATGTGGAGACAGCCCAGGCTTCTCCCCTGGGTCTCCGTCTCCACTTGCACTGGTGTGCCCTGCCTGCACCCCATTGCGCACAGCTGGGGCCTGGCAGAGGCCACGGTGCTGCCTCCACAGGGAACTGGCACGCCTCAGGGCAGTGTGGCCCTCTGCCTGCGGGAGTTCCCTGAGGGCAGGCTTTGACCTCCCGCTTTGGTTGTCTGACCTTCCCAGGTTCTGCACAGAAATGCCACTCTGGTCAGAGTCACAAGGGAGGAATTGGCAAGGGGATACTTGAACACTGGTGGGGCTGTTAATGGGGAGGGCAGAGCAGGGCTGGGCTCCTGAACACCTGCCTTGGTGAATGGAAAAGGTGGTCAGCTTCGCCAGGATCCAGGAGCCCCCCCTCGGCTGGCCTTGGAGGGCGTCAGTGGTGGGTGTGCGGGTGAATGACTGTCCCCCCGTTCACACACAGATGCCTGGGCATGGGGAGGTGTGGGTGTGTAGGCCCCAGCCCCACTCCACTCCACTCCATAGAGGACACCCCGCTCCTTGCAGACAGCCCGGGGCATCCAGAATCCTGGCACCCCTTGGGGCAGGTGGACCCACTGGACACATTCATGGGAGCCAGGGGCTGGGAGCTCAGACCGCCTGACAGTCCAGCAGCCCAAGGACAGATGCAGGGGCATCCAGCAGGGCTGCCTCTCAGCAGAGGCCTGGGCCCCATGGACACAGCCCCACAGTGTGCTGCCCGAGGCGGGGACATCCCTCCTGGCACAGAGGCCCCGTGACCAGCACCCTGTCCGTCCTCTCCACAGCGGTGCCGACCTCCTGGCAGTCAACACGGATGGGAACATGCCCTATGACTTGTGTGAGGATGAGCAGACACTAGACTGCCTGGAGACAGCCATGGCCAGCCGCGGTGAGTGTACCCGCCCCCCCCCCCCCCCATGGGGGAGGCTGCATTGGGAGAGTGAGCGCTGAGTGCCCCGCCCCGCAGGCATCACCCAGGACAGCATTGAGCAGGCCCGGGCCCTGCCGGAGCTGCACATGCTGGAGGACATCCGGAACCTGCTTCAGGCGGGGGCCGACCTCGACGTCCCCCAGGACCACGGGGCCACGCTGGTGAGGACGCAGCACTGGACCGGGCGGGGGAGGGCGCTCCCCCAAGTGGAGCCGGGACTGAGGTGCAGGTGGTGTGCCTGCAGCTACACATCGCTGCAGCCAACGGGTTCAGCGAGGCGGCCGCCCTGCTGCTGGACCACCAGGCCAGCCTGAGCGCCAAGGACCGTGACGGCTGGGAGCCACTGCATGCGGCAGCCTACTGGGGCCAGGTGAGCGCCTGTGGGTGGTAGGGCTGACGAGCCCGCAGGCTCCGCAGGCCTCAGCAGCCTTGTCGCTCCGGCCCACAGGTGCGCCTGGTGGAGCTGCTTGTGGCACACGGGGCTGACCTGAACAGCAAGTCCTTGATGGACGAGACGCCTCTCGGTGAGCCAGGGGCCACGTCCTCGTGGTGTAGGGGGCGCGTGGCGGGGCCCATGACCCTTGCTCCTCCGCAGACGTGTGCGGGGACGAGGAGGTGCGCGCCAAGCTGCTGGAGCTGAAGCACAAGCATGATGCCCTCCTGCGTGCCCAGGGCCGCCAGCGCTCCCTGCTGCGCCGCCGCACCTCCAGCGCCGGCAGCCGCGGGTGAGTGCCCACCCCTCCCGCCAGGCCCCCGTGGCCCCGCCCCGTGGGCTGGGCCTGGGGCTTTGTCCCCGCTGAGGTCAGCTGGCAGCCCAGGGTGCCAGCGTGGGCAGAGTCCGCAGGGAAGGTGATGTCTTCCCCCACCCTCTCCTTGCGCTCCCAGGAAGGTGGTGAGGCGGGTGAGCCTGACCCAGCGCACCAGCCTGTACCGCAGGGAGCACGCCCAGGAGGCCATCGTGTGGCAGCAGCCCCCGCCTGCCAGCCCCGAGCCGTGGGAAGAGGATGAGGACCGCCAGACCGACACAGAGCTCCAGCCGCCGCCCCTGGAGGTGAGCCAGGCCCGCCCTCACACCCTGGTGGGGCCAGTAACCCTGTCCTCAAACACAAGAGCCACACGCTTGGGGGTCAGCTCCGCCCCCACCCTTGTTTTGGCTCCTGGACCACCGTGCTGCCTGGGGCCCCAGGCCAGAGGGCGCCTGCTGATGGCCTCCGGGCCGTGCTCCCCCCACAGGAGGAGGACCCTGAGGAGGCCAGGCCGCACAATGGCCGAGTGGGGGGCCCCCCGGGACGGCACCTGTACTCCAAGCGGCTGGACCGGAGCGTCTCCTACCAGCTGAGCCCCCTGGAGAGCGCCTCCCCCGATGCCCTGGTGCGCGCCAAGGCCCACCACACCCTGGCAGAGCTCAAGCGGCAGCGGGCAGCTGCGAAGCTGCAACGACCCCCAGCTGAGGGGCCCGAGGCTGCTGAGGCTGGCCTGCCTGTGGACACTGAGACCCCCCAGCCGGAGAGTGGCTGTGGGGCGAGTGGAGACCCGCCCCTGCTGAAACTCACAGCCCCCTCAGAGGCGGCCCCTGTGGAGAAGAGACCGTGCTGCCTGCTCATGTGAGGGCCTGGCGGCTGGGGCGGCCCCACTGCCCAGCCCCGGGCCCCCGCTCTGCGTGCCCAGTGCGCGTCCCGGGCCAGGCTGCCAGCCTCCCTGAGGAACAGCCCCGAGGCAGAAGCTGTGCCTGGGAGGCAGAGACCTAGTGTTGTCCTGTGACCCTCGATAAAGGGCTGTTCTGCCACTGCCTTGTGTGTCTCAGCAGGGCCTCTGTTGCCAGCAGGGAGCGGCTGTGTTGCTGGGCCTGGGTGCGCCTGCCCTGGGAGCACCCGAGGCCCATAGTGCACGCTGGGGCTCGCTCGGGGTGCCCAGCCCCGCGCAGGTGTGGGGCCCATGCCCGTCAGGCAAGAAACCTGGCCCTTCAGCACCCCGCCTCCCAGGCTCCTGGAGGCCCCTCTGTAATACTTTGCTTTCTTGAGCAGAAAAAGTAGCTTCGGAAGGACACTCCTTGGGGGCCAGGGCTGAGGGTGTCCTCGTTGGAGGGCAAGGACCCTGGCTTAGAAGAGAAGAGGGTATTTCCTGTAAGGCTCTTGGCCAGAGCCAGCAGGGCAAAGCGGTTCAAGGCTTGTGTCAGAAGCCTCCCTGTCGGGGGTGGGTTCCCCGTTCCTGGCATGCAGCCCCGGGGCCCTGGCTGCCAGCTTCCGCTTGGGCTGGCAAACAGGCTCTGAGCTGGCCAGGCATAATGCGTTGGGGTGACAGGGCCACTTAGGGGCCTCACTTGGGAGGGCTGGGGCCCTGCCAGCTTGTCTGTCCCCAGCAGGTTGCTTGGCCTGGCCATGAGTGCTGGGTGCCATGGGCTGGGGGTCACCCTCTCTGCTGGACACTTACTTACCTGGTCAGCCCAGAGTCCACGGTCCCTTCCCTGAGCATGAGTGGTTGGAGGGGTGTCCCCAGCAGAGTTGGGGGAGGCTGCCGGTTAAATTTAGCGTGTGGGCCGGGGCGGCTGCCCAGGGTCTGCTTGCCACAGCTGCCACTTGGGCCCTGCTGCCAGGGGGCGGGCAGAGGCGGGCTCTGCCTGAGGCTGGGGCCCTATCAGCCTGCGCTTCTGCCTCGGGGCCAGAGAGGCCTGCGCTCTGGGAGGCAGCGGTGGCCGCGGAGCAAGAGGCGCCAGGTGAGAGGCCAGCTGCCTGGGCTCCGGTTTCCTCTCCCGCCCGCGGGAGCCAAGGGGCCGGCGCGCCGCAGGCCTGCCCAGCTCCGCTGAGAAGGGCGCTCCCTGACCCTCAGTGTGGTGTCGGAGCCTGGGGCTGGGCAGGCCACACGGGGCCTATCGCTCCCTGCAGGGCCTGCAGAGGTGGGCCCCGAGGCTTATCACAGCTCCCTTCCCACTCTCTGCACCAATCAGAAGCTTCAGGGAGGGGGCGCTTAGGTCACCCTGCCCCTGGTGCAGCCCCAAGGGCAGCTCCAGGCTGGTACATGTTTGGCAAAAGGGCAAGACAGCAGCCCGGAACTGCAGAGGTGTCCCAAAGGCCCTGCGAAGGCCCAGAGCTGCCCTGCCCCTGCCCCTCCCAGCACCCCAACCCAGAGACTCCAGCCTTGCAGCACTGATGGGCGACCAAGGTCCAAACACAGGGCTCTTGCTGGCCCAGGCCTGGTCCCCAGCGCAGGAGGGCCAAGTGGAACCCGTGTCTGAAGCCTCGCTCCCCTCCCACAGCCCCAAGATTCCTGAGGCCTGGCTCAGTTACCCGGGAGACAGGCCTGCTCTGCTGGCCGGGAGCAAAGATGGGGGGTCCAAGAGGGCTGGGCCTCGGCCGAGCCCTACTGGGGTAACTATGCTGAGGCCCCGGGCCTCACTCCCGCTCGCTCGGGGCCCAGTCCTCCCAGCTCTGTGGACCCCTCAGGGTGCTCAGCCCCTTCCCCACCCCCAGGCCTCATCCCGCGGAGCCGCTGGCATGTTCCGCCTGTCCCTGCCCCATGTGGGTCTCCTGCCCCCTGTCCTGGGGACGCTGGGCGGGCACCGGGCCTCACCCCAAGCCCCGCCTGCCTTCTCACCCACTCCCTGTGGCTCCCAGGGCAGAACTGTGCCCAGGCGGGTGGGGCCTGGCAGCCCGGCTCCTTCTTCAGCCTCTTCTGTACTCTCAGTGGGGCCAGCAGGCTGCAGCCAACAGGGCGCCCCCTTCCCAGGCTTCCCCTTCCCAGCCCTGGCCCACCGAACCTCCACCGGCTGACCTCACCCCCACTTCTGGATCCTGCTGCCTCCTAAGCCTCCTTCCTGCCCATCTGAGCAGAGTCATGGCCCTGAGGGCAGGTGAGCACAGCCAGGAGGCAGCAAATGGGCTGAAGGAGAAAGTGCTGACACTGGACTCCATGAATCCTTGTGTCCGGAGGGTGGAGTACGCGGTGCGAGGCCCCATCGTGCAGCGGGCGCTGGAGCTGGAGCAGGAGCTGCGCCAGGTATGTTCCCACCCCCTGGGCCTGGCGAGAGGACCCCAGGCAGTCCCCTGCGCCCCTGCCCCCCAACCCCCCCCCCGGGCCTGGCAAGAGGGGCCCAGGCAGGTCCCCCAACCCCTTCCTGTCCCCTGGGCCTGGTGAGAGGGCCCCAGATGGGTCCCTCCCCACCCCCCACCTTAGGAGACAAGGCCTGTGGGAGTGATAAGCTCCCCCCTCACTGCACTCCCCGCCTCCCTCCAGGGCGTAAAGAAGCCCTTCACTGAGGTCATCCGTGCCAATATCGGGGACGCACAGGCCATGGGGCAGATCCCTATCACCTTCCCGCGCCAGGTAAGGCTCAGTGCTGCCCTGCACCCTCCCCCAATCAGCCCGTGGACCCTGGCCCCAGCACTCGCTCCTCCCAGGTCCTGGCCCTCTGCGTCCACCCTGATCTCCTGAACAGCCCTGATTTCCCCGAGGACGCCAAGAGGAAGGCAGAACACATCTTGCAGGCCTGTGGGGGCCACAGCCTGGGTGAGCACCAGAACCCACCCAACCCTGGGGGAGTTGGGGGGCGGGGGGTGAGCAGGAGCTGGAGGGGGGCTGTCCCGGGAGAGGGGTGGGCCTGCCGCTGGAAGGGGGTTGGGTTTTCTCACGTGGGCAGCGAGGGGACCTCACTTGTCCCACCCCGGCTGTCCTGCCCCGGCCCCCCCCCCCCGTCTCAGGGGCCTACAGCATCAGCGCTGGTGTCCAGATGATCCGCGAGGACGTGGCGCGGTACATTGAGCGGCGCGATGGAGGCATTCCCGCTGACCCCAATAACATCTTCCTGTCCACGGGGGCCAGCGATGCCATTGTGGTAGGCCGGGGCCAGTGCGGGAAGCCACCGCGGCTCCTAGTGCGCAGCCGGGAGGGTCTGCCAACCCCACTTCCCATCCCTTCCGCAGACGGTGCTGAAATTGCTGGTAACCGGCGAGGGTCGCACGCGCACGGGCGTGCTCATCCCCATCCCTCAGTATCCACTCTACTCCGCCGCGCTGGCCGAGCTCAACGCGGTGCAGGTGGACTACTACCTGGACGAGGAGCGTGCCTGGTCGCTCGACGTGGCCGAGCTGCGGCGTGCGCTGGGCCAGGCGCGTGACCACTGCCGCCCCCGCGCGCTCTGTGTCATCAACCCCGGGAACCCCACCGGTGCGCGACCCCACCCGTCCCCGCCCCGCCGCCCCGGCCCGAACAGGCATGCCTGTCCGCCGCGCCTGGGTCAGCCTTCCCCTCCGCCCGCCGCCCTGCGCAGAGCAGAGCGCCCCCTCCGCTGACCCCGGACCTGTCGCACCCCCGTGCCCCAGGGCAAGTGCAGACCCGCGAGTGCATCGAGGACGTGATCCGCTTCGCTTTTGAGGAAAGGCTTTTCCTACTGGCCGATGAGGTGCTGGCGGGGCGCCCGCGGGGAGGGGCGGCGGGCGTCGGCGCGCGCCCCAGTGACGTGGCCCGCCGTCTCCCGGCCGCCCGTCCAGGTGTACCAAGACAATGTGTACGCCGAGGGCTCGCAGTTCCACTCGTTCAAGAAGGTGCTCACGGAGATGGGGCCACCGTACGCGGCGCGACAAGAGCTCGCCTCCTTCCACTCGATCTCCAAGGGCTACATGGGCGAGTGCGTGCGGGTTGGGCGGGCGGGGCCCAGAACTCGGGCGGCGGCTGGGCTCTCGTCGCCGCCAGGCTGGCCCCTCCTTGCCAGCCCTGCCTCGACGCCCGCCTTCGCGTCGCAGGTGCGGCTTCCGTGGCGGCTACGTGGAGGTGGTGAACATGGACGCCGCGGTGAAGCAGCAGATGCAGAAGCTGCGGAGCGTGCGGCTGTGCCCGCCCACCCCGGGCCAGGTCCTGCTCGACGTGGCTGTCAGCCCGCCCGCGCCCTCCGACCCCTCCTTCGCGCAGTTCCAGGCGGTGAGTGGGCGGGGCCACGGGCGTCGGGGCGCCGCGCCCGGCCTGGCTTGACCAACCCTCCCTCCTCGGCCACAGGAGAGGCGGGCGGTGCTGGCCGAGCTAGCGGCCAAGGCCAAGCTCACGGAGCAGGTCTTCAACGAAGCTCCCGGCATCCGCTGCAACCCGGTTCAGGGCGCCATGTATTCCTTCCCGCGCGTGCAGCTGCCCCCGCGTGCGGTGCAGCGCGCTCAGGTCCGACGTGCGGGACGGGCAGGCCGGGCAGGGCCCGTGGGGCCGGGGACGTCCTCCCTGATCGTCCCTTCCCATCCTCCTCCCGAACCCCCAGGAGCTCGGCCTGGCTCCCGACATGTTCTTCTGCCTGCGCCTCCTAGAGGAGACTGGCATCTGCGTGGTGCCTGGGAGTGGCTTCGGACAACGGGAAGGCACCTACCACTTTCGGTGAGGCCCTGCTTGCGCAGCCCCTCCCCTTGACCCCCACCGCATTCGCTTACTTTCTTCCCCCTTTTAGGATGACTATTCTGCCCCCCATGGAGAAGCTGCGGCCCCTGCTGGAGAAGCTGAGCCAGTTCCATGCCAAGTTCACCCGCGAGTACTCCTGAGGACCCGTCAGAAGCCAGGGCCGGCCAGAAGGGATGACCTCCGACTGAGGGCACTTGGCCCTGGGGCCTCTGGAGCCTCTGGACTTGCTGCTGCTGCCTGTGTGGCAGAGCCCCTGCCCCTCCGCAGGCCCTAATAAAGCAATGGGCTGGCCGGGCTGCTTGGAGGCCATGTGTGTGCACCTTCGCAGCCTCGTCCACTCCTGACTGCCTGTCTGTCTGGGTTCTGTGCAGGCCTGGGGGCCAGGGCATGGTCAAGGAGGGCTTCCTGAGGAGCAGACATTCTTACAGGATGGAGTTGGCTGGATGGGAACTGGCGGAGTTGGCAGAGGGAAACCGAGCAGCCCTGAGAGGGCAAGGAGGGCGTCTTGGTTTCCAGACGGGGCAGGTGACAGCGGTTCTGCCGCTTTGACAGCTGGCGGAAGAGCAATGTCGGCCAAGGGGTGGGGGTGGAAGGGCACGTGGGTCACCTTTGTCATGCTCGTGTGGTGTGACATCCACGTGCAAATGTAGTCCTTGGGCTGGAAAACAGAGAGGAGGGCCCCCAGAGCTGGGGCAGGTTTGGGTGAAGAGAGCTCAGAAAATGGTGAAGAGGTGCCCTTTGGAGCACCAGCCTAAAGGACCCAGGCTGGGGGCTGACCCAGATGGACAGCCAACCGTATGTCCTTGACACTGGCCCTCAAGGACGAGCACCTACTGTCACTGTTGTGGGTCCTCTGTGGTGGGCACTTTAGTCCCCATTTCACAGAAGAGGAGACCTGGGCCCCTGAAATGCCTAGAAATGACAGGAAACTCACTCCATGTGGCCTTGGTAGCTGACCAAGGGTCTTGGCTCAAATGCCTATGAGTTGGTTTAAGGGTTGGCTGGCTTCAGAGACCCACGGGCTTGGGGAAACTACTGGCCAAGGTCCCAGCTCAGCTCGGGAGGGGGTTCTTAACCACAGTGCGGGTTTCACTGGCTCCCCTGGGCCTCAGGTGTCCTCAGGCATCAGCATAGCTCTGGGCCCGAGAGGCTGTGTGAGACCCTTGGTGGGGTGGGGACTCCCCCCACCACCACCACCGCTGAGGCCACCTGGAGCCTAGACAGGATCTCAGGGCCTCCTCCTCACTGGACACAAGAGCCTGTGGGGCAGCAGCCGGAAGTGTGCGTGGGATGAACGGGGCTCAGGCCTTTCCCACGACCCTCTTCAGCCACCGGCCTCCAGAGGGCGCTGAGACGAGTTCAAGGAGCTGAAGGGTACCGGAGCCAAGGAAGCAGCAGCGGACAGCGGAGGCTTGAGAGGACAGCTGCTCTGTGGAGCCGCTAGGCGACCCAGCGGAACCGGTAGCCACCAGGCCCCAGGTGGGACACCTGCTGCACTTCCGGAGGCTGAGGGGCGTCTGGGAGCCGGTCAGACGGCGGGGGAGGGACCTGGATGGGCCCCGGTTTCCGACGTTCGAAGCCAGTCGGCCACCGGGGGCGCGCGCGGGCTGTCGGCGCTCTAGCCCGCCCACGTCCTCTATGGCCACCGCGTTTCCGGGCTGCGCTGTGGCGCGCGAGGGCTGCCCAGCTCCGCCGCCGAGACGTCCAGCTCCTCGGGTGCTGAGCCCGCGGGACCCGAAGGCGCGGTCGCGGATGCCAGCTTGGCCACCCCTGACCCAGCCCCAGTCGTGCCTCTGTGTGACCCCTAACCCCATCGCAACTGGACGGATCGGACCCCCTGGGAACCGCCCTGCCCCTGCTCTGAGCGGGACCCCTCATCCTGCCCGTCTGGCCCTGAACGCGGCCCCCGCCCCAGGGCCGCGCCCCCTGGCCATGCGCGGGAAGCTGCTGCCCCTGGCCGGCCTCTACCTAGTGCAGGGCCTGCCCTACGGCCTGCAGTCAGGCCTGCTGCCCGTGCTGCTGCGCGCCCGTGGCCTTTCCCTGACGCGCGTGGGGCTGGCCAAGGCGCTGTACGCGCCGTGGCTGCTCAAGCTCTTTTGGGCCCCGCTAGTAGACACGTGGGGCTCCCCAAGGGGCTGGCTGGCACTCAGCACGGCTGCCTTGGGCCTGGTGTGCGGGCTGTTGGCAGCCCTGCCTCCTGCCGGCGCCGGCGGGGCCGCGCTGCCTGTCTCGGTGGCGGCGCTGCTCCTGCTGCTGAATCTGGCTGCGGCCGTGCAGGACGTGGCCCTGGACATGCTGGCCGTGCGGCTCCTGGAGCCGGCTGAGCTGGGGCCCGGCAATACCGTGCAGGTGGTTGCTTACAAGCTGGGGGCCGCCCTGGCCGGCGGTGGGCTGCTGGCCCTCCTGCCCGCGCTCTCCTGGACGCTGCTCTTCCTGCTCTTGGCCGCCACCTACTGGCTGGCTGCAGCCGCGGCCTGGGTGGTGCCCGCCCTGCGACAGCTGCCCACACCCCCGCCCTCAGCGCACCCCCGCCCCAGCCTGCACCTTCAGCAGGACTTGCTGGCAGTGCCTGGGACCCTGTGGACAGCGGGCTTCGTGCTCACCTACAAGCTGGGTGAGTCAGGCAGTAGCACGGGTGGGTCTCCAGGAACTGGCGCAGGACTGCCTTCCCTCTGTGGGGTCTGACCTGAGGCCTGGAGCACCCCCCACCCCCAACTGTGCGGCTGGGCCTTGTTTCCTGTGTGCAGGTCTAGCCCCAGCCACACCCCTGCAGGCCTCTCTGAGCTGCTTCGTGCTGACCCTGAATTTGGCCAAAGCCTAGCCCCACTTGTCTGCTGGTGCCTGTGGCCCAGCAGAAGGGCTGGGGGAGCGTGACTGAGGCCGAAGTGGAGAAGCAGGGCAAGCTGCCCCTACTGACTGTCTCTCCACAGGTGAGCAGGGTGCCAGTGGTCTGTTCCCACTGCTCTTGCTGGACGGCGGCATCTCCACCCCAGAGCTGGGGCTGTGGAACGGTGTGGGTGCTGTGCTCTGCTCCATTGCTGGCTCATCCCTGGGTGGGGTCCTGCTGGCCAGGCGTTGGTGAGTCCCCCCCTCAGCACACCCTACCCACCTGCTCCCCTCTCCTTCCCCGTGCCCTCTGACCTGCCCTGTCTCCCCCTCAGGCAGCCACTGCCCCTCCTGAGGTCAGTGCTTCGGTTCCGTCTTGGGGGCCTGGCCTACCAGACTGTCCTGCTCTTTCAGCTGAACAGCCCCAGAGCCAACCCCGTCCCTGGCACAGTCCTGAGAGGTGAGGGTGGGCCATGGGGGGCAGAGCCTGGGGCCCTGGGCCTTGCTGACCCTCACCCTCCCAGGGGCAGCCCTGCTGAGTCTGTGTCTGCAGCACCTCCTGGGGGGCTTGGTCACAACCACCACCTTCACCATGATGATGCGCTGCAGTCAGCTGGCACCCAGTGCCCTGCAGGTGAGAACCATGGTTGCAACATTGGGGGCCGTGGGCCTGGAGTCCAAGCAGGTCCTGACGTGACATCCTCCATCCACCCCGCAGGCCACACACTACAGTCTCCTGGCCACTCTGGAGCTGCTGGGGAAGCTGCTGGTGGGCACACTGGCGGGAGCCCTGGCTGATAGCCTGGGGCCACACCTCTGCTTCTCTCTCTTCTTAGCTCTCTCAGCCACCCCCATGCTGTACCTGGGCTTTGCACCCAACGCCCTGGCCTGAGCTGAAAGGCTGGACTCATCAATAAAGTGGAGTGTGCTTCTGGGACAAGTGTGCAGAGTCATCCCCAGACTATGGGGCTGTTCCCAGTGGAAGGAAGGATCCTGAAAACAACTCGAGCAACTTTTATTCTGCACTTTGGGGCCTCTCTGCCCCCATGCTCCTGGTGGTGGGCTGTGTTTGGGGTGGTGGGTCACTGTCCTGATCACTGCATCCCCTTCCATCTGTACCCTGAGGACCCACTACACCTGACACCCCCACGCTGTGGCCTTGCAGCCCCACTTAGGCCCCTGTCTGGGACAAGGGGGTGCTGGGTCCTCTGCAGAAGGGTGGTCAGCGGCCCCACAGCAGGAGCTCCTGCGTGGCCAGGTGCATGAGGGCAGGGAAGCTCAGGTGCAGGTACTTCCTCCAGAAGCGCTGGTCTCGCCCGAACACCTGGGCTGGATAGCAGGGGCTCCCTGGAGGGGGAGATGAGACTGAGAACTCCAGGCCAGGTGTGACCCCAGCCCCCACCTCCCTCAGGGCCAGGCCTCCCAGGTCCGCACCGATGCCATGGAAGACCCGGGCCACAGCCCTGCCCGAGAATCGCTGCTCTGGCCACGAGGACAGGAGCTGGCGGATGTCCCGGCGGATCTGGTCTTCCCAGTCCTGGAGCTGGGGGGGGGGGGACAGTCAGGCCAGCCTGGCGTCCACTGCTGGCTCTTCTGCATGGCCCTCCGCAACGCCAGCAGGAGGCGGTGTGTGCCCGCAGACAGGTGCACCCTCTGCAGCCACACCTCCGGGCCCTGACACTCACCCTGTCCTGTCCCAGCTTGGGGTCGTCCTCTGGCTCCAGGCCCCCCGGTTGCTCTGACTCTTCCTCAAAATACTGACTGAGCACGGCCTTGAGCCTGCTGCTGTGCTCCCAGGCGGGCTGCTCCAGGCACGGCCCGCAGCTGGGGAATGCCACGCTGCGGAGGGGAGAGCCTGTCAAGAGGGGCCTGCCTGGAGCAGGGTGGGGTGGCCCATGCCCTGCCGACCTCCTCTTGCACCTGTGAAAAGCCCGGAAGGTGTGGTGGAGGCGGGTCAGGGCCTCTTGCTCTCGGGCCTGCACACGGCCGTGCAGGAAGTCGCAGATCTGGTCCATCTCCTGGGCCGTCAGGTCCCCCGGGCTGTGCAGGTGGAAGGCCGTCTCCCTGAACTCCACCAGTACCCCCGTGCCCTGGGGCACACCTGCCAGATAGGGTGTCAATAACTGGCGGAGGGGCAGGGAGAGGGGGGCAAGCGGGGCTAGGGGTGGGCCCACCTGTCCCAGGCTCTCGGTCCCACTGCAGCTGGAGGAGAGCCCGCCGCACAGGGCCCAGCTCCCAGCTCGTAGAGTCCACCAGCTCGACCAGATCTAGCTCCACAGAACTGCACCCCCGCCTCATGTTGGGGTGCTGCTGGGCCAAGCACAGAGCCAGTGGGGGGCACCTGTGCCAGGGGGGGCGGCATGTGATTGACAGACCTGTCCTCTGTCCCCGTCGACGGCTCGGGTGGGACGTGTGCTCACCTGCGGGCCAAGGCCTGGAGCTGGGTGGGGCCCCCAGGCCAGCGCAGGTGGCAGCGGGCATGGGTGGGTGCGAGCAGCTTCAGCCAACGCCGTGGGTGCAGCTCCAGGTAGCACAGCAGCGTCTCAATGGCTGCGGGCAGAGCAGAGCTCACTTGGGGCCTGTGGGACCCCCTAGCCCCGCCACGCATGCCCCTGCTCCTCACCCTCCTCCGGCATGTCCAGGGCCTGCACAGTTGGCTGCACTGGGAGCACCCGCTCATGGCCTGGGCACCGGGGTGTGTGTGGGATGCTGGGCTGGCCAGGATCCTGGGCGCTCGCAGCTACAGGGGCCCCGGCCAAGCGCCCTTTCCCGCTCCCGCTGCCCTCCTGTTCTGGGGGCTGCCGGGGACAAGTGCAGGGAGAGAACACACGCTGCACCAGCCTCTTCACAGCGAGGAAATCCACGGCGTCGGCGTGCACGTGTCTGCGCAGCTCCCGCAAGTCCTGGCCCTGGGGCAGAGCGGTGTGAACGTGGGGCACAGCCCCGGGTGGGGCTGGGGGAACTGCTGGGGGCGGGGGTGGGCACCCACCTGGGGCCGAAGGAAGAGGTGGCAGTGTGCCGGCTGCCCGTCACGCCCCGCACGGCCCACTGCCTGCACGTAGCTCTCGAAGCTGGGGGGCAGGCCCAGGTGCAGCACAGCCCGCACATCCGGCCGGTCCAGCCCCATCCCGAAGGCCACCGTGGCCACCACCATGCGCAGCCGGCCCTCCATGAAGGCCCGCTGCACCCGCCGCCGCTCTCGGCTGCACAGGCCAGCGTGGTAGGCCTCAGCCACAGCCTCCGGTGCTCGGCCTACAGAGAAGACCAGGGCGGTCAGGTAGGGCGCGTGCCCGGGGTGCGTCCGCGGGCGCAGGCCTGCCTCGCCTCACCCTGGGGCCCTGGGGCCCGGGCCTCGCGCAGGCAGGTGCGCAGCAGGGCGGCAACACGCTCTGTGTCCTCTCGCCTGTGGCAGTAGATGATGACGGAGTCCAGAGCCCGGAAACGGTCACTCCGCAGCAGCGTCACCAGTGCCTATGGGGACAAGGGTCACTGCAGAGAGCTGGGAGGCAGGGCCGCCGCCAGGCCCACTCACGCACGCTTACCTGGTCTGGGTCCCTGTCCGAGGACACAGAGAGGTGCAGGTTGGCAGGGATGGTAGCTGGCCCTCTGAGCACGGACTCCTCTGTCACGCCCAGGTGCCAGGCCACGTCGAGGGCAGTGCTGCGTGTGGCCGTGGCTGTAAGGCCCAAGAAGCAGTGGACGCCCGTCTGGTCCCGCAGCGTCTGTGAGGGGGCCGTGAGCCAGCACCACCCCCTACTCTGCGCACTGCCCCACCCGCCCAGGCTCACCTGACAGGCATGCAGTGGACGCCCGGCCGGTCCCGCAGCGTCTGTGAGGGGGCCGTGAGCCAGCGCCACCGCCCTGTTCTGCATGCTCCCCCACCCACCCAGGCTCACCTGACAGACACGCAAGTAACACGGCCGGAAGTTGTGGGACCACTGAGAGAGACAGTGGGCCTCGTCGAGGCAGGCAAAGGCGATCGGCGGCAGCTGAGAGAGGAGGGTGCCAGCACCAGCCCCGACCAGCGCCTCTGGGGACAGCATCAGCACCTGCACTCTGGCCTCACGAGCCTGAGGAGGCCCGCTGGTCAGCAGCAGCACCTGGCTCCGCCCGCTGCTCCGCCCATCTGGCCCTGGGAGGCCCCCTCACCTTCTGCAGGGCAGAGTCCCGCTGCTTCTTGGTCATCCCCGAGTGAATGCAGGCCCCCTTCAAGCCGGGGGGCAGGCCAGAGAGCTGCAGGGACAGGAGCACAGCCTGTTGCATGCCCTGGCCCTTTCCCAAAGGCCTTCCAGCATGGTTTCACCTGACAACTGTTGGCTCCCTTCCAGGCCCTTTAGGGAGAAGAGGCCAGAGCTGCCTGTGGGCCTTGACTGAGGCGCACTGGGGACGGGTCCCAGTGGGGGCGCTCCTACCAAGCTGTTCCTCTGATGGGTGGGACTGGGTCTAAGCAGCCGTGTCCCTGTGCCTTTGGGCCACTGCCAACTTGTGGACAGAGTGGAAAGGGCCTGATAACTTGCAGCTCTGGGGTGGGGGTGGGGCAAGAAACAGCAGCCCAAGTGGGTCGGCAGAGCCATGGATACCAGTCCTTGCCTTCTGCGTGTGTCCACGGGCCCTGCCCACCTACCTGGTCATCCATGAGTGACATGAGAGGAGAGATGACCAGGGTGAGGCAGGGGCTTCTCCGGAAGTAGAGCAGCGCTGGGAGCTGGTAGCACAGGGACTTACCAGCCCCCGTGGGCAGCACCAGCAGGGTGGACACACCTGAGTGTGATCTACAGTCAAGACAGCCGTCCTGCAGCCTGGCCTCAGCCCCACCACTCTCCTGCCAGCCAACTCACCAGACAGGATCCGCATGACCACACGCTCCTGCCCAGGGTAGAAGGCTTGGTGCCCCAGTTGCTCCAGGGCCTGAAACACCTCAGCCGGTGTGTCTGTGGACACAGGTGTCAGTCAGCTTTGCTCTGAGTCATCCTAACCCTTCCATCCAGGCCTGGGCTGTTAGGCATCTGCTGACCTGCCACCTGACCCGAGGGCCCCAGTGGGTAGAGTGGAGGCACGGAAAGAGGTGAACAGGGCGTCCTGGACACAGACTGCCCCGTGGGCATCAGCAGCTCAGGTGCCCCAGGCTCAGCGTCTTCTTCATCTGCTGAGAACAGATGAACAGAACAGGAGCCCTGGGCTGGTCTGGCGTCATAGTACCAAGAAAGCAACTTGCTACAGCCTCTCCTTCACCTCTTAACTCACCAGAGAGTTGGCAGCAGGCTGGACCGGTCCTCAGGGACTCTTCCTGTAACGTGGGCTGGGTCTGTGCGCCATTCGCAGCCTTGACATCCTCCTTCTGAGGGGCCAGGAGAGGTTCTGGACCAGAAGCAGGAAATTAGTAGGGCCTTTACTTGAGCCAGAATTGCCTCCCCAAAGAGCACGACACCCCTGTAAGCAGGCTGGCATCCAGGGCAGAGGCCTCACCAGGCTGAGGGCATCGGGACGCCCAGTGGCTGAGCTGCCCATGCTGGGAGCAAGAATCCTGGGCTGGGGCTCTGGGCTGACCACCCCCAAAACACTCTCCTTTTTTCTGCCACTTCTGCTTCCATGCCTGGTTGGGGACACAAAGAAGGATCACAGGGCAAGCAACTGGGGGGAGCACCTGGTACCACCATCTCACCTGCTTGCGAAGGAGCCTGCCCCGCAGGGCCCGGCCCCGCACATAGCATCGCTGCTTCATGTTGAGCCGCACATAGTTCCCCCTGTCCTGGATGGCAGATCTGGAAGAAACGCACAGATCGGCAATGCCCACAGACCTCCCCACACTGGCTCAACTGAGGGCAGCCCTGCTGGGAGATTAGAGCAGTGATACCTGGAGGCTGGGGTCCTGCCTGGGGGCTGTGCCTTCACAGGCTGCTCTGGACAGTCCTCTGCAGGCCCTGCAGCCCCAGCTCCCTCAGGCAGGGGTCCTGCTTGGTCAGTGCCCTGCTGGGTCTGTGCAAGACTTCCCTCCAGCTCCCCACTCCGTCTCCGCTTCTTGCCTTGATGGTCACCAGGCTGACACTTCCCGGCACTGACACCAGCTGCTGGTAAGGCTGGAACCTCTGCGCCCTGCAAAGGCACCTCACGACCAGCACTGGGGCTGAGAACAGATGCAATAGCTGGAGTCAGAAGCTGTGAATCCTCTGCACCCAGGCCAGGGTGGCAGGTCCTGGGAACCTCCAGAAAATCGGGGGTCCTGTTGTGACAGCGCTGCAGCCAATCAGGGTCGAGGGAGCCCAGTCGCAGGCTCAGGGATGCCCTCAGCTGCTGGAGCCGGCCTGGCCTCAGCTGGGGCCTGGGAGGCTGAGGGAGCACCTCATTGACATTTTCTGGAAAGATGGGGGCAGCTGCTGTGCCTGGTGGCTCCGGTGAAGGGATCTTGGCAGAGGATCTTTGTGCAAGCCGGGGTATCCGGCCCAGGGCTGACCTAGCCTGGGAGGGAGACAAGCAAGCAGGAACTCAGGCCCTTGGGGTGCTACAGACTCATACGTGCTGGAGGCCCCACCTGTAACAGCTAGGTAAGGTGAGAAGCAAAAGGCTGGGACTTTAGGAAGCTGAGGACAGAGGCTGACCTTGAGCTCCTCTGTGGAGATGCGCTGGCTGTGTGCGCACAGGTGAACATGACTACCTCTGAGACACTTGACAGGGATGAGTATCTGGTAATTCTGCCTGGGGCCACCTGCAGCTCTGGACCCACGCTGGATGCACTGTCTGCCCGGCCCTCGCCCCTCACCTGCAGACTGCCCTTTAGGTTGGCCTTAAGCCTCTTCCCATAGTCCTGCGCAGACTCCTGAGGGTTCCACCCTGAGGAAGGACGGGGACTCTGGGTCGCAGCCCGATTCAAGTGGTGCCCCCAGCAACTAGGCTCCAACATCTGCAGGAGACAGTAGAGACCTAAACCACGGAGAAGCTGGTGTGTGAGGGGGAACCGAGATGTCTACACTCCCGAGAAACCCGAGGAGGGGCTGTCCTTCCTCCACCCTCTCACCCTTCCCCCTCTGCCCCCCGCTCCCGCCGAGGTTAGGAAACGACTCCTCCCGGCTCCGGCATACAGGATGTTGACCCAGGGATTGGGATGTCAAGCCCACGTACCTGCTCGGCCGCCGCGGGAAGCGACTGCTTCGAGCCGTGAGGCTCGACGCTGCCGGCCTGGCCCAGTGCTTCCTTCAGGGAGCGGTACTCTCGGTACAGCGCTGAGAGCGGGGTCGGGGGATCTGAATTGGAGTCAAGATTCCCCTGGGAGGGGGCGTGGAGGCCTCCCGCCTCCGGCCCACTGCCTTGGCCACTCCCTCCGCCCCACGCCCGCGGGCTCACCGCGGGTCTCCTCGGGCGCCGCTTCCACGTCTTCCTGTAAAGGGAACGCGTCAGGCGGATGCCGCGCCCTCAGCTCCCCGCCCACGGTCAGCCCGCACCTTGCCCGGCCGCCGTCCGCTCCGCCGCCGAAAAGCGAGCTCCCACGCCTGCAGCCGCTCCCGCACTTCCCGCAGCCGATCCATGGTCGCCGGAAGCTTGGCACCCCGCGAATTTCCCGCCTAGAGGGCGATGCCGGTCGCCAGCCAATGGGGACGCTCGGCAGCGTTTGAGGCGTAACACCGCGGCGGCCCCTGGGCTGGGGCAGCCAATCCGCGGGGCCCTGCTGCGGCAACCAATGAGGTGCGTTTACGACATCGCGGCGCGCGACGGCGCAGGCGGAGCGCGACGTACGGCGAGGCGGGGCCGGCGGCGGTGGCGGCGGCTTGGGTCCGGGTGAGCGCGGGCTGCCTGGTGGGGACGGAGCACGGCGGCTTGTTGCTCCTTCTCTGCCTGGCCGCACAAGGAGGGTGCGGGCTCTCGGGGCGGCGCCGCACCGGAGGCGGGGGCGGGGGCGGGAGCCCGGGCGGGGCGGCCGCGGGAAGGGGAAGACCCGCATCGGGTGCCGGGCTGAGCGGCCTCGGGTCCTGGGGGACGACGCTCCGTCTTCGAGAGGCAGGCCCTGCCGGAGAGACGGAGGGCGTCGAATTGACGGGCTCCCGCCGCTGGAGGCCCGGAGGAGCCGTGCGGGGGCGTCTTCAGGGAAACACTGGAGCCGTGGGCCGGTGGGAGGGGGCGGTGGCTACCACGCCGAGACTCCTTCCATAGTGACCACACTGGCTGCTTTCATTTTTTCTCGTGACAGGTGCTCGGTTGGTCTGTCGTCTCACAGCGAGGTATGAATCGTCCTCGCGAGATTTATCCTCAGGCAGAGCGAGACGGAGGGTTGACGTCCCGGGCTTCTCAGGAACCAGCGCCCTTAGGACTTGTGTATGAGGTCCGCAAGAGCTGGGGCTCTGGGGCCAGGCTGCCACCCTTCCCAAGCTCGTTACCTGGGCTGTGACCTTGAAATGGCAACCCACTCCAGTATTCTTGCCTGAAGAATCCCAGGGACAGGAGCCTGGGGGGCTGCCGTCTATGGGGTCGCAAAGAGTCGGACACGACTGACGTGACTTAGCAGCAGCAGGTCTTAGTTTCCTAACATTTTCAGGGAAGTGGCCCGGAGGCAGCTTTGAGTATGAGGTGCCTGGCACACAGTAAGTCAGCAGCAGAGCTGTCACGCACGTACCTTGTGGTCTCAGGCATCTCTTTTGTGCTCCTTGTCGGCTTGGATATACCTTTGACAGCCGCCTCTACCTATCTCAGAAAAGGCCCCTAGTTTGGGGTCTTTGAATCCCATGGGTTTGTTACTTGTTCTTTTATCATGGTTCTCCAGGGAAGAGAGACATTTACACAGGTGGCAAGGACCCTGATGGGTGAGGCATTCTTTCTTTGTAAATCTCCAGGGGTCTCCATGCCTGACAGTGCTTCTGGACAATAGTGGTTAGAACACGTTGAGGGCTTGGGATACTCTAGCTCTTCAGACTCAGAGTTCACTGGGTTCTGGTGCTTTCTACTTGTCCTGCTGTTCATTAAATTGTATCTATAGTTTCCACTCCTCTTTGCTGTGATGTGCAGAATCCAAGGGCAGCCTTCAGGAGCTTGTGAGGCGGCTGAGAGAGGGTGCTGTGATGCACCTTCCAGCCCCTGGGATTATCTCATCCTTCTAGTGCTTGGCCAGGGGTGGGGGTGGTGGGTGGGGGTTGGCTTTTTTCTATGTTTAAGAAGGGGAGGATCTCTTGATAAGTGGAAGGCCTGAAAAACAGATGGTGTGCCCTGCAGAGCAGCAGCCATCAAAAGCATACCTACACAGGCTGGTTGTCTCTGGTGCCATTGCTGTTTATATGCTGCTTGGTGGCTTTGTCTCCCTAGAGAGGCCCCCGTGCTTCTCAGGGGCCAAGACAGGGGTGGCCTTTTTCTCCTTTCTCCTTTTTTCAGCCTGTTGCGAAGTATCTGGCACTTGCTTGTCAGAGCCATGGTTCTCTGCTCTGTGCCAAGCACCAGGCTGAGCTTTCCCACTACCAGCATGGAGGGGGTAGGACTGGAGTCTGTCCTCCCCACTGAAGGGCACCTCCCTGCAGGTGGCCTCCTGCCTGGCCCAGCGCCATGCACACCCTCGTGTTCCTGAGCACACGGCAGGTGCTCCAGTGCCAGCCGGCCGCCTGCCAGGCCCTGCCCCTGCTGCCGCGAGAGCTCTTCCCCTTGCTGTTCAAAGTGGCCTTCATGGACAAGAAGACGGTAGTGCTGCGTGAGCTGGTGCACACTTGGCCTTTCCCGCTGCTCAGCTTCCAGCAGCTGCTGCAGGAGTGTGCCCACTGCAGCCGGGCCCTGCTGCAGGAGCGGCCCAGCACAGAGAGCATGCAAGCTGTGATCCTGGGCCTGACTGCCCGGCTCCACACCCCGGAGACTGAGGCTGGCACACAGCCCCTCTGCAGGTATGGGCTCACTGGAGGGACCTTCACGCCTGGTGGGGGGGATGCAGAGCGGGTCCCCCAAGAGGTTCCAGGTGGTGCAAGAGCTCAGTGCAGAAATAGGCATGTTGCTTCTGTCCCAAGGTGGCTGGGTGTGGGTGTGGGCTCTGTCCCCTTGTCTCCTGCCTCAGCCCACCCATGCTCCCAGGAAGCATGCGCTGCGGGTGCTGGATATGACGGGCCTTCTGGATGACGGCGTGGAGCAGGACCCTGGCACCATGAGCATGTGGGATTGCACGGCAGCTGTGGCCCGCACGTGCATCGCACAGCAGCAGGGCAGGACTGCAGAGCCTGGCCTGGCGCCTGTTCCTGTGGAGGTGCGTGTGGACCTGCGCGTGAACCGGGCTTCCTATGCATTCTTGCGGGAGGCACTCCGCAGCAGCGTAGGCAGCCCGCTGCGGCTCTGCTGTCGGGACCTGCGGGCTGAGGACCTGCCCATGCGCAATACCGTGGCCCTGCTGCAGCTTCTGGATGCAGGCTGCTTGCGCCGCGTGGACCTGCGCTTCAACAACTTGGGCCTGCGTGGCCTGTCCGTCATCATCCCACACGTGGCCCGCTTCCAGCACCTGGCCAGCCTGCGGCTGCACTATGTGCATGGGGACTCTCGGCAGCCCTCCGTGGATGGTGAGGATAACTTCCGCTACTTTCTGGCCCAGATGGGCCGCTTCACCTGTCTGCGGGAGCTCAGCATGGGTTCCTCTCTCCTCTCAGGGCGGCTGGACCAGCTGCTCAGGTGAGTGGACTCTGCTATGGCCCTGCCTTTCCCTTCCCCTCCAGCAGACCCTCCCCTGGCTCCCCTATTTGTGACCCCTTATGTTCTCACCCCAGCACCCTGCAGAGCCCCCTCGAGAGCCTGGAGCTAGCCTTCTGTGCCCTGCTGCCTGAGGACCTGCGTTTTCTGGCACAGAGCTCCCATGCTGTCCACCTCAAGAAGTTGGACCTGAGTGGCAACGACCTGTCTGGGAGCCAGCTGGAGCCCTTCCAGGGTCTATTGCAGGCAGCAGCAGCCACACTGTTGCACCTCGAGCTGACCGAGTGCCAGCTTGCTGATACCCAGCTGCTGGCCACACTCCCTGTGCTGACTCGTTGTGCCAGCCTCCGCTACCTCGGCCTCTACGGCAACCCGCTGTCCGTGGCAGGGCTCAGGGAGCTACTGCGGGACTCAGTGGTGCAGGCTGAGCTGCGCACAGTGGTGCACCCTTTCCCCGTGGACTGCTATGAGGGCCTGCCCTGGCCCCCGCCTGCCTCTGTCCTCCTGGAAGCCTCCATCAATGAGGAGAAGTTTGCCCGTGTGGAGGCCGAGTTGCACCAGTTGCTATTGGCCTCAGGCCGTGCACACGTGCTCTGGACCACAGACATCTATGGGCGCCTGGCTGCAGACTACTTCAGCCTGTGACCTCCAAGCTCTGGGTGAGAGACTGTCCTGGGGTCCAGGGCTGCCAGAGGCCCCTTGCCCCTTGGGTAGGCAGAGCCTATCCTGGAACCCTGCTGCAGGCCTGACACAATGGCAGTGGCCTGATTTCTTTGCTCCAGGGCTCGCCTTGAGCCTCCCCATGCTTTCTGCAGCACCGTGTGCAGTTTGTCCTGCGCCTGCTCCCCTGGCTCGCTGACCATCTGTGGGCCCAAGGGCTGGATTCCAGGCCTACATGGCCCTGCTTGGTTTGGCTGCACTTAGCTGCCCTTCAGTGTCCTGGGGTCTTCAAGCTGAGAGATGATCTTTTCCTCTAGGCCCTCCCCAAGAGCAGATTTCTCTGGGTTGGAAGTTGGGACAGGGGCCTACTTCACAGAGCGTTGGGAACCCAGGCACTCTGGGGCCTCTTACCTCTTCTGGGTTTTGGTGCCAGAGGGTGTCTTAAAAGGTACAAATGTGCAGTGTGCTTAGAACTTAAATCTGTGACTTTTTTCTGCCCTAACTGGTTAGAATGACTCGTCTCCTATTCTGTCATCCCCAGCCTGGTCACTGGGGACCATGTCTTTGGTTTGCTGCCCCTCCGTTTTTTTGGGCATCTCCGCAATCTGTCCCCTCTCCCCCACATCTCAGAGGTCCAGGCCTACAAAAGGCGGTGGGACCAGACGCAGACCCACAGAGCTGGAGGTCGGGTTAATTTGGGAAGTGGGGGGATCGTTTCTGGAGGGTCTCAGTGGGGTGTTGGGAGCCTATCCCCCGCACCCTGCGTTCACGTCCCAGGACTTTAATTTGCAGGGGTCCACAGATGCTCCCGTCCCGCCCCGCCCCGCCCCGCCCCGCGCCGCGCCCCGCCCCCTAAACCCGCATACACAGCTCGCTACACTGCGCAGCTTCCACCCTTTACTGACCACGCTGGGGCATGTGCTGGGTGAGTCGGAGCGCCCAATCCGCGGGACCTACGTCATCAGCCCGCGCCCCACCCCTCAGCAGTGGATCTCGTAGGCGGAGGGGGGCTGCAGCGGGAGGCCCTGCGCGACTCCAGGCGCTTCAGCCGCTTCCGCCGGGCCCTCGGCGAAGAGCGGTTTGGAGCGGTCAATGACGAACATCTCGTGGCCCCGCTCGTCGCGGAGCTCCTCGAGCTGCGCGAAGGTGCAGGGCCCGTCGGAGTAGTCGTTGACGAAGAGCGCTCCCTCCCCGGGAGGCCCCGGCGCCTTCTTACGCCTGCGCCGCCGGCGGCAGATCATGGTCGCCAGTAACAGAGCCGTGAGCGCCAGGAGCGCGATGGCAGCCGCGATGGCCGTCTGTGTGGCCAGGCCCAGGGCACGGAAGGCCATGCTGCCCGCCTCAGGCAGGGGCTCGTGACTGACTGGGCCGCCGGCCGGGGGTGGCGCGGGCGCCAGATGCTGCTGCCGGGACACGTTGACCAAGAGCTGGAAGGGTACGCGGGCAGCGCCGCCGGCGTTGGAGGCCTCACACTCGTACTTTCCAGCGTGGGCTAGGGTGATGTTGGTGAGGAAGAGCATGCCGCTGCCGGTGTCGGAGGCCCCGAGACCTCCTGGGCCCCGCCACCCAACTTCTGGCTGGGCCTCGGCGCGCGGCGCGCCCTCGCGAGGCTGCGCCACCTTTCTCCAGGTCACCAGGGGCTGCGGGTAGCCTGAAGCCTGGCAGGCCACCCGCAGGTCTTCACCCAGGTTGGCTGTCACCTCCAGCGGCTCCACGTGCACAGACGGTGGGATGCAGATGAGGCTACTTCCAGATACTTCCAGGAGACTCTGAAGTGCCAGGCGCGGGGGCTCTGCACACAGGATCTTCTTGTCCCTGGAGCTGAGCAGTCGCTGGCCTCCTTCTTTGATCCAGGCTCCCAGCCAGTGCAGGGCACAGTCACAGCGCCATGGGTTCTCTGTGGGTAGAGCAGCATTAGGCATGTAGCTCACGGGTGGCTCTGGAACACAGCCTGTGCGGTTGGGGTTGTTGGCAAGAGCAGGAGCCCCTTTCTTACCTAACACTGTGGGGGACCCCTGCCACCTCTCTCTGACGGGGCTCCTTAGAGTGGGCAGCATTCACCCACCCCACACACACAACCCAAATTCCGTTCTGTGATGCATGTCCAATTCATTTCACCAGTCTCTGAGAAAGCTCCTGTTCCTGGCGTCTCTCCCTGCCACAAGTTTTGCTATTTGAGGGGAGCCTCTGTGTCCACATAGGCATCCCACCAGCACTAAGACCTTGCACATCCTGCCAGCTTTGTCGTCAGGCGCTGTCTGGAGGGAATGTCCCCAGTACTGGTCATGTTTCCGTTTTTTTCGTGCAGGCCCTCTCCTGGCTCAAAAATGTGGAGGCTGCTTAGCTCTGTCTGGCTTGTTCATGGCCTTGTAAATGTTCTGTCTCCCTTAGGCAACTATGACCCTACCCTTGTTCCTAGCAGCTTTCTATCATGGCTGTGGGTAGGTAGTGCTGCCCCGCCCCCTAGAGCTGCCACTGGAGCCCTCTCCAGCTGGCTGGCTTCCTACTGCCACCACTGTGGCCAAGGAAGCTACCTTTGCACGAGAGCCCCTTGCCCCCAGAAAGAGCTACCTGTGAGGCGCAAGACCTGCAGGCTGGCCAGTGGCTGCAGGGCCTCCCGGCTGATGGTGCCCAGCTGGTTCCTGCTGAGGTCCAGCAGCGCCAGTGAGGAGAGCCCAGCCAGGGCCTGGTCCTCCAGCAGCTCAATGCTGTTTTCCTGCAGGTGCAGCTCCTGCAGTCGCTGAAGCAGGGACAGATCATCAGAGAAAGGGGCCCTGGGGGACAGGTCCCCTTCTTACCAGACTAGCCTGGGCTGCCTTTTCTCCCCTTCACTACTCCAGCCCAGTAGGGCAGGTGGCAGTTTAGGAGGACCTCTACCCTTCTTGCACACTCCTCCCACCTCACCTGCAAGTGTAGGAAGGTGAAATCCAGCAGCTGTACCAGCTGGTTGCCAGCTAGGTAGAGCACGCGCAGTTGGGCCAGGCCTGTGAAAGCGCCGACGCGCAAGCCGCGCAGCCGGTTGCCAGTGAGCGCCAGTTCCAGCAGGCGCGACTGCGCACGGAAGGCGCCCGACTCTAGGGTGTGTAGGCTGTTGTTGTGCAGGTAGAGATGGCGCAGGGAGGCGAGGGGCGCCAGGATGCCCGGCTCCAGGCGCGCGATGCTATTGTCCTGCAGGAACAGCGTCTGTGTCGGAGGGAGAGACGGCGCTTACCCCACTGAAGGCGTCTTTCTTTTCCCTAGGGCTCCCCATTCACCCACGGGGAGGCTCACACACCCGTCCCTCCGTTTTGCTGGCACCCCTTGTCCGCAGCCCGGCAGCCCCACGCGGTGCCCACCTGCGTCCCGGGTGGGATTCCAGGCGGGACCACGCGCAGCCGCAGAGCACCGCACTCCACCGTGGCGCTGTAGCAGCGGCAGGCGGCGGGGCAGCCGGCAGCGCGAGGCGGGAGACCCGGCAGTGACAGCAGCGACAATAGCAGCAGTGCAGGCGCCCCTGGGGCCATCTCCCGCGGGACCGGCCGCAGGCCACGAACCTGCAGCCTTTTCAGCAGCCTCCCTACAGTCCGGCCCCGATGGGATGCAACTCCTGAAACACAGGTTGGCAGGCCTGTCCCTAACATTTGAGAGCCAGCGAAAAGCATGAATGGAGGCACACACCGTGTCTGCATTTTGAAGCTTGAAATCGGTTTAAGAAACTGGTAAAATAAAATTTCATTGCCTTCCTTTATAAAAAGCTTAAAAAAAAAAGTCAAAGATCTGGAGCATCAGGTTTCAATTTAGAATTTTTGTCTTCAGAGTCTTGCCACGTAGGCCACAGGAGAGAAGCCTATGCCACCCCAACACTTTTCTCTCCCCATCCCCCATCTGCCTGGGACTGAAGGGTTTCCTGCTCATGCATGTGGACACATGGACTGAAGTGCCCTCTACAACCCAACATCCAGTCACTCCTTGGATCTTGGGTGCAAGAGGCTGGTATGGGCTTGGGAACACGTGGGAGAAGTTCAGGGTCAGTCACCAAAGCATGGACTAGAAGGGAAAAAACAGGCTCTGAGCAGACACGTCCCCTGGTCTGCATGAACTCACTCTTGAGCACTGGCATGAGACCTCAAGAAACACAGCCCAGACCAGGGGTCCTTTGCGTAACCTCAGGACAGGGCCCAAGTCTCCCTGCTGCTAGTGTTTGTCCTTGTCCTCACCTAATTTTGACCCAGAATTTATTCTCGTCATTTTTATCCCTAGAACTCATGCTGTGGCCCCTACACTCAGATTTTCCTGCTGTGACAAGGACATGGGCACAACTGGTCTCGGGGGGCACCAGCCACAGGAAAATGGAGGCATACTTTGGTCCAGCCTCTGGCCCTGCCCTACTTGGTGTGGGAGTGAGTAGAACAGCTTAGCTATAATTAGAGCTTTTTCCAGGGAACTTGCCAGGGTATTGGATGAGACAAATAGGAAAGCCAGTTCAGCTGTGGGGTCTATGTTCTCCATGCTGACTCCTAGAAAGATGCATCCATCTTTGGGGGTAGGTGGGTCCTTGGGATGACTGGGCTGTGAAAGAAGGAACCTTGGGTCACCAACTGAGTTTCTAGGGTAGTTTGCCAAGTAGGTTCTGTGCTCAGTGACCTCCTGGACTTTGAAGGAGTGTGTAGTGTTTTGTTTTGGGGGTTATACACATGCAGCTGTGATCCTAGAAAGAGAAGACCTGAGTCTAGTTCAAGGCACGATGAGTCCAGTTGGATGGTGGGGCTGAGGTGTGCCATCAGCTAGCCTCCACTTCAAATGGTCTCTGCTCTGAACACCTGCCTGTTCACCAGGTCTCCTACTAGGAAGAGTGTGTCACGTGGAAAGTTACCAAGTGGCCTTGGTATTTATTTAAATCTTGCTCTAAATTTAACTCACATGGTTATTTAAAATTACTGAAAAGAAGCAGGCACAGTGAAAGTTTTAATGTAATTGCTTTGGTCTAGGCAGAGGCAAGTTCCAGATGTCTCAGAATGTGTGTGAACCCCAAGAAGTTGGGGGGCATTCTCAGCCCCTGGGACCCAGTTCCCTCAGCAAAGGGGCTGGCCTAGGGTGCCCACCCATCTTTCAGCGGCAGGGCCTCTCAGAGAAGATTCTTGGCCTCCTCTTAAGGACTTAAGAGGATTGCTGCTCACGTGGACACCCCCTAGATGTTGATACGTGTGGAAGAGCTGGCCTGGGCATGAGGACTCAAGTAGGAAGAGGTCAGAAATACTTTAACCCAGCGGAAACCCTCCTAATCTGACTGGGTAGGAGGTGGGGTGTAACATACTGGATTTGGCAACAGCTGTCAGTCTCCAGGGGGCCCATCTGTGCGAGGAGGGCTGAGTGAAGAGATAATGGAGGAAGCCCCGCTTCGCTCTTCCACGCAGTGCGAGGCCCGAACCTTGATCTCCCGAGGCGCCCCCTGCATCCCCTCCGGCGCGGTCTGTCCAGGGCAGGGCGTGGTCCCCGTCAGGTCGCACGCCCTTCTCGGTAGTCGCCAGAGAGAGCCGGGATGGGCCCTGATCCCGCCCCATGCCCGCTGACCTTGGGCCGGGCGCCCCCTCACCTGACGCTCCCGCGGCGCGGCTCCCCCGCCGAACCCCGGCCCACAGAGCAGCACCCGGCGGGCGAGGGACGGGCGCCGCTCGGGCTCGCGCACTGGAGCCCCCGCGCCTCCCGCCCGGCCGTCCCGATCCGCCGTCGCGAGCGCCCGGCAGACCAGAGGACGAAAACGCCCCAGGCCGGGGGTGTGTGGAGGGAGTAGGGCCCCCGAGACCCCGCCCCTGCCGGCGTCGGGACACGGTCCGCGGCGCCACCTCGGACAGCGCCGGCGGGGCGGGGCCGCGGCGCACCTTCGCCGCGCACGCGCACTCGGCCAGCGCGCTCTCCGGGTGGCGCGTGCGCAGCGAGGCGGCCCGGGGCGCCGCGGGTGCCAGCGGCTGCTGGCCCGCGGCTCAGGGCGGCGGGGCAGCAAGCAGGAGCGGGGCCAGGTCCATGGTGAGTGCGAAACGGCGGCCCTGCCAGCGCACGTGCGAAGGCAGCTCGGGCGCGCCTGGCGCGTACTCGAAGCAAGCGCTGAGCTCGAAGGCCAGAGCCGATCGCACCAGGCCCACGCCGCCCGCGCGCTCCGGCGCTGGGTGGTAGAGACGCCCATTCGTGGCCAGCGGCAGCAGGCGCGCAGGCTCGAAGGGCACAGCCAGGGCCTCGCCGCCGCCGCAGTAGGAGAGGCGCTGGAGCGCGGGGCCCGCGGCCAGCAGGTGCGTGAAGACCACGGGCCGGTCTTCGCAGCGTAGGAAGTTGCGTTCCCTGCCGCAGAGCGAGAGGAAGGGGAAGGAGGCCTCGTAGCGCCCGCTGCGGTTGGGTGTCAGGCGGGAGAAAAACATGACCAGGAACTGCGGGTCTGTGGGGAGGAGGGGGAAAGGGCGTGACTGCTCAGCACGCCAGACCCCGAGTCCCCCGGACCCTATTGCCCCAGG